>NC_060272.1:100423346-100743206 GCF_021613505.1 Equus quagga
GCTGATGATTTTAAACGTGTTCTTAGCTGTGATGCTGCCATTCTTTGCTAGCTTTGTGAGAAATATGATAGACTTTCCAGTTTATGATATGTTTCCCAGTTCCTGGCTATTGGGAAATTTGCCAGAAAACAAATGAACATCAGAAGAGGAAAGGGTCAGTTTCCCGCTTGCCTATAATCACACCTAATCTAGCCTCTTGTACGGTTCCCAGACATTTTTGGTACTTGTCAAGTGGAAGAAAAAATGCAGAGATCATCTTCAAACAAGGCTTTAAAAACACTGCTCTAAGATAAGGGCAATCGAAAGCTCATTTTTAGACCAAATAGTTAAAAAAAATTGACATATGCAATCACTACTCATCATTACATTTTTCTAAGTGTGTCTAAGAAACTCATCAGTTGCTCTGAGTGCTCATGGATGTGCTGGTACCATTGTTCATGACAGATACCCTTGATAGCAGGGTTATTTGCCCCTAAATAGGCTGATGAGGGTGAACCAGGGTCTCATGACTCTGAGGTGAGCATCCTTGGATTATGTGCCTTGATACATCTGTGAAGGCCCCTCTAGTCTCCTTTTCAGGGATTTTATCATTCTACCTACAGAATGAACTTTTAAGGCACCAGTTAGCGCACAAGCTTTTCATCTCCTGGGGAGTTTTCACTTACATTCCTCTTTGTTGGCAAGTAAAGGAAAAGGTAAATATTTACTTTGTCATAATTGACTTTTATTTTTCTCCCTAATTAGTATTTAGTTCTCATACCTGTCTAATTTGTAAACAACACATAATCATTTTGATTTATTTGTGTGCAGGGGATGAATCTGGACTGAATTATTATATTTCCATGAAATGTCACTAATAATTTCAAATCCATGAACTTAGATAGGGAGCGAGAAAATGCAAAATGGAGCCTGTGGTTTTCTCATTAAATGACATTGTGTGTTGCTAACATTGTTTAGAATCTCATTTTGTTTAATACGGGTGTGTGATTTCCAGACACAGAAGGTTGTTTAAAAAGGTAGGAAGTATGCTCCATGAGTCCCTTTGCTTAAAATGACAGGATTAATATTGATGTAGCACTACACACAGGTGCACAGCTGTGGGATTTTACAGCTCTGTATTCCATGCCCATGAACTAGCCAATTCCAAACCCTCTGCTTAATCAGACTGACCACTGACAACTCAGATTATGATTTTCATAACTCAGATTATGGCACCACAACACCAATTTTCCTACAGTATTTCTCATCCTCTCCCCTTCCCTCTTAATCTTACCTTTTCGCTTTTCCTCCTGGGGGGACCAGCATTATTTAAATAGGAGGGAGAATGGCTGATTTCAGAAAGAAATGAAATATGTCTGTTGCCATTGCAACAGATAAGCAACCAGACAGCCCTTTTCAACTAGGAGCGATTTTAGGCCTCCTTCCCTTACATAATGAGTAAGGTCATTGTTTTAGCTTTTGTAAATCTGTGATGCCCCCAGCGACCCACTCTCATCTGATTAAGGACTTTCCTGAACATGAGGACAGCTCCGTCTGGTAAAGTAACTGACACAAAACATGAGAGTCTGTCGGCTTCCCTTCTAATGAGCAGAAGGCAGATAGTGAACAGAAGACGAGGTGGAAGTGTCAAAGAATATACAACAAGCAGGAGCTCACCTGTCATCCTCACTGCTTAACTGCTGTCCCACCCTTGCCCCAGGAGTAAAAGGGTCAACCAACTACCCATGCCCACCCCGGAGAGAAAAATGAGTTGATTTAAGAAGTATCAACCCTCTTTTCCCTTCCAAGGACTCTCTTCTGCCCTGTCCTCACAGTACAGGACCTTGAAGGAGCTTAATTGCGATTAGAGCAGCAAGAATCACCTGGGGAGCTTTTAAATATCCCGCTTCCCAGGCCACAGCCAGCCCAGTTAAATTAGACGCCGAGGAATATAAGCATTAAAAAAAAAATCGATTCAGGTAACTAATGTGTAGTCAAGGTTGAGAACAGTGGACTAGTCTGAGCAAGCGTGAGAAGGAATTAGCGTGGCGTCTTTCAGGGAGACGAAGCTCTACTCTCCCCAAGGATACTTAGGAGACGGTTGTTGCTGCAAAGAGGAGAAAGGAAAGAGAAAAGGAAGGACAGAGTTGCATGCTTCCTGTCTTTCTCCAAGTCAACTGGAGTCTCCACCCATCTGCTGTGGGTAACCAGGCTTGCACCTGCAGCTCGGAGTGGGGTGAGGTTGGTCCCCAGGCCTAGGGACCTGGTTGTAGTGGGGAGACTGGAGGTAGCTACCAGCAGCGAATCAGTAACCCCGGGCGTGGGCCGTGCGCCCCCCAGGGAAGGCTGCGGCTGCGGAGTAAAGAGCAATTTGGAGCGCAAAAGGAAGCAGGCTCCGGCGCAGGTGGCGCTCACAGCCCCAGCCCACGGTTGAGCCAATCGCGGGCGCAAGCGCAGCCTGGTGGCGACGGCGGTAACGGAGCGCAGGGTTCTGGCAGGAGCCGGCGGAGGCAAAGGCGGCGCCAACAGAGAGCTGCGCGCAGGCTGGAGTGAGACCCGGCGGCGAGAGGAGCGAGCGAGAGCGCCCGGCGCCGGGGTGTTGTCCGGCCCAGCAGGAGAACTTAGCATGGGGAAGAAGTGGAGGGATGCGGCGGAACTGGAGAGGGGCTGCTCGGACCGAGAGGACAGCGCGGAGAGCCGCAGGCGCAGCCGGAGCGCCAGCCGGGGCAGGTTTGCCGAGTCGTGGAAAAGGTTAAGTTCCAAGCAGGGGTCTACCAAGCGCTCGGGACTCCAGTCGCAGCAGACGCCGGTGAGTGGCTGGGGGAGAGCCCTGGGTTTCTCCTTCCCTTTCTCCCTCCGCCCACGACTCGAGCCCTTTCCATGGTGCTGAACTTGCCTCCTTAGGGGCTCCCGTCAGGGAACTTGTGGAGCCGCTTCTAATGAAAGAAGTGTTGGGGTCTGTGAGGAGGGGCAAGAAGGAACGACTTCCTTTTCTCCAGCCAGGGGAGAGTCTCCTGACGTTTCTGGTGTCTCTGCAAAAACGGAAAACATGTTCGAGAGGCGAGGGGCGCACTGTCAGATCATTAGAGTTTTGCAATTAACAGAGCGTGTGAGATGTTGTCGAGTGTATTGTGACTCATGTGTACGTCCCGGGGGTCTGTCTGTGCAGCATGCTCGAAGGTACTCGGCATCCGCTGAATGAGGGCGGAATAGAAAGGGCATGTCATATTTTTACGCTCTTAACGCTTGCTCTTTTCCATCCTACACCTCCACTATGTTAATGGTGCGTTTAATTGTTTGCAGAATGTTATTTGCATAGAGAGAATTGCGAGAATATCCCAGGTGCTTATAATCCTGCTGTTAACATATATAGCGTTCAGAAAACAATTTTCCCATGTGTCAGCTCCCCTTCAATGTCTAATTAGTGCAATAAAAGCACTCAAGTGAAATTAATATAGGCATCGTATGTGTGTAGAGAAGTACACTTGATGAAAACTTTAGCTGCATTTGCATTTTTAGTATTTAAATATTATGTTTTCCTACAGCCTAGAGGGAGAGAACTCTGTTCTACAAGAGAGTGCAGAGCCCTCCTGTTGCTCGTAGGGAAGAAGAGCACACCACTTTTAACTTCCAAAACGTTAACAACATCAGCGTGTGTGTGTGTGTACGTATTTATGTTTTACATATAGAAGAGTTGATAGCAGATATTGCATTGTGAAGAGGAACTGACTTAATTAAAAGAAAGGATGGTACATAAGAATTGTATCTCATGGCGTGAATAGTGGTATCCTGCTCTGTGTTTGAGGGGTCATCATTGAAGGATAAAAATTAATCCCTAAAAAGCAGGATGTTTAAAACGTTACTTCAAAGGAATAAAATATAAACACGTACAATTTTTGTTGTATTTGTTTTGTTTGCTTGTTCACAAAAACTACTAGCAGAAAGTTATTAAATTTGAAATATTTTCTCTAATACTTAGCGTGTTTTGTAGTCAGTTTTTGTTTTAAATATGGATATAGTGCACTTGAAGTGCGATTAATTTTATTTCAGGCATTGAAATATTATTCATTTAGAAATGCAGACTTGAAAATATTTTAAAAAGGAGAATATTATTCTGAAGATAGGTTTTTCTAAAATGAATTCTGTAGGAAATTTAAAATTGATGACTTCTGGTTTCTATCAATTATGTGAACTAAGAATTAATTTTATCCTGTTTTGAATAGACAGCCTAACTCTTATTCTAAGTAACTTTTTATGCTGCTGCTTTGGTTTTGTTCAACAGGTGTGTGCAGAGTCTATATCAGGAACATATAAAATCTTCATAAAACTATAAGTTAGGTTAAATAGCTTGCGGGTTTGTTATCTAGAATAAAAGTGTAAGAGAGAGAGAGGGCAGAATAGGATACCATGACAACCAGAAGACATCTGGGAGAGTAACCATGTCCTCCTGTTTACTAAGGGTGATGATGGTGCTATCTTTCTGTTTAGTACTTGTTAATTGAAATATTAGTAATTCAGGAAAACCCATTTATGGCAAAAGCCTGTGCTTATTTTCAAGTTGCATGGCAGGTTTAATATCGATTTTGTTCTAAAAATCTAATAAGTGCTCCTAGCCATGATTTTCTTTATCAGAATTTTTTAAATCAAAGATAATGAGGTTCTGTAAATCTTAGAGCTGGGTTGGTGGATTTTAACCAAGGTTTGATTCCATTAATTGTTAACAAAGACTTTCTACTTCATTTGTAAGTGAGACACCTAACTTATTTATGCAAACAGGAGGGAGGGAATAATAATGTTTGCAGCAGATATGCTTATGAAAGTTTTTAATCTTCAAGGCAAGATTTTTTTTTCTCCCTCTTAAGGTGGGCTTGTGCTATTTTCAACCTTCATTGTGTTTCATTAAAAAAAAACAGCATAAACTATAGAGATTAGGAAGTGATTAAAACAGTTAATATGATTAATGCTACTTCTTACTTATTCTTATGAATAAGTAAGATATTTTGTGATGTGGCTTTGGATTTTACACATTTTGCGTGGTACTCAGAAATATTGTGGCATCCTTCTGATAAAAACCATATGAAGGTTTTACCCTTTTCTTTGAAGACAAAATAGATAAATGTGGAAAAATTTAGTTAATAATCAAACATGGAAGCTTTCTTCTTTCTTTTGAGCATTTAAAATGATTAAATAGTTGTTTTATTAATGTGGTCTTGTTCTTCTCTTCTCTGCTTTTGTTAGAGTCATGAAATCACTTCCAGTTAAAGTTATTCCCAGGGAACGATCCAGTCCATGACTCTGTCCCCAATGGGAATGATGGCGTTATTTTTCATTTTCACTAACAACAAAGCATGCACACCTCATAGATAATGGGAGCGATTTTCTTCAGGAAGGAGAGGTCTGCCATGTTCTTGGTTATCCAGAAGTACCTTCCTTCTATGATCTGAGTCATTGTGCGTGAAGTGTCTGTCTGAATCAATCTTGGTGATTAGATCTCCTACCTACTTATCACTAAATATGTTGGGGTCTTCTTAGAGATGTCTTAGAGGTTGGGCTGGCCCCATAATTTTAATACCACTATTAGAAATCAACAAGTTACATTTCTGGCAATCTCTTTGGCCCTCAGAAAATGGTCTCCTGATGTTCGTTATGGAGTACAGCAGGCCAGAGTAGGCTGGTGTGTCCCATCCCCACCACAGCTCTCTGGGATCTGCTTCTATTCTGGCACCAGGCAGAAGAAGCACTACCTTTGTGGCAATAGCTGGAGGAAGGGGCAGCTGTTCTGAGTCCTAGCAAGGGCATTTAAGGGGCATATTTTCAAGTTCTGGGCCACAATCACAGGTATATCTAACACAACAGTCCTTACTGATTTGAAAAAGTTTTTTTCATTCTTGTAATTCAAGAAATACTCTTTTCTCTCCTTATTTTTAGTCTTCATGGTTGACAGTGCAAGTTTTAATCCAGTAATCTCCAATACTCAAATTAAAGTTCAAATCATAAAATTCTGATAGGAGTGAAGTAGGATTTAATCATATTCATTTCTTGGAGTTTGTTCTTCTCTGAGAGTGGGTCATAGATTATTCTTTAACAGTCCTTTTTTGGTAAATGTAAAGGAATTTTATATCAATTTTATAGTTATATTAATATGAAAGTTATATATTTGAATTTTGGATATCAAACTAAGTTTCTGGATATTAATGTTTTACATAATGTCTCGAATTGGTCAGTAGGCATAAAAGTAATTTAAAACTTCTTTCCTTCCATTCTGTATGATCTGAATTTCATATTTCTCCTTGAAGTATTGCTTTTGTTATTCCTATCATTTATTTTAATTCTATTCACTCAGAAATTCATGGAAATCTATTGAAAGGTGATTCAGCAGGTACCCTCTGGTGTTACAAATATCAAACGCTTACCTTGGCATGTATGCATTTTTAATTTTGAAAGGCAATTTCCTCCTCTAGTCCCATAACTATTTAAAGGCTTGTTTTCTAATAGATGCAGCTTTAATTTAATCTCCAAGCTCTGTGTAAAAGGAAAAAAAGAAAGAGTTCTGAGGGAGTGAAATGATGGAGTTGTAATTAGAGTTGTTTTTCAACCTTCGATGGCATGCTTGCTTCCACTAATGCTGTAATGACCCTTATCAGCAGGTGCCAACCACAGAACATCACACCTCACGCAGACAATTGAGTAACTGAGAGTGTATAGAAACAACAGTGAGTGTGCAGAAACAGCAGTGCTGTAAAGCAGACAAGTCTGATTCGGCTGGTTATCAAATTCACTCTCCCCACAGCTGTTTGAGATGCTGTGCATGCAGCGGGATTCCATGAACAAACTTGGTTCCATTTCTGAGGCTAACTTGCCCCTTTTGGGCCTAGTAGGTGACTTCCGGATGTTCCTGCCAAAAGCTGTGTTCTTCAGGATCTTAAAATAAATGAGGAAACGCTGAGTCAAAGGCAGGGCTAAAGTCAGAAAAACTCATCTTCCAGCTAATTGCCCATTCGAGGATCATGTGGATGGTAGATCCTGTGGTGGCTATGGTAGAAACAACAGCAACTTGGTGAAAAGAACCCTCATTTCTTTTTCAATGTCTAATATGGTATTGCAATGTCATTAAACCCTTAATAGTTTGTTCTTGTTACACAAAGGGCTCTCCTGGTGAAAGCAGGATGAATCCCCTGCCGTGCTAGTCCATTACTGAATAAACCATTTCTTGACAGATTGATTTTTTCTACTGCCTTTTACTTACTGCGTTAAAAAAATAAAAAAGGGCTAATGTTGTATCACTCAGGAATACGGATGTATTATCTTGTTACCGTGATTTTTTTTTGGTGGGAAAAATGCCATTTTCTGATAATCATCCATTTTGTTCAAGCATTTCTGAAATGTTATTTTTTTAGTAATTAATATAACAACGAGCTTTTTCTCATCGATCATAGTGAATTAAAAATTTAATTTAGTTTCATCTTTAATCTGAGGGCCATGAATACGTTAGGTGGCAAATGAGTAATTCAAATATTTTTAGTTTTGAGAAGTAAAATATTGTTGTATGGTGATGGTTTTAAATGTGTTTTCAATTATCCCAAAATATATTAGAACAGTCCCTCCTGCCATTATTTATTGAGATCTTTAAAAACAATTGAATCATTAAAAATCATTTATAAATAGTAGCAAAACATTATATTCATTTGTTCCGACCAGCTGTGATGGTCTGTGCATTGGCTTTACTTTTTGTTTCTTTCATTTGCAAAGCCAAAGGAGAGCTAGTAGAGCAAAAATGAAAGGATTATAGAGAACAACATTTAAAGAAACTTTTATTCATCTCACATTCGTTGAGTACCTAGGAAGTGTTAGGTACCATGATAGGTACTGGACAACTTCTCGAGTAGAACTGAGGATTTAACTCGGGACAGAGCTATACAAAGCAACAAGACAGAGATATACACAGTCTAACTTCATAGTCAGAATATAGTGGAGCAAAGGTTAAAGTAGTTGATGCCTCTTAAGGGATGAAGATGGGAAGTTTAGATAAAAAGCTTCCTAGATTTGCTGCCTGATGCTTAAAAGATGAGGAAGAAAATGAGTTGCTTGGATTTGGAAATTTGGAAAGAGGGCAATGGTACCTTTCTGAGAGTCATTTTAACTGACTCATGAGGAAGGATACTTGAATGCAGGACATGGAAGGCAAGGCAGGCGAGGAAGAGAAATAAGAACAAATACGTGTGTAGTACTTAGTACGTGCCAGGCCCTCCATTAAGCACATCGCATACATTGTTGTCTACTGCCTGACTTCAGCTGGGATGTGAGCCCGTGAAGTTCGAGATCTTTGTTTTGTCCACTGATTTACCCAAATGCCTTGAACAGTGCCTGGTGTTTGTTCAATGAATAAATTGACCAGTTAAGAAATCCATTAATAAAAATAGTCCATTCTAATTAATGTGAGGAGTAGACTTTAGGCTCTTAGCTGTGAAAGGAAAGAGGAATAGAGGCAGAAGAATTTTTCTTTTCTTTTTTTGTTTTTCCAAGATGGGAGAGATCTGAGCAAATTTATTTGCTAGGGGAAGAACCTATTAAAGAAGGAGGGTTTAAGTAAGTACGAAGAGAGAATAGTCATGAAACTAGTCCATAGACTTGGAGGAGTTGGGATTTGTTTTATGGGAGGGCTGAAGACCTATCTTCCTCTATGTTCAATCCTGCTTCTGTCCTCTCTTTGTCTTACAGACTTGCCTGGTGGAAATTGGACTTGATCGTTGATTCTTTTGCAAGTTTCACTTAGTACATATTTAGTCTATAATATTAGTGACAATTCAAAGTTATCATGCAAAAAATATGAAAAGTATAAATTTTTATGAAAACTTTTGTTTGTTAATAATTCAGAGATTGCTGAAATATTAAATTGTATCTTTGACCTCCCCAAATATTGCAACACTTTGATCTTCCCAAATATCTCAAGGGATGTGGGAAATTTTTCAGATTTCAGAAAGGTGGGCATCGCTACTTCAGTTGTCATGAAGACAGTTGTTTAAATTCAGAGTGGATCTGACAAGCTTTTGATCTGTGCATTCCATGTCCTGGGATTGTATACTCATTAAAAATGCCTCTCTAGAATACCAGAACTCCAACCAAAACAAAGTCACACCAAATGGAACACATTCATGGTAATAACCAGCTAGGTTTTGTCCTCCATAAAGATTGACTTTTCTAGGAATTCCTTGGAATGAACTTTATCATGGTAAGATTAGAAGGGAGGACTCTATTGGATGTGTGTTTCCAAGAGGCTCAATCTGAATGCAGGTCATCTCGACTTTGGGAGTTCTTGGAAAGATCTGAATTGATTTTAGAGAACAGAATGGTGGCTTTGAATCAAGCAGATCTAGATTCGAATCCTCGCTCTGTCAGTTATGAGCTGTGTGGTCTTAGGAGAATTCTATTTCTGTGCCTCTTTTCTTCCCAGTTCTATTAAGAGAATTCTTTCTTCCTTTCCTACTGTTTAAGATTCACTCAAGTGTTCCTTTTTAATAAGGAAAAAGCATTTATTGGATTTACTTCTATTTAAAATTTAAATTGCCTCAAATGTACAAAAATAGAAAATATTATGAAAAGAATCTACATACTCTTAACACCCATTAAACCATATTTGCCATAAATATGTAAATTTGCCATCTTTTCATCTTTTTAAGAGAGTAAAATGTTACAGATACAGCTAAAATATCCCCCTACCATTCTCTTGATTCCTTCCCCAAAGGTAAGAAATATTCTGAACTTAAGGTTCATTCTTCTCATATAGGTTTATTTTTTAAAAAAATCTCTACTACATATTTGTGTATTCATAAAGATGCATAAATAGTATGGTTCTATGTGTTTTAAAATTTTTACTTGAATTGTATAGTATACATTCTTTTGCAATTTGCTTTTTCATCCAACATTATATTTTTTTGAGGTAGATCAAGGTGTTGCATATTATTTCAGAATATGTTTATACCACAGGTAATTTATTCATTTCTCTACCGGCAAAAATTTAGTTTATTTCCTTTTTTTTTCTATTACAAAGAATATTCAATGAACATCTTTGTACTTGTCTCTTTGGTTCTTAACTTGCAAATACTTTTGATAGGACACAAACTCAGGAACTGACCTGGCTCTGTGAAGGACTTAAGGACCAGGGCTTGTCTCTGCAGTTGTTTTGCATGAGAGAGGTCAACTTGGCCAGGCCCTAACCTCTGAACAGAGCCAAAATTTGCAAGGGGCTGAAGGGGAGTGGTGCTGGCTTTCTGTTTTAAGACCATATTGACATTCAAATCAGACAGACTTGATTTCCAGTCTGACTCAGGTCATTAACTGGTTTTGCAATTTAATCCTTAGTCTCAGAGCTTCCATCATAAAATGAGGATGGGAATATCTGTCCCCAGGGTGAACTGTGAACGTTAAGTGTGTTGATGTGCGTAGCTGGTTCAGTGTCTGGCAAGAGCTACTGGTTAAATGGAAAGTTACCTAACTATTGGTGTTAACTAGAGGGGTTTCCACAAATGTCAAAAGCAGAACTTGCCTTTGTTTGATGGGGAAGTGTTTGTGGTCTTTAATTCTTCTGAAATTAGAATGTTGTTGGTTACAGCCAAGATGTAATATAAGGCTAATGATTGTTAGTATGGGCTTCTAGTTTTAAAAGTGTTTTCGAAAATAAAATCAGCTTGTCTTCTCCAAGATGATTGTTTTCCACAGTAGATCCTGGTCCTTGAGACGTCCGTTATTCTGTTTCTCCTGGAGGTGAATTTGACAGATTGAGATAAAATGCGAAATCAGTATCATATTGAAACATAGGATACTCTTTGCTTTTTGTATTTTTATCATGGGTTCTTTATGATTTGAAATAAATTATGGTTACGTAATTATTCTCTCCATGAACCTTAAGACCTTAGGGAAAGAATGCTTAAGTATACTTTTATTAAGGAAAATTCAAACACGTACAACAGTATAGGGAATAGTATAATAAACCCCATGTACCCATAACCCAGCTTCAGCAATTAGCAAGTCATTACAAATCTTGCTTCATCCATACCCTTAGTTTCTATTCCTTCTCTCCCCACAAAATTATTTGCAAGCAAATACCAGATAAATATCACTTCATCTAAGAAATAGCTGAAAAATAAAGACCCCTTATTAAAACAAAACTGCAACACTCTTATGAAATTTAAAGAAATTAATAACTTCCTAATACCCACATTTATTAAGTTAGGATCACATTTCCTCGATGATCTCATAATTCTGTTTTCTTCCCCCATAGTTTGTTTGAATCAGAATCCAATCATAATTGACAAATTAGAGTTTTGTCCTTTTTAGTCTATAGGTTCCCCCTCCTGATCTTTCTTTTTCTATTGAAAACTATTTCTCAAAGAAATTTGTCCTGTAGAGTTTCCCACATTCTATATTTTGCTGAATACATGCCAGTGGTGTTATTTGACATGTTCCTCTCCATTGTATTCCCTATGCACGGGTATTTTGACCAGGTGCCTTGATCAGTTTTGATTTTTTTGGCAAGGATACTTCATAGTTATTCAAGTTGCCTCTCATTTTAGGTATTAGCTACCATCGATGATCATTGCCTAGAGCAGAGGTTGGCAAACTTTTTATGCAAAGGGCCAAATAGTAAATATTTTAGGTTTTGTGTACCATAAGTTCTCTTACAACTGCTCAACATTGCTGTCTGCACAAAAACAGCCATATATATTATGTAAATAAATGGGCATGGCTGTGTTTCAATACAACTTTATGAATGAACACTGAAATTTGAATTTCATATAATTTTTACATATTGTGAAATATTATTCTTCTTTTGATTTTTTTTAACTACTTAAGAATATAAAAATTATTCGTAGCTCACAGACTAAGTGAAAAACAGTCCTGAGACTGGATCTGGCTAGAGTTTGCCTTTCCCTGGCTAAGAGCCATTGCTTCATTAAGACATTGCAAAATGGTGACATTACAATTCTATATTTCCTTTTCCATTTATTAGCTGAAATAGTTTTATAAATAGGAACCTCCCTCATCAAGTATTTGCTTATCCTGAGTTATAATTCATACAGTATAGTCAAGATAAATGCTTGAGAGAGAGAGTTTTTAAAAAGTTGAAGTAATAATAATATGAGCTATGTGGTGACATTGATCTGTTAGTTTACTGTCAGGACTTAGATTTTAATTGGGTCAGCATATTCAGTTAACTGTCAGGAAATATTTGGCCCATTTCTTGTGGAGGCCAATTAAATTGTCATTAAGAAATAGAGTATGTAAAAATATATTGTCAAACTATTTCTCTGTTATAGATTTTGCTCTCAGGATTTCAAAAATCCTGGGCATTGTGTTAGGTTTCTACTGCTGCTGTAAAAAATTACCACAAATTTAGTGGCTTAAAGCAACATGAGTTTGTTATTTTACAGTTTTGTAGTTCAGAAGTCTGACACAAGTTTCTCTAGACTAAAAAAAGGTGTTGGCAGGGATGTATTCCTTTCTGTAGTCCCTAGGGGAGAATCCATTTACTTGCCTCTTCCAGCTTCTAGAAGATAGCAACATTCCTTGGCTCCTGGGTCCTGGTTCCTTCCTCTTTCTTCAAAGGCAGCAAAGTTTATCTCCGTGACCCCTGATGGTGTCATCACATTGCTTTCTCCGACCCTCTCTTCTATCTTCCTCTTCCATATTTAAGGCCCTTTATGATTACATTGGACTCACCTGGATAACACAGAGCAATCTCTTTAAGGTCAGATATTAGTAACCTTAATTTCATCTGCAACTTTAGTGCTCCTTTGCCATGTAAAGTAACATATTCACAGGTTTTATAGATTAGGATGTGGACCTAGTTGAGAAGCATTATTCTACTTATCACAGGCATTAAGATATTGTTTGATTTATTAAATCTTTACTAGACAAAGTTTTGAAGATGATGGTGCAAGATCCTCTCTAAGGTGTCTTTAAATCTGTGAAAAATACACATCTCTTTGGAATGAGATTTTGCTGAAAACAAAGGAACAGAACACATGAGGATTCACTGCATTCTTTTTTCCCCCATTTTCCCTCCCAGCTTTATTGAACTATAATTGACAAATAAAATTTGTATATATTTAAGGTGTAGAATATGATGTTTTACTATAGTATATATTGTGAAATAATTACCACAATCAAGATAATTAACATATCCATCACCTCACATAGTTATCATTTTTGTTTTTGTGGTGAGAACATTTAAGATGTACTCTTTTAGCAAATTTCAAGAATATAATACACTTTTGTCAACTATAGTCATCATGCTGCACATTACATCTCCAGAACTTATTCAGTCTGCAGCCTGAAACTAAGACTCTTGTTTTCTGAGTGTTGAATTTATAGTGATGACCGTAGAAGTGGAAATGACCTTTCCTACCAGTGGATCTTCAGTAGATTTGGGGATGTGAAAGTTTTGTTTTGACATACATTTGAATGAGCACCCACTCTGTATAAGATAAAATCGCAAATGCTACAGGAGAAAGAAATGTGAAAAAGCCTTCTGGAAGACTTACTTATGATGGTAGGAGGGATGAAATTATAATTGGCATATAACATGATATGTTACAAACATAGTGGGTATATATTAGCAATTATAAGTAAGTGATATATTAGGACTATTAGTCATATTATAAGTTACTATAATTACCTTAATTGTATTATTAGTCTGCTAGGAAGCTTGGTAAGAATGGTCAAATGAGTGAGAAAATCAATAGATTGGATCCATGAACAAACAAATGATGGAATTTTCAGTTTTTGATTCACTGAACTGAAGCTATGTAGTTAAAGTAATTTTTTTGGATATCCTTCTTAGCATTTCTATATAGATGTTGCAAAAAAAGCAACTTTTACTGGCTTGTAAATATTTATTGATTTTTTTTCTTCTTAGTGAATGAAAATAATCTTAACTTGAGATTTTGAACTACAGCTACTTTTTCAATAGAGCTCTTACCATTTTTTTTCTGTTATTTGAGGACATCTGATTTTTCGTATAAGTACTTGTCTCCTTTACTCAATAGATAATCATTATAAGAATAGATAATTATTATAAACCACTGTTAATATGAAAGAAAGAAGGAGGAATAATTAGCCCCAAGTGAGGACTTTAGCAATAGATAGCATCTTCAAAATGCTAAGGTCAAATAAGCTGAGAAGTTGAGTCTGTCTTTTTAAAAAACATACCTATTTCTTCTTTTGTATTGAAATATGTTTGACATATAACACTCTAAATTTGTTTTAAAACACATTAACATGATACATTTCTATTTTGTAATATGATCGCTATTAAACAAAACAAATTCTGACCTGAAAAACCAAATTACTCGAAATACAACTGAGGAAGCAGTTATGTCAAAGGAAGTATTATATCTTTAAAACAGTAATTGATAACCATTTTCTAGAGTACCAGATTGTGATTGTCCAAGCCACACGAAATTGGGCAATGAACAATTAAACTATGAAATTTCAGGGAAGCAACGAGTAGATTGTTTTCTCTAAAACATCTGTCACAGAGGATGGAAGACATTCTCTGGTGAAGTTGGGAAATTTCCAAGGTGCATGAGGCCTCTAAATTGGGAGAGTAGAAAGCTAGGGAGTGAGAGGCACCCTGGCCTGAAGTTGCTGTCTTCCTCTCAAAAGTCAGAGGGAGAGATAGATATAAAAGCATACTGATGATAGCATTTGAGGCAGGCGTTCTTGGGTTATGTATCTACAGCAGTCAATTGTACATCTGGGGAATGTTTTGAACTTGAAATTCCAGTGTGTGTTTAGAATTATGGAAAAATAAGCAGATATATTTGTAGGTATACAACTGATGGAGACGCTATGCAGGCAGTTGGCTATGAAAGCTCAGATATTCTGCAGTTGGTTACTAGTGGCTGCAAAGAGGTACCAATGAAGCACAGAACAGGAATCAAAGAAAGCTGAAGACCAGGTCCCTAGCAAGGCAAAAAGACCTAGATGAGGACAAAAGATCTGGACATTGACTCAAGATAGAGACATTTCCCTTTATCATTTCTGACTAAGGTTTTACTGTGGTTGTAGCTCTGTTGTATTACTATTAATTATTACAACTTGTGTATGTGATTAAGTTTGAGGTAATTGGTGACTAAACTCGATTCGTTTTATTCCCTTTTTGTTGTCTCTGTAAAGTCTATCATAAGAGAAACACTTCAGGAAATATTGAGGGAACTGGCAAAATTGGACCTGTCAGATGTTTGTTTTTACCAACACATTGCCCAGTGTGGATGCCCGTTTCAGAATAAAATGTTTCCCATTTGCTTTGACTTTTTATCACAAAGTTGTCCCTTCATGTAAAGACACATTTTGAGCAAAAAGATAGACTTTTAAATTGCTTTCCTTTGTTCTGAGTTATTGGCAGCCATTTTGTGGGAAATAAATAGGGTTTGTGTTTTTTTTTGTAATTTATAGAAATATATTTTTGCTTTAGGAAATTGAAATTGATAAAACACGTAGAAATGTCAATAGAAGACTCATCAAATAAATTGGTCTAGTTAGTGCCTCAACACTATGAAGCCATGACATAGTTTAAATCAAATATAATGAATGTGTATACAGAAAAAGAAATGCATAACAACATAAAAAGTTCCAGGTACTATAATTGATGAGATGCAGAAGCATCCTCAGATTCCCTTATAATTTATCCCATCAACTAATATTTATTGAGTGCCTCCTGTGTGCTGGATAGATCTTGTTATGGTCAGAAAAGATGCTTGGTATTATTTTGATCTTCTTAAATTTATTGAGACTTGCTTTGTGGCCTAATATGTGACCAATCCTGGAGACTGTTCCATGTGGATTTGAAAATAATGTGTATTCTGCAGTTTTTGGATGGAATGTTCTGTATATATCTACTGAGTCCATCGGGTCTAATGTATCCTTTCAGGCCAGTGTTTCCTTATTGATCTTCTGTTTGGATGATCTATCCATTGGTGTAAGTGGAGTGTTAAAGTCCCCTACTATTATTGTGTTACAATTTCTCCTTTAATGTCTGTTAAGAATTGCTTTATATATTTAGGTGTTCCTATGTTGGGTGCATAGATATTTACAAGTATTATATCCTCTTCTTGGATTTTTCCCTTTATCATTATGTAGTACCCTTCTTTGTCTCTTGTTGCAGTTTTTCTTTTAAAGTCTATTTTGTCTAAGTATTGCTATCCCCGCTTTCTTTTATTCACCATTTGCATGGAGTATCTTTTTCCATCCTTTCCCTTTCAGTTTGTGAGTGACTTTAGGTCTGAAGTGTATCTCTTGTATGCAGCATATATATGGGTCTTATTTTTTTATCCAGTCAGCCACCCTATGTCTTTTGATTGGAGCATTTAGTCCATTGACATTTAAAGTAGCTATTGATAAATATGTATTTATTGCCATTTTGTTACTTTTTTGTGTGTGTGGATGTTTCGGTAGTTTGTCTATGTTCCTTTCTTCTTCTCTTGCTCTCTTCCCTTGTGGTTTGGTGGCTTTCTTTAGTAAAGAAGTGTGGTCTGGTGACGAGAGAGAAGTTCCTCTGAAAGAAGTTTGATTTCTTTCATCTTACTTATTTGTTTATTTATTATAGGTTTTTGGGTTGTGATTGCCATGAGGTTCCTATGTAATATTCTACATATATAGCAATCTGTATTGAGTAGATAGTCTCTTTAGCTTGACCTCTTTCTAAAAGCTCTACTCTTTTACTCCTCTCCTCCCACATTTTGTTTTTGAAATCATATCTAATCTCTTGTGTGTGTCTATCCATTGCCCTCTTATCATTGAAATAGGTAATTTTAGTACTTTTGTCTTTCAACCTTCATGTTATCTTCATAGGTGGTTGATCTGCTACGTTTACTGTATTTTTGCCTTTACCAGTGATTTTATTGCCTGGTTTTTGGTTTTTTAAAATAATATCCTTATTCCTATTTGTGCTCTTCTCTTTCCCACTTAAATAAGTCCCTGTAGCATTTCTTGTGGAACTGGTTTCTTGGTGACAAACTCCTTTAATTTTTGCTTGTCTGGGAAGCTGTTTATCTCTCCTTCCATTTTGAATGAGAATCTTGTATTCTTGGCTGTAGGTTTTTTCCTTTCAGCACTTTAAATAAGTCATGCCATTCTCTTCTAGCCTGTAGGGTTTCAGCTGAGAAGTCCACCGATAGCCTTATGGGCTTTCCTTTGTAAGTCACTTGTTGCCTTTCTCTTGCCACTTTTAGGCTTCTCTCTATCTTTAATTTTGGACATTTTAATTATAATGTGTCTTGGTGTGGGCCTCTTTGGGCTTATCTTGTTTGGTGCCCTCTATGCTTCCTGTACCTGGATGTCTGTTTCCTTCCTTAGGTTAGGAAAGTTTTCAGCTATTATTTCTTCAAATAGATTCTCTGCCCCTTTGTCTCTCTCTTCTCCTTCTGGGACTCCTATAACATGAATGTTACTGTGCTTGATATTGTCCCAGAGTTCTCTTAGACTGTTCTCATTCTTTTTAGTTCTTTTTTCTTTCACCTTTTCAGCTTGGATGGTTTCCTCTAGTCTTTTGTCCAGTTCGCTGATCCATTCTTCTGTCACTCTGGTATTGAGTCCCTCTAGTGAATTTTTCATTTGCAGTATTGTATTCTTCATTTATGATTGGTTCTTTTTTATATTTTCCCATTCTTTGTTGACATTCTCACTGTGTTCATCCAATCATCTCCCAATATCAGTGAACATCCTTATGAGTTTTTGTTTGAACTCCTGGTCAGGTAGATTGCTTATTTCTGTTTCATTTAGTTCTTTTTGGGGATTTTGTGTTGTTCCGTTGCTTGAAACATATTCCTTTGTCTCCTCATTATCCCTCTTTCTCTGTGCTTATATCTATGTATTGCGTGAGTCAGCTGTATCTCCTGATCTTGGAGAAGTGGCCTTATGTAAGAGACACTTTTTGAGGCCCAGCAGTGTGCTTCTCTCTCGTTACCAGTCCAAATGATCCAGGAATGACCCCTGTGTATGGGCTACTTGTGTCTTTCTGCTGTGGCAGGCTTGCTCTTGCTCCAGGTACCCAGGGAGTCTAGTCTTTCCCTCCCTGGCCGACTGTTTGTAAATCAGGTTTGGGGAGTCCCAGCACCATTGGCTACAAGCTCTAATAGCAACTCCTGTTGCAGTTTTCCTGTCAATTCAGTGGGTACCCAGTGTAGCTGGTTGCTAGGCTCAGGGGCTTACAGTTGCTGTAGGCCTCAGGCCTGCAAGTCTCTTGTCAGCTCTCTTAGGAATACAGCTGAGTGGAATTGGCCCTATGCACAGGAGCACCCAATTGTTACAGGCTTTGGAAGTTGCAGCCAATACTCTCTGTGGCTGTTTGTGAAGCACAGGTCTTCTGCTACTGATAAGCCCCACCCCCCCACAGGTCCACACACACAGTCAACATAGTCCTGGCCTGTGCACATTTCCCAATCCCCTGGAATGCACCCAGTTGCTCTACTGCAGAGGCCCCCACCTCTCCACCAATGCCCTCCACAGTTCACCTGTTCCTCATACAGGCCCTGCTCCACAGTGGCGGACACACTCACCTGCTTGTAGAGGACCAAGGCACCCAATCTTTGCAGGCTGACAAGTAGCCTGAGGACTTGCTGTTAGGTGGGGCTGGTCCCTGGGGCAGGCTGCCTGCCCTGGCTGAACTGGATTAAATCTGTGCTCTAGTGGGTGTGGCAGACCCCTGGACTAACAGGCCAGGGGAAGAACTCAATGGCGTCTGCCAACGTCTGTGTCAGCACTCCTGTACTAGGTGACAACAATGGCCGCCACCAATGTCTCAGTCTCTGGAGAGGTCTCACCTCTCACCAAAAGGCACCCAGAACCTACCAGGTGCATCTTTTTCACCAAAGGACTGTGCAGCTTTCTTTATGGTGATTTTAGGTTCTCTCTGAGATGGGTGAATTTGTGCATAGACCCTTTAAGAGCTGGGTTTTTTCAGCTTTTATTCGATAGCTTTTCTGGGGTATTCCCTGTTGCAGTTAATAGCCAGTGAAGCCAGGTAGTAGGACATGTCTCAGTTGCACTAAGTCTGAAGGATGCTTATATCAGTATTGGGCTCCCGCTAAGATCCCCACTCCTCCAGGGAGGGCTGCATACCTCAGGGTGGCTCCTGCCCAGTTGGCTGTGAAGCTCCGCTGCTCATGAAGGTAGCTTTTTTCTCTTTAGAAGGAATTTCTGCCTCTTCCACCTCAGTCAAGACTATCCCTTGTTGTAGGAGTTCTTTTTATCCAGTTTTCAGTTTTCTCTCCAGGGTAATTTTTCCAAGAATAGTTGTAACCTGGTTGTGTTCGTGGGAGGAGGTGAGTTCATAGTCTGCCTACACTGCCATCTTGACGAGATCTAAAATAGGGGTTTTTAAGCATTTGAAAGTATTAGATACCCTAGCACTAAACTAAATTAATTTTCTTTAAAAGATAAACAATAATGATTCAAATTACCAGAGCCTAGGACAAAGTGGGAATGATTTGGGTTACCTACAAAAAGAGTTCATCGTTTAAAAGGTGCATCCAGTTATTGGATGTAACTGTAGAATGCAGTGGTAACAGTAACTAAAACAAGAGCTTAATTCATGTTATGAAGACCACATACTCTGAATGAATAGACTGTGAAAAATGAACACAGACAGAACTGGTGATAAACAATGGCTAAATCCTACTTTTGTCTCATTACCCATTAAGTACAGTTGGGGGAGGGAAAAATTTTTTTGTGACCATACTCTATCTTCTATAACTGATGCCTTTGGGTCCACTGATGGAGACAGATGACCAAGCTGGTATGATAACATCACAGTCCTGCATTAATCTGAGCAGTGAGGTAATTCGCAGGATATTGTATTACCACATAGTTTGTGAATCATACACATTGTAAAACCTTTGGGAAGCTGGGCATTATTTCTTCTTCCTGGGGAAAATGTCTGATTGTGAAACATAACCTTAGATGTACCTAGAGTACAGACTGGTCCTTTGATTTAGGATCTCGTTTAGGACAAGGATTGTATTTTATTCATCAGCGTATCCCCAAATCTTGCTCAGTGCCTGGCATGTTGCAGAAACTCAGTACCTGTGTATGGAGTAAATGAAAGAACACCATGAAAATGCTCTAGACTTAGATGTTTCATATCCTGGACAGGAAAAGATGAAGAAAGGAGGAAAAATGAGCATTAGTTTGGTATTTTTAAACACTAGGCACTTTCAGTGATCTCTTATGTAATTGTCTCGACATCATTCTGAGGTAGGTTTTATTTGGATGCCCAAAGCACGGATGAAGAAA
This sequence comes from Equus quagga, assembly GCF_021613505.1. Lineage (NCBI taxonomy): Eukaryota > Metazoa > Chordata > Mammalia > Perissodactyla > Equidae > Equus > Equus quagga. The sequence goes on from NC_060272.1 coordinate 100,443,618, forward strand.
CTAAATTTCGAAGAAGTCAAGTCAGTTTTAACCAAGGTGGCTTGGAAATGGTAGAGAGAGAATTCAAATGCCACAAGTCTTTAATTTTTTTTCAATACTTTACTGACTTGTGAATTAGGGATAAAATGACTAAAAGAGCATAAACAAAGTATATCTATGTCTCTTTCCTCACAAAGGTATTGGTTCTTGGAGGTGGCTTAAAGGTCACTGTGGATGGTGAGACTAAGTCAGGGCAGTACTGAATAATGAAAGCAATGAAATTATATTGTCAGCAGTCCTGCAAAAAAGCTTAGTTCCAGGAATAAACTATTGAGTGGAAAAAGGAAAACATGGTAATTTGTTATTGATGCTACTTCTCTTACTCTTGTTGGGTGAGAATAGGGCAATATAATTGTATTTACATGATTGTAAGACTATTTCTTTTATTATTTTTAATATGTTGAATCATTTACATATCCTTTCAAGTTTTAAATAAACTTGATTATTTCATTTATGTGATGTTAATCAAAACCAGATCTAGGAACCTTTAAATTCAAGTTCAACGTGAGTATGGTTAAATAGGTTCTCTGTGTGTGCGTGCGTGCGTGTGTGTGTGTGGTCTACTTTTAGAAAAATGTGACAAATAAGAGATAAATAAGAGCCTTAACTGGGAGTTTAATTTGAGAGAAAGTAGTTACCTTGGTTTGTCCTGAGGTCAGAATGGAGTCAGGCCAATATGCTGTATCTTCAATATCTTCAATTATATTAAAAGGGAATTGGTGTCCATAACAATGACCTTCACCCAAGATGTTGTGCTCAGACATAAGAAAAAGATGGATTTATGTTCAGTGCTTCCTACTTATTAAGGCAAGAAACTGCATTAAGATCAGGAAGAAAGATGTTCAATAACAATGGGTGAAAGAAAATGAGTTGATGATTAACTAGAAAAATCACTTAAAACATCCCTTTTCACAAACTCTCCTATTTAATCTTACTCTGTGTGCACATAAGAAGTACGTGCATATATTTTCACAACCAAGTATGTTTAAAAATCTAATTAGGACATGCTGACTTTTGCTGCAAATCTAAATAATGGTCATAAAATTGAAGAGTTTTCGTTTATTCTTCTCAGGTCTCTGGGATACTGATTGTGGGGCATCACAGTGGTTGTAGGAATATAAGAGAAGCAAAATGTGCCTACCCTCTTCACTTGTTATCATGAAAAAAGGGAAAACATGAGCATTTGCTGTAGGCTCAGCATTTTGCTAGGCTTTTTTTATATTTATAAAAGTTTTATATTTTGTACATGTTATCTCATTCAGTCCACATGACAACCTGGTCGGGTATGCATCATTCCCATTTTACCAAGTTCCATACCTCCTGGAGTTTATATTCTAGTCAGGGCTGACAGAAGATAAACAAGTAAATAAATATATAATGAGATGTCTAGTGATCATAAGTGCTCTGAGGAAAAATACAGCAAGGCAGGGAGGTAAAGAATGAGAGGGGGCATTATTTTAGCTGGAGGGAAAGCTCCTCTGATCCGATGTCAGAATGAAGGGGGAACAAGCCATGGAGATATGCTGGAAGAACATTCCAGGCAGAGAGAACAGCAAGTACAAGTATCCTGAGGCAGAGGAGTGTTTGAGAATCAAGAAGGCCAAAGACATGAGCAGAGTGAGCCAGGAGAAGAGGAGAAAGAGAGAAAGATTCGAACCCAGGTCTATCTGACTCCAAACCTATGTCCACAATGTTCCCCTTACACCATAAATGGAGGAGATGAGTCACAACTAGAGAATGGCACAGGAAGTTAAAAATAACTCGATAGGGCTGGTACAGTGGTGTAGTGGTTAAGTTTGCATGCTCTGTTTCGGTGGCGTGGGGTTCATGGGTTTGGATCCTGGGCACGGACCTAGCACCACTCCTCAAGCTATTGTGGCAGCATCCCACATAAAGTAGAGGAAGATTGGCACAGATGTTAGCTCAGCAACAATCCTCCTCAAGCACTAAGAGGAAGATTGGCAACAGATGTTAGCTCAGGACCAATCTTCCTCATGAAAACAACTCGAGGCTTTGTGGTATAGACTGTAAATATTGCAGAAAATCAAGAATAGGACAGCAAGTTTTATTGGAGGCAAGATGGCATGGGCTCTTGGGCTTGGGTTCTAAGATACTGGTAAATGTGGATTTGCAGATTCAAACTGCAAAGAGCGGGGATGTGGCAATGTAAATAATAGTTACATACATTGCACTCCATGTCCAGAAACTGTTCTGTGAGGCTTACATATATTGAATCAATTGCTCCTTATAACAACCTCACTGTACCCATTTTACAGATGAGGAAACTAAAGCACAGAGGTATTGAGTAACTTGCCCAGTGTCATGGAGTTTAGGTTTAAAATCATATGTATTCTGAACTCTTAAAAATGGAGGGAATGGAAGAAAATGTAGAGCGATCTTTCTTTCCTTTTTTTTTTTTTCTCACCTATCATTTTCCTGAAATATGGAGCAAAGATTGACAGATGAACTATCAGAAAAGAAATATTTTATTTTTTTCCCTCTGAAAAATATAGAAGAAATTTGGGAGGAATGAGTTAGGGAGGGTGGTGAAGATACACATTTAGTCAAAATATTTTCTCATCCCAATTTCCCTCTGGCCTATGGTGAAAAGTAATTAACCAATGACGTGCAGTACTGTGCGTATAGTAGGTCCTCAATAAAGAGCCTATTAAATCTGTTTCAAAATGTTCTTTATATTAAACTAAGTCAAGAAGGCAATTATTAAAACCTGGGGCAACTTGATGATTATAATGAATTCAATGTGCTCAAGGGTTAAAAGAAGCCATGAGAGAGTATAAATTTTTGTTATTGCTATTGGGTTTTTTTTTTTTTGCTTGAGTGTTTTGTGTTTTTCACTAAGCGAGACTTTTAGGCTTGTTTCACTTGCAAATTGTCTGCTGAAACATGCCAGAAGCATCAGAGCAAGTAGTTTTAGATTAAATTTGTCAAGCTCTGTAGAGAAACGTCAGTGAGATACAACAAACACCTATCTGGGAATTCTGAAGGAACTCAATGATGAAATAGTAAAACTGTTCATTGAATGCATGACTGATTTTAAACAGCCACTGCATTAGAGAATGGTTCCCAAACTTGCTGGCCATCTGAATCATCTGGGAACTGTTTAAAAACACAGACTACTGGGGCAGACCGGGTGGTATAGTGCTTAAGTTTGCATGCTCTGCTTCTGTGTCCTGGGGTTCGCAGGTTCAGATCCTGGGTGAGAACCTACACAGCTCATCAAGCCATGTTGTGGTGGTGACCCACATACAAAATAGAGGAAGATTGACACCAATGTTAGGTCAGTGTGAGTCTTCCTCAAGTCAAAAAAGAGGAAGATTGGCAACAGATATTAGCTCAGGAGGAATCTTCCTCATCAAAAAAAAAAAAAAAAAACAGACTACTGGACTGGCCACACCATGCCTGTGGGCTTTCTATCTCCATGGCAAGGTCTGGAAAACTATAATTTGAAAAGATCTCCAGGTTATTAAATGAAAACTCTTATTTGAATACTACTCTTTTAATAACTATTTTCTGCGATGGTGGCTCTCACATTAGGGTATATTGGAATCACCTTCTTCAACCACCCTCCATGGGCCCCACCTTCCAGTGTTTCTAAATAAATAGACCTGAGGCGTGGTCTGAGAATTTGGATTTCTAAGAAGGTCCCACATGTGGCTGCACTGCTGCCGCTGGCCTGGGCATTGCATTTTGAGAGCCACTGACTTGTCAGAACTCCAGAGTAAGACGCGGGAGGCCACAGGATAGGTAAGCATCATCACTTTCATGAATAGCATATGGAAGTCTCCATGATACAGGATAGATTCATTGCCTGTTAAGAAAAAAATTATAGTGCATAAGGCAACATTATTGCTCTAAAGTGTATTCAATCGATTTGGTTGTTTGTGGTTTTAGTGGGTTTGTAAATAATGGGCTAACCAGGGCAATATAATTTATGAAACAAAGCCTTTGATTGGATTCTAAACTAAGAGTGTCTAAAATAATCTAGTTTCATGGGATTGCAAAAAGTGGAGGTGGGAAGCTAATCTTTTATTCAAGGATGAGGTCAGATTTAATGACGGACATAAAAAGGAGATAAGCAGACATTTCTCAAGACAGTGAAAACAAAATAGTGAATTGTCTCTGGGATTAGGTCTGGAAACTTCTTTTCCTTAACACTAGTAAATGGCTTACAACTGTGAATACAGTAGTAAATCACTCAGTGTACTTAGAATTTAAATTCTCCCGAGTAAGAAAATGTCAAGCTAGTAGGAATAAATGTAGGCAGCTCTTCACAACAAAACCTGTGTTATAGTCAGGAGCAGCTGCATAATTTGTGGGTCCCAGTGCAAAATGAAAATGCAAGGCTCCTGTTCCAAAGTGATTAAGATTTCAAGACAGCAACAGGACAACATTAAACAAAAGGTGGGGCCCTCTGCACCTAACTGGGTCTCGCCCCGTGAAGCCAGCTCTGGGTGGAATCAAAAAGGGCCCCAAAGATGTGGAGTTAGTGCTAGATTTGAATTCCATCCCTGACACTCTGTATCTTCATGAGCAACATTCTTTTGCTCCATAGTTTCTTGGTATGTGCAGTTTGCCGAATAATCCTTACTTTGAAAATTTATTGGGGAAAACGAGTTAGGTAATATGTGAAAGTCCCTATGGTAGAGCATTGCATAGGGCAGACAATAATAATAAAAAGCAAATCCTAAATAAAAGAAAAAGTTGGCAGGGATGGAGAGATTATTGATCTCCCCACTATAAGTGTGCCATTTTTCATATTCTTATAAATCTGACTAAGTCATTAAAGAAATGTTTGTTGATTGCTCGTAAAGTGCTAGGCAGTGTCCTAGGTACTGAGCTCACCACTGTGTTTGTGCAGGTCACAGTCTAGTGGGAGACACAGCCAAGAGAACATAACTGTAAAGTACAAAGTAGAATGGAAGAAAATAACTGGCACAGGGGTACACTTGTGGAGGGAGGCCAGGGAAAGCTTCTCCAAAGAGGTGACATTTAAACTGCTACAATCTAAAAGTGGTGGAAAATCTGGTTACAGGAAGAGTGTTCCAGTTAGAGAGAGCAGCACATGCAAAGCCTCCTAAACAGGAAAGACTTTGGTGTACTTGAGGAACTAAAAGAAGACTAGTTGGCTGCAGCCAGAGAATGAGATAGAGCTAGGAGGTGAAATCGGAGAGGAGTGTAAGGCCAGATTATGTAGCCCCTTGTCGGTCAAAGTAAGAAGTCTGGATTTTATTCTAATCATGGTGGGAAACCATTAAAGAGTTGTAAGCAGGGAATGATGTGAGCTGATAGATATTGCTAAAGTCTCTCCAGGTGCTTTGTAGAGAATAGTTGGAAGAAGGACAAGAGAGGAAGTGAGAGGCTATTGTGGAAAACCTGGTGAGAAATGATGACGGCCTGGACCAGGTTGGTGGCAGTGGCAGTAGGAAGAAATTGTTTGATTTTTCTAATGTATTTTGGTGGTGGGAACCAAAGTTGGGATGCGTATGAGTGGAGAGACAGGTGAATCAAGAATGGATCCCAGGTTTCTGGCTTGGGCAACTGGGTGGATGGTAATATTCACAGAAATCATGAAGACATGGAAGAAAACAGGCTTTGGAGGAAAGTGAAAAGTCTGGTCTTGAACATGCTGATTTGGAGATGGTGGTGTCAAGTTGACTAGTTGAGTATATGTGACTAGAGTCCAGAGGAGAGGTCAAAGTTGGAGAGAATCTGGGTGTTAGCAGTTTATAGACAGTATGAAAGCCTTGGGAATGAATGAAGTTAATTAGGATCACTGTGCATAGAGAGATGACAAGGGGTGCAGGAAAGAACTCTGTGGATCTGTTTAGTAAAGGGCCATCAAGGAAACAGAGAAGGAACAACCAGAGACATATGTAGGTAATTATGTCACAGAGGCCAAGAGAGATCAGTCTTTCAGGAAAGAAGGGACCAAGAGGGTTGAACGCTGCTGAGATAGGTCAAGAAAGATGAGGATACTAAAGAGGTCAATGTATTTGGCAATTTAGATTCTTCGCAAGTTTGCCAAGAGCAGTTTTGTTACAGTAAGGAGGATGGAAGCCAGATTGGAGTAGGCTGAGGACTGAGGTGAGGTAGAGGAGACAGTGTGTGTACTTGATATTTTGAGAAGTTTAATGTACCAGAGAGCACAAAGAATGGAATGGACACCTGGGAGGGCATATGCAGTCAAGGTAATATTTTTCTTTTAAGAGAACAGTACCAGGGCCTGTTTGTGTGCTGACAGGAGTGATACCACGTAGAGGGAGAGGAAGATGATGGAAAAGAGAAGGGACATCTGTAAAATCCAGTTACAGAGAAGGCTAAGGGGATCTATAAAATAAAATTATGCAGGAAAGCAGAGTGACTCGCTGAGAATAAGAGGACACTAGGGTAAACCTATCTCTGTCAATGATATTTGAACTATGTCCTGCCTTATGATATGGCTTATATTTGAATTATTTAACCTGTTGTGTTTACTTATTCTTTGTTTCTCTCCTTGGCTTGCCAGCTTCCACAGGGAGAAAACACGTCTAATTTACCTGACACCCAGCACAGTGACTTGGCATAAGTGTCCAAATGAGTTTCCTGAAATCTTGTAGTAGAAAAGAAAATATGGCAATTTGAACCCAGATCTCTTAAAAGAGTTAGTAGATGGTTTGCTGTCAGGGGCAAAATGGCAGTCTCTGAATAGTATATGAATACATGCAAATCAGACCTAGGGTTACTGAATTGGGGCATAAAACAGTGAAGAAATGAGATTCCTTTGCAGAAGACTGTGCGCTGAATTATCTGAAAGGAACCTCACGACGCTGTAAAGTTGTTGGTAGTCTATAAGGCATCCTTAAGAATCCAGATGATGTGAGCTCTGGGTGGAAACCAGAAGGCAGATCTTGGACAATAGGAGAACTGCTGAGCGGTGCTCACCGTGATTGGGAGCGCTCCAGGTGTCGAAGCTTAGCCAGCCTAAGTTCATTCGGCCCCTTTTGTCAACTTGTCCCAGACAAGGTGGGAACGTTACTGGATTTGGAAGAAAGGCAGATGAAGGAAGTAGATTAGTCACATGAAGCCTTGGCTGACATTTTAATTTTAGCCTCATTAAGAAAATATTGCTTCTCTGGGTTATGAAATTGGGAACTGAGGCTAAGCTTTAGGAAGAAATAAACTGGCAGAAATAGCAGAGAAACCTTATTAAATGGATTAGGCAAAACTGTCACCCCTCCATAATGCTAATATCCTGGATCACCTTTTCAGACTTCTTAAGTTTCATAGCCAAAAATGGTATAATGTACACTGTTTTTTTATTTCTAGAAGAACACGATAATGTTTTCTATCCACAAAGATTCATTGATGAACATAAAATATTGAGAGAAAATACACTTAAACTTTCCTGGTGCCAGGCTTTAGTTCTGGAAGGCTGTTTCGTAGAGAATGGTGACAGTAAATTACTCTGAGAAAACAAAGGAATGGTTACTCAGAAAATGCCAGTTTCTTCATTTCTTAGATGGTATGTTTCTTTCCCCAGTATTCTGGTCACATTCCCAAATAGTCTTAAAAGGATGAATCTTCAAAACAAACATGGCAAATTTTGATTGCTTTTCAAAGGGTAGTTCATAAAAAAGAAAATGTCCTATTTAAGGATTCTTCTGGCCATCTTCATTGGATCGTTCCTGTTTATTTCTTATAATGCTTTCAGTTCAAAGTTATCTGTCAAAGTGCAAATCTGCTACAGACATGAGAAGTGAATTTCATGTTAATGAAAATGACTTGTTCACAGCAGGGAGTGGAGTGTGACTCCAGGTTTTTTGCTCTGGTGAGCAAGTGTGGTAGACTGAAATGAAAGTGCTGGGAACTGAGCAAAACTGTTAATAATAATTTAGGGGATTGTAGTAGAATACATGGGTTCAATTTGCTGGGCTGAGATTTACCCAGCAGGTTTTGCTCTGTAGATATTGCATCTTGACGTGGTAATAGGAATGTATGGAGCTCTTCAAAGGTCACCTCCTCACTAGGTGTGTGTGGTGACCTGATAAAGTCAAAGGTTTAAGAATTATTCTTCAATCTCCACTGAACAAAAAGGTATCTGAGTTGCTATAATATATAGTTGTCTCAAAGTTTCAGAGATACTGGAAAGTATCAAATAATGTATATGTTTTAATTATCAGCTGAATAATTTTCAAAAGCTAACTATTTCTAAGAAACATAGCAATATGACGTGGGTTCAGCCAAATGTGTCTCTTTTGAAGTCCCTGTTAATTTCAGTGATCATGGAAATATTTTTAGCTCATTTGGAAATCTTTGGAGGTACACTACTAGAAAAATTTAGCCAATTATGTTATCTGTAAAGTGTAAAGGGGCAGTGATTTTCAAACTATTTTTGGTGAAACCCTAGGTCTTCATTAAAATGTCTCCTGGGATTCCTTGGGAAACTAGGCATGTGGTCGTAACCCTTTGCCAGTAGGCCCTAATCCAGTAGTGAATAGACACTGAGGGGTCTCAAAGGCAGAAGGGTCCTCCAAGTCAAAAGGGTAGAAAACCATTGCCCTAAATAATACATGCAGATGGCAATGCTTGCTGTGAGTTTTGATTTATAACTCTATGGATAATGTCACATTTCCCATCAGCATCTAAGATACTGATTCCTTTTGCCATATTTTCCTTTCAGTACAATGTCAGAATGGTCACGGTTCCTTCCTAAATTGGTAGTTGTGTTATCATTCTTCTGTGATATTTGCTACATTACTCCCTTCAGAGTACATGCTTTACACCTTTGCTCTAAACATCATCCTGAAAGAAGGAGCGGATTACATAAAACAAATTCATTCGTAGTTGTTAGATGGCTCTTTAAGGGAGGAAGTGGTCAATAGAGAAAATCCACGTAGCCTTCCTGTCTTTAAGGTTTTTCTTCAGTCACACCTCTAATTCTCTCCTTTTCCTGTTTCCTTCTTTCCACCCACACCACACACCTTATGATGTCTCAAATTCTGAGTTTTCTCTTCCTGGAGAGCAACGTGACACAAAGAGATTAGCTAATGTTTATGAAAGTTTTTTTTTTCCTTAAAGTTTGGCACCAGAGCTAACATCTGCTGCCAATCTTCTTCTCTTTTTCTTTTCCTTTTTCTCCCCAAAGCCCTCCAGTACATAGATGCATATTCTAGTTGTGAGTGCCTCTGGTTGTGGCATGTGGGATGCTGCCTCAGCATGGCCTGATGGGTGGTGCCATGTCCGCACCCAGGATCCAAACCGGCAAAACCCTGGGCCACCAAAGTGGAATGCGCGAACTTAACCACTGGGCCACGGCGCCGGCCCTATGAAGGGTTTAAATATGAAAATTGTTATTTAAAATGATGTGTAACGGAATATTTTAAATGTAAGAATGTATAACCAATTGGACTGGGGTTGGTTGATGATTAATAACATAATTTATAATTTGATTTAAAAGAGCAGTTTTGCTGGATTTCATTGAATGAACCTCAGTAAGTTTGCTGTTCAAAGAGTGTCAGAAATATACCTGAAATATGCATCTGAACCAAGATATGGGCGTAGTTGTCACTATTCTGACCTTTTTTGTAGAACAGAAATCATTAGTCTGACTTTTACTATGGGAAGGAAATAAGCCAAATTGAGATTATTTGTATCAGAAATTTTTTTTTTTTTAAAGATTTTATTTTTTTCCTTTTTCTCCCCAAAGCCCCACGGTACATAGTTGTATATTCTTTGTTGTGGGTCTTTCTAGTTGTGGCATGTGGGACGCTGCCTCAGCGTGGTCCGACGAGCAGTGCCATGTCCGCGCCCAGGATTCGAACCAACGAAACACTGGGCTGCCTGCAGCGGAGCGCGCAAACTCAACCACTCGGCCACAGGGCCAGCCCCCTGTATCAGAAATTTTTTAATAGTGTATTTCAACTTTTTTTTACTGTGGCAAAATATACATAGCATAAAACTTACCGTCTTACCATTTTTAAGTGTTCAGTTCAATGGCATTAACTACATTCACATCGTTGCATTCACCTTGTTGTTATTTCAGAACTTTTAAGGAAACATGTTCTGAGATATGTATTTCTGGTTACAAATTTTTATTGCAAATGTTTTGATTTTTCTCTTTTACTGTTACTTACCCAATTATGAAAACTGAACTAAGAGAATTCAAAGATTTATGGCCAAAAGAAATTAACTGACTTGATAGCTGACTGATTTTTCAACTTGCTCAGGAATAAATTATCTCAGAACTCTTTTCCTCAGGCTACCAATTTGCAAACAAACAAAAATTCCACTTGAAAATATGGTCTCTTCTGCACATTGGAATACATTTCTCAATCTTGAAACATCAGAACAGTCATTTGATTTCTGGATCCTTTGGGGGGAAAATTTTGCTTTTTAATGCAATAAAAGGTCTTCACACATTACTACCACTATAAATAATTATTGTACTGCAGAAATCCTATCAACAAGGCCTTTTGTGTTTACTAGTCCTGCAAGTTATTTTGGAAGAAAAATTGTTCTAGGAAGCAGATGCTACATTAGGATGAGCAAAACCCATAAAAGTTCTGATGTTTTACATTTTATGATGGCTTTTTAGTTTTATTTTCCTCAGGTTTATATCCAAAATACTACTATGTGTTTTCATACTTCCCCTGCAGGTTCATATCATTGGAATGAAATGTTCACATTTGCTAGGTGCCTTATGGTTTTCAAAGCTCTTGTGTACATATACTGCATTGTTAGAGCCTTTTAGGAATCCTTTTAAGTTGAGGAGGAGGGGCCGTTCTCAGTGGAGTTTTATAGATTGAGATATTTACCTTCCCTGAGGTCATTAGTGGAGATTGATTAGTTCCTGACTGCTCAGGTCCTTTTTCTTTTCCTAACGACAGGCAAATACTCCTTCACCCTAGATATAGTCAGCTAGGGCTATAGTGAGGGGCCCACCAATACCAGGTCATGGGGGCAGGTATGAGACCTAAAGCACAGGCAGCCAGTGGTTCCCTTTTAGGAAGGTGAATAATGAGGCTGCTCGTGGTTGCCTTCCATGCCATCTCAACAGATGTGTGTCTTGATGAGATTGTTTCTTCTGAGAATTGCTGAACTTCCAGCTTCCTCAATCTAGAATTGCCTTGTTTTCTATCTTTCCCAGGTTCTCAGACCCCCTGGAGATACTGGGAGTCCCTGATATTCTTTCAATAAATTCCCTTTTGTTTGAGTTTGCTGGAATCTACTTCTGCTGCTTGCCACCCAAAAGCTAACACAAGACCATTCACCCCGCGGGTATGGTGGAAGTTGGTTCTTTCCTGGATCCAGATATTCCAGGGCTCCTACGTTCCATTATGCTGCTAACAATTGCTGGTTCTTTTAAAACAGACAATTAAAGCTGAATTAAAAGCAACAATTTCTCATTCTTTTAAAAAGTGATTTCCAATTGCTTTAATATTTATCCCCATTTCTTTTCCCCTTTTCCATATGTCCTTCTTACCATAGAAAGGTTTTTAGTCTTTTTAAAAACTTAAATTTTAAAACTTGATTCTTTTTATTTTTCTTCAGGTGTTTTGCTAGTGACAGAGCATGAAAAAGAGAAACAGTTTATCAAGTACAGGCAAATCATTTGTTTTAAGAGAAAATAGTAAATAACTTTTGAGGTAAGTCAGTTGTGGTTAGAGATGGATGTTAAGTTGTTTGTTAGGCTCTTGGAGTAATCTTATCTCCTCTTTCACTATAAAGTCATTTTCTCAGAAATAGAATACTTCTAGTTTGGAAGTCTGTGTGAGATAGTGGGTCCAGCCTGCTGTGTCCTTGAATATTTCCATTTTGTTGGCACTTTACTTTTTTTATACCCTCCTCAGATGTCTGTTTCCAATACTTGTTTCTAGTAGATTCTTTATCCACTAACTTAGATTAGGACACTAATCATAGAATTATGAGATTATACTTTGGAATACCAACAGTCATTCATTCAGTTACTATTTATTGAGCACCCATGGGGCAAGCACTATGTTAGAGTGTGGGTATATATCTTTCAACAAAATGGACAGTCACAATTCTCCAAAAGATTTAAATAGGGACTTCACAAAGGAAGGTACATAAGTAGCCAATAAACACATGGAAAGATGCTCAATATCATTAGTTTATCAGGGGAATGCAAATTAAAACCACAGTGAGATACTATGATACACAAAATAGAATGGCTAAAATTAAAAAGATTGACAATACCCAGTGTTGCCAAGGGTGTAGAGCAATTGAAACTCTCATATATTATCAGGGAGAATATAAACAGGCACATACACTTCAGCAAATAGTTCGACAGTTTCTCATAAAATTTAAACACGTACTTAGCATATAGCTCTGTGGTTCCCACGAAAATATATGACCACACAAATGCTGTCACATGGATGTTCATAGCAGCTTTATCTGTAACAGCCCCAACTTGGAAATACCCCAAATGTCTATTAATAGGTGAATGAATAAACAAATTGTGGTCTATCCATGCAATGGAATACTCAGCAATAAAGAGCAATGAACTGCTGCTACAGTAGTCCCCCTTATCCGAGATTTCGCTTTCTGTGCGTGGTCAACTGCGATCCAGAAGCACATGATCCTCCCTCTGACCTATGGTCAGAAGGTCAGTGGTAGCTTAATGCTATGTCACAGTGCCTACATCATCCACCTCGCTTCATCTCAACACGTAGGCACTGTAGCATCTCATATTGTCAAAAGAAGAAGGATGAGTACAGTACAATAAGATATTTTGAAAGACAGAAACCACAGTCATAACTTATTGCAGTATATTGTTAAAATTGTTCTATTTTATTATTTTTAATCTCTTACTGTGCCTAATTTATAAATTACACTTTATCATAGCTATGTATATATATAGGAAAAAACATAGTATATATAGGGTTCAGTACTATCTGCAGGTTCAGGCATCCACTGGGGGTCTTGGAACGTATGCCCCATGGATAAAGGGGACTACTGAACATACAACTGCCTGGTTAAATCCTCAAAATATGCTAAGCAAAAGAAATCAGGCACAAAAGAGGACATATAGTTTGATTCCATTTATGTGAACCTCCAGACAAAAACTGTCTAATCTAGAGCAACAGCAGATCACTGGTTGCCTAGGGCTGGCGTATGTGTTAAATTGGCTGGGAGGGGCACATAAAAACTTTTTGGGGTGATAGAAATGTTCTATATGTTATGGTGGTAATTTTACAGATATATAATTTTGTTAAAACTCATTGAAATGTACATTTAAAATGTGCACTTTTTATTGTGTGTAAATTATACCTCAGGGGCCGACCTGGTGGCACAGCAGTTAAGGTCACACGTTGCACTTCTTGGCGGCCCGGGGTTCACCAGTTCAGATCCCGCATGCGGACATGGTACCGCTTGGCAAAAGCCATGCTGTGGTAGGCGTGCCACATATAAAGTAGAGGAAGATGGGCATGGATGTTAGCTCAGGGCCAGTCTCCCTCAGCAAAAAGAGGAGGATTGGCAGTAGTTAGCTCAGGGCTAATCTTCCTCAAATGAAAAAAAATTATACCTCAATAATATTGGAAAAAATAGAGGGATACTGCCCTTAAAAGACTTTTTATTTTATAAGTCATATCTGAAATAGATTGTAATTAAACTGGAAATATCATAAGGCACTTAATGGTTATATTTTTAAAGAGTATAGTGCTTTTTTTGAGAATTTTAAATAAAAATTCCCATCTACTTACAATCATATAGGATGGGGAATTTATCCAAGAAACCAAATATATTTTCTACTTATGATAAACAATATTTTATTTTAATCATGGAACAAGAGTTAATAAACAATACTTTGATTCTGTAGGTAAAATGACTAGGTCCTTTTTTTCTTTATGAAATTAAATCAAATTAAAAATTCCTCTATTGGGAAGGACAATTCTCAGTTACTGTCAACTAATGGAAAGTAATAACTTATCAAAAATCAGTGGGATATTATAACAGGATTATTGAAAAATGTGTTTTCCCAGAGCCTCAGGCAATAGTAGAAATTCGATATACTTCTACCATCCATTCTTTTAATGCAATTTCAGAGTAAGTTTTTTGGAAATAATCTTTTCACGTTCCTTCAAATTTTTACTTTTCTAATACTATTTTTTGGTGTTTGTAGTATGCAAAAATCCTTGCATTGTCAATCTAGAGAGGCTTTTAGAGAGAAGACCTCGAAGAATCTCTTAGATAGCCGTTCAGGGGGCGGGGGGCGGGGGGTGGGGGATAGAAGACTCTCCCAGTGAGGCAGCAACAGAAGGGAGGTGAGGCATTTTGTAAGCCGGACTCCATCAATTTCCACCTTACAAGTTTAATAGCCATGCATAGCAGCTGAGGTTTATAATTTCTTCAAGTCTGTTTGCAACGTTTTTTGATAGTTCTGAAATTTACTTGAGGGTTTACCTCCTTAAAATCAGTATCCCCCCTCTGTACTGCTTCTATCTATAAAATATGAAAAGACAGTCTCTTATGAGGTTGTTTTTAACAAGTCTAGATAAGCCAAAAAATAAATTTATATGTATTTGAAGAATAATAATCAGACTACTATACTCTATTGAAACTTAATCATGACTGTGTTTGTTTCCGGCGTCGAATATAACAGCCACAAGCTGGGTGGCTTAAATCAACAGGAATGTATTCTGTCATGGTTCTGGAGGCTGGAAGTCTGAAATTAGTGTTACTGGCTGAAATCAAGGTGTTAACAGGGCCTCGCTCCCTGCGAAGGCTTTAGGGGAGGTCTGTTCCTTATCTCTTCCAGCTCCTGGTGGCTTTCTGCATTCCTTGGCTTATCATCACATCACTCCAATCTCAGGCTCCATCGTAGTGTTTTCTTCTCCTCCTCTGTCTGGTCAAATTTCCCTCTGCCTCTCTCTGATAAGAACACGTGTGTTTTCAATAGGGCCCACCCAGATAATCTTCCCGTCTCAAGATCCTTAACCCAGTCACAACCACAAAGACCCTTTTGTCAAATAAGGTAACATTTATAAGTTCGGAGAGCAATTTGGACCTTATATCGTTGGGCGTGGTTATTCAGGCTACTACGAAGACGTAAACAATGAAGATTTCTATTTTAATTGCATTGCTCTTTTTCCTATCACTTCAAAGCACATATGGTCTTTCCTACACATTTTGTAGCTTAAATATATTACTTATTTATTTACTCCAAAAAAGACTGAGTACTTCTGTTGTATAAGACACTGTCTGCTCTCATTCACAATAATCAGAGGAATCTTGAGTTTGCTTCGTAAGTTAGTACCTCGTCTCTCCAGTACAATAGTAAAGATTTGAGCACGAGAACTATGTGCATATTATGCCATATATTGTGCACCTGAGAATTTCCCTGACAATGCAAATTTAGAACATTCAGTCGTGGTGTTAACCAGTGAATCCATTACACGCTATATTTTTTATTTAGAAAATGCCATTGCCATATACAGACCACCTGACAGAGTATGCCTTTTAAAAGTATCTATTCAAGAGAATGGTGGCATTTCCATTCTTTCAAGCTAGTTCACTATATCCCACTTCTATTTTTCCCTTTGTGAAAGGAAGTAAAAAGGTAATCAATGAATAAGCTGTTAAGAGAGTGGCAATATCAAGTCTGTTTCACCACATAAAATTATGACAGCCTATTATTGTTGTGATGGACTGGTTCTGGTAATAAGGCATTGATGTAGGAAAAAAAAATCCATCATATTAAAATTTCATTTCTATGGTCTCACTCAGATGCTGGCGTCTGCCCTCAAATAGTATTATCTTTTTTCATCTTAATAATGTCTTTCAGCTTTGTAGACCAAAGAGTTTGCAGCTTGTGTGTGACAGCTTAGAGCTACCCTATGCATGGTATGCAGAATGGAACTACAACAATTCCCATACAATGGTACAAATTAAATTTGACTTTTACATAGCACAATTAAAAGGTTATATTTAAGTTTAGACTTGTGAATATTACAAAGCAAAGAGTCATTGTTGAGAAGCCATTTTGAGAGTAGTGTCCATAGATGTGGTGTGGGGAAGTACGGAAGAGAGTGAAAATGAGCAGACAGTACACAAGCCAGTGAGGAGATACACGTGCCCAGTAAATACTCTTATTCATCTGCTGAACAAATATAAAGACTGTACAATATTGAGAGGCTTATTAAGGGTGTAGTTTTGGGGACCTGAGCACATGTATACAAATCACGGTGCAGCAATTTACTAATTTTATGAGCTTGAGAAAGTTATTTAATCTCAGCTACCCAAGTCTATTTTCTTTTCATCTGTAAAAACGGATAGTAATAGAAACTAGCTCATAATTTTGAGCATTAAATCAGATGAACTGTATAAAGCACTTAGTTCTGGCACATACTAAATGTTCAATAAGATGAGTTATTATTGATTTTCAGGTTCTGAACTAGATATAAAATCGTATAGGAGAAAACAGCCAGTTTGATGAATTTAAGCCACCGCTCCATCCAAAATAATAAGTGGGCTGTACTCAATGGATATAGTCAATAAAACTCAATAAAAGTTTTTCCTTCAATATGGATCAGAGCCTCTTCGGAACCCCCGACACCGGCCCTTGAATCCCCCATATCAAACCTCATCATTGCTCTAAAGCTGTACCCCTAAAGTCTGACTTCTGACTCCAGACCACTTGGCTGTCTTTGAGTTCAGTCCTTAATCCCTCAAGCAATACCATCACTTTCATTTTCTAAAAGGACTCAATACCCTAAAACAAAGTTCCCTAATCCAGTGGAAACCACTTGTTATGGTTCATAGAGGCAGTGACTCGGATGACATGACTGTAACAAAAGTGGCAGAATAAAGGAAAGAAGTGTCTTTGGGTTGGGTCAATTCCAGGTCCCTCTAAATCCCTGGAGAAGTTTTAGCTACCTTCATTTTTCTTCATGGACAGAATTTCCATTGTCTCTATCAAAAAGAAAAAAAGACTAATTTGTGCTTAGTGTGTGCACCGTATTTTTCTCCTGGTAATCTGAGATAAATGGTTTCCCTATTTAGGAAGCCTGGCCTGGCTAAATGCTGAGGTTGGCAAAGTTGAACTAGGTTAAGTTTCAGACATTTTCTTCCCTTGGAGCTCCCCCTTTCCGAACAGACTGTCCTCTTATTCCTGGAGGAAAATTTTGGTCAACTTTTAATTTACCTATTTCTTTTCTAATTTAATTTACCTATTTCTTTTCTTTTCTATAGACTTCTATAGTATCTCTATAGATAGAGACTATATCGTGCTCTTTCTTGCATTGCTCTGCATTCATCTCTTTATTCGTTCTTTCATTCAACAAATATTTATCAAGCACTCCCTATATGCTAGGAATTGTGCTAAGGCACTGGAATACAACCATAAACAAAGTAGACAGGGTTGGATCTTTTCATAAAGGGAGCTATTTACCAACTTCTTATTGTTTTTTAAAAATAATACTATATTAAATGATGGAAGCTTTATCTTTATTTTTCTAGTTTTATTCTGTTGCCTTTGAGTGTTTATGCACTTAGATGTGAAGGAAGAATAGGTATGTAGATGTTGTCTTAGCCTTTGGCATCTTTTAAGATATATTTTCATCTTGAATATGTGTTAGTTGTCACCTGCCAAATATTAATTACTGTTCTTTGAAGCAGCCCTGGTACAGGGAATAAAGACAAATAGAGTTGATAATTTCACACAGCACCATGAAAAAGAGAGCCATTAGGAGGAGATGAAATTCAGAAAATGACATATTTGTTATAGAGCAATTAAAATTAGATCTCAATATGTAAAAAACAAGCAAACAAAAATGTTCCATCAGAACTCTCTGGACTTATAATGGTAGAGTGGTTTAAGCTCACTTTTGTCCTCCTCTCATGTTCCTAAAGGAAAAGACACACATCTCTTTGTACAACATTAACAAAAAGGAAAAATATCCATGTACATGGCTGAAGTTTCAGAATAAGATCTTGTTTATGTGAGAAGAAAACCTACCAATTATCTGGTAGTGTTGAAATATCTTTGTGAGCTGGGGGAGAGTGAGGGCAGCTGGTGTGTGTCTGTAGCTAAGCCACACCCAACATCTAATGATCATTTTTACCATTTCCTAAATTCCTGGAATTTGGCACAGGGGGAAAGATCTTGTTTCTTTTCAACTTTGTATATCCCATTGAGCACAGGACAGGGCCGTACATACCGTAGGTGAGGAAGTGTTAAATTCTAATAGACTCAGAATGAAGTTGTTTTTATATGATGGTAGAATCTATGAAGACAGTCAGACAAGGAGTAATTATCGCTTCATTTACCAGTCAACATATTTACTGGTAATTAGTATGAGACAAGAAAGATACAAGATGTTGAGGATGTGAAGTTAAATGAAACAGAATCCCTGATTTAGAGGTACTCACAGTTTAAGTGTGACCCATGCATGTTAATATAATAAAATGTGGGAATACCAAAATGTAGATATGTACAAAGCGCTACACGAACTAGAGGGGTCATGGACCAGTGCTGCCTGGATAAGTTAGAGAGGGCCTTCAAAGCACAGGAGATACTGGGTTTAGATCTAGAGAAGTTTGCTAGGTATCAAACAAGACAAGGGAAGATGAGCCCGGTTTGTGGGGAAGAGGCAGAAATTGAGGCAGGGAAGTTAGATGGAGGCGAGGTAGGGATGGGTCTGTGTGTGTTGAAGTTCAGACTTTGTTCTCCATGCAAGGGGAAGCCGTTGGGGGTTGAAAGACCAGGGACGTCATCTTAAGATGCCATCAGTCGCTTTTGAGAATTGGCTGGAGGGAAGAAAAGCTTGGAGGCAGCAACAGCAGTCAGAAGGTGATAGCACCAGTTCAATTAAGAGATGACGAGGGTCTGCCTGATATAAGACAGAGGGACAAGAAAGGAGAGGAGAGATTTAAGATTTTGTAAGATAGGTTTGAGAGAAAATGGCGATGAATTGAATTGTACGAAAGGGAGAGATGAAAGATAAGTAAGAAAAAGGCATCTGGGATTATTTCAAATCCTAAAAAGATTCCCATGTTATGCTATGCTGTTCAAGTGGAAATTCATCTGATTAAGGTTGATCTTAGCTAAATTCATTTCCTAATGAAAATCTATTAATACAACAAACAATTATTAGACTGTTTATTTCTGCTATGTGTTGGATGCTTGTTTCTCCTTTAAAAATTCAGTGACAATAACTCGCATTATTGAGCTGCAGCTTTGTGTCAGGCATGGTGCTAAGCACTTAGATGTTTCTAGCATCCTCAGAGTCACCCTGGGGTGTGTTATTATGGTCCTCATTTTGCAAATGAGGATGCTAAGGTTCTGAATAACCGATTTCCTGTG
Organism: Equus quagga; assembly: GCF_021613505.1. Lineage (NCBI taxonomy): Eukaryota > Metazoa > Chordata > Mammalia > Perissodactyla > Equidae > Equus > Equus quagga. The sequence goes on from NC_060272.1 coordinate 100,462,981, forward strand.
TAACTTGCTGAACTTGTCAGAGGTTTACCAGGAGAACAAAAATTGGACATTTCTGACTCTAAAACCCTCTTCTTTTCATTATCTTACTCTGCCTCCTTATGTCAGAATTTCATATACCCAGCGTTTTTAGGATTTTGAAGGGAGAAATATTCCTAATTGGTCATTAAGAAACACCAACTTGTTGACATCCTCTGAATTACTTTAATTGAAGTTTTATTTCTGTGGATCCTTAATTCTCCTTAGGAAAATGCACATGTTCTTTATCTCACAGCAGTCTATGGGGTTCCATAGGTTTGAGCTCTTTTGGTGGCATCTGCCAAAGATTTTGTGGTGATAACTGCTTTGTAGTTGCCTTACAGGTGGTATAGAGCGTAGGAATCACTCTTCCTGGGTTCAGACCCCTCCTCTGTCATTCATTAGCTAGGTGCTTGATTTGCCCTGCAGACATAGTTTGCCAAGCTGTTCTAGAAAGTTCTGTTGAAGATCCCAGTGTGAGGTGGGCACCCTTCCAGGCGGGCCTTTACCTACTCATTTACCTGTAACGAAGCACTCTTTACACTCAGGAAATTATTTGTCTCTGTCTCACAAGACTGAGAACTTTGAGAGCAGGAATTGCCTCTTTTCAGACTTTTGTAACTTTTCAAGCGTAGAGAAGGCTCATTAACATTTATTGAGTGAATGGATGAATTTCATTAACAGGGTATTGTGCACTGGCTTTGTGATTCAATTGCTCTTTAAAAAATCTGGCCTAAACTGATAAGATTAGTGGAAGGTTCAAATTGAGGCCAGACCAGCATGGATCATAGTTAGGAAACACGTGGCTTCTCTGCCTCGCAGATAACACAAAATGAACATGTTCTACTCCTTTATGTTTGTTTTAAAGTAAGTATTATTCCTACAAAAGAGTACAGCTTTCATAGGCCATTGAAGTGAAACAATTCAATATAAACTATTGTTTTACTTCTTAGAAATGGGATGACTCACGTAACTGCAATTTTAAATTCAGTGATGTGGGGAAAAATGATTTGGGAAGGGGATGTTTAATTGTACGCTTTGGAAGTACCTGTCAAATAGATTATTGAAATAGATAGAAGAAATACCGTAGACCTTTGATACATCCATATAAGACCTCAGTGCATCTTTAACAATAGTTATCAAAGAAGAGTTGATCTGGAGGAGATGGCAAACCAGATGATAGAAAATGATCAAATTTAAGACAGCTCCAATTTCAGGATGTTGTCTGTACTTCTTTTTATTGACTACTAAAGCAGCAAGACTTTGTAGCATCTTATCATATTTTTGTTTATTAAGTTGTCTTGACACATAAAAATGAATGAGATGTCTAAAGTAGCTTTGGATTTAAATTTATTTTGGTATATGTAGGCAGCAAAGTGCCAGGCTATGTAGAGTTGCATGCTGATTCTAATTTGTGATAAGCAATTGATGACAATTAGTTTGAATGTTCATTTCTCTCTCCACTTCAACCTTGCTAGCTGGAAGTTGGCAGAAACAATTCTGACATGTAGTTCAGCCATCACTTTACTACTTACACACTGATCATCTATGGTGCCCCATTTTCTTTTTTCTTCTTTTTTGAAAATTTGGATTATCACATTATATATCTTTCTGATGTACATCATAATATATTCCGAATTCTGCATAGATTACATCGTGTTCACCACCCAAAAACTAACTATAGTCCATCCCCTCACATGTGAGCCTAATCAAGCCTTTTGCTCCGCCCCCCCCGCCCCCGCCCCCGGCCCATGGTAACCACCAATCCATTCTCCATTGCTATGTGTTTGATTGTCGTTGTTTTTGTCATCTGCTTATGAGTGAGATCATATGGTATTTGACTTTCTCCCTCTGGCTTATTCCACTCAGCATAATACCCTCAAGGTCCATCCATGTTGTCACAAATGGCCGGATTTCATCATTTCTTATGGCTGAATAGTATTCCATAGTGTATAAATACCACATCTTCTTTATCCATTTCTCCCTTGATTATGGTGCCCCATTTTAGAGCTCTCTCTCCCCTAGAAACCTAGAGTGATCTGAGAGGATGATATTAACTTTTGAAATTTCCGTTTTTGCCTCTGCCTGAGTGCTGTTCAGCTGAGTGAATCATTTATTTGAAATAATTCCTCAATTACTCAATTGTCTGTGGTCAGATTTGAGTCTAAGCTTTATTTTTGACATAGCCTGAGGGATCTGAGACTGTTTCCTTTGAAATGGCAAGGAAATGCTTTGCCTTCCTCTCCATTCTAGTTGTCACCACTCCAGTTCAATTCTAGCACCTCAGCCCCGTAGCTCGTCTCCCTTTCTCTGGTTACTCTCTTCTTTAACCACCTGTATATTAATCCTGCTTTCAGAAAAGCTTTATTTGTTCCAGAATATTCAATGAATCCTTGTTATGTACATCATCAAGAGCAAACTATTCAAGTCAGCTTTTTAGACTCCTAACATCTAGCTCCATCCTGTCTATCTAACTCTTCCTCTGTGAAGTTTACTTTTTGTTTTTTTGGTCAGGAAGATTGCCCTGAGCTAACATCTGTTGCCAATCTTCCTCTTTTTGCTTGGGGAAGACTGTCACTGAGCTAACATCTGTGCCGATCTTCCTCTATGTTTTGTATGTGGAATATCGCCACAGTGTGGCTTGATGAGCAGTGTATAGGTCTGTGCTCAGGATCTGAACCCATGAACCCTGGGCTGCTGAAGTGGAGCATGCGAACTTAACCACTATGCCACTGGACCAGCCCCGAAGTTTACGTTTTTTTGGTTTAATTTGGCAAACACTTCACTGGGATGTTGTGTGTAATATTCAACAAAACTTAGGAATATCAGGAATCACAGTTATTAAGATATGGTTCATAAGATGATCTGATTTCAGAAAAACATTCTACTCTTTAGAGTAAAGGGAAAAGCAAAGATTGAGAAATGTGATTATACTTAAATGTGTTTAAAAAAAAAACTGATAGTGGGGCTGGCCTGGTGGCGCAGTGGTTAAGTTCACACACTCTGCTTTGGCAGTCCAGGGTTTCACAGATTCGAATCCTGGGTGTGGACCTAGCACTGCTCATCAAGCCATGCTGTGGCGGCATCCCACATAAAATTATGGAGGAAGATTGGCACAGATGTTAGCTCAGGGCCGATCTTCCTTACAAAAAAACATTCGGGCCAGCCTGGTGGCGCATTGGTTAAGTTCATACATTCAGCCTCAGTGGCCTGGGGGTTAGCTGGTTCGGATCCTGGGTGTGGACATGGTACCACTTGTCAAGCCATGCTGCGGTAGGCATCCTACATATAAAGTAGAGGAAGATGGGCATGGACGTTAGCTCAGGGCCAGTCATCTTCAGCAAAGAAGGGGAGGATTGGCAGCAGATGTTTAGCCTGGGGCTAATCTTTCTCAAAAGAAAAAACCAAACCCACATAATAGAATAGTATTAGGAAATATATGCTTTATAAAGAAAATCTATTATCCCTGGCCAATACCCTTGAGATAAAAACTGTATTGTTCTGGCTGTAAAGAACTATAATAGTATCTTCAACAATAATCCTTATCTAAATGGAGATACATTTCATTGTTGGAGGGGCATGATTTTATCCTGATTACAAACTCTGCTATTCTTATTTAGAAATATCTTGATGCACTACATTATTACTGAATTAATTCTCTATGTTAGAAACACATTTTCTTCTTTGTGACCTGGGACTTTATTTTTCCTAACAAATTAACATGATTAGGTGTAAATATAAACATTGACCAAAAAAAGAAAGTTGTGTATGTTTTCATTCAACTGTCTATGTCTTACTTTTTTTTTCTTATAGAGAGATTTTGTTCGAAAGATTGATTTTAATTTTCATAGACATGGTTCTTAAAAACATCTTTCTCCTCAGAAGATACTCCTATGGCTGGGATTTCCCAAGCGTAAATGTGTAATAGGAGGACTCACATCTCAAACTGTGGTCCTCTGATTTTTAAAATATTCTATTCCATAGCAGCAAGCCTATTGCTTTAAGTGAAAATTAAATAAAATTTTCTGCAAATTGTGATTTTTTTTTTTATAGTTGTTTAAGACCAAACTGTGTTACTCTCTGGACGACTCTCTTTCTATTTTTTTTTTGGTGAGGAAGATTCTCCCTGAGCTAACATCTGTGCCAATCTTCCTCTCTTTTGTTTGTGGGATGCCTACACAGCATGGCTGATGAGTGGAGTAGGTTCACAACTGGGATCCAAACCCACGAACCAGGGCTGCTGAAGTGGACTGTGTGGAACTTTAACCACTCAGCCATGGGGCCAGCCCCACTCTCTGGAGTCTTAAAACTTGTTTGTTAAATAAAAATGTGCTTTGATAATCATTACTGATGTGTACCATGTGAACATCAAGAATATTTTTTCAAACAATGGTTCTTAAAAACAAAGTTTATAAACTTGAATACAGAAAATGTATATGTGCTAAATAATCTGTGACAACTTCTAAATACCCTGAACCAGAGCAGCAAACAATTTACAAAATTATTTCTGTCACCTGCCTTGAATCCCTCTTATGGTCTTAATCGTTGTTTTCCATTTGTCATGGGATTAAGACCAAATTTCCCAAACTTCTCTTCAAGGTAGTCCTCTTATTTTTATTAACTCTTCCTAGTCTCATTTTGTTTTAGCTTTTCTAGGTGGTTTTCCTAAACATTTTCTTCACTTGATTTTTTTGTTCCCCACTCCTAACCCTTGTTCATTCTCCAAATTCACACCCAATGGGAATTGTCCCCCTGCTTTCAGATTGTCAACTCCTAAAAATTTACATTAATTCTCTAATTCCATCTCTCTCACTAAACCTTCTTCACTCTACTGAATAAAGAGGGCCATTTTCTTCCCTTCCAGCTTTACCTTTTCCAAAGCATGCAATTTCTTCTTTGTTCCCTTCTTTTGCTTCAAGGCTCTCTCTTCCTGACCCCTGTCATCCTAGACCCCATAAAATTAAGTCTTTTATTTTCACACGTGGTAAAATTTTACATGTCTTTGATGGGAAACTACTAAAAGATAGTTTAGGTTGCTTTTAATTGGTATGAAGCTTGCCCGGGCAAATGAACCTCATAAGTTCTGTTGATCATGATGATAAAGAATAAATGAAACTAGGGTTTTAAGACTTTAGTCAACATATCTAATCACAACGTTGGAGTAAGCTTTCACTAACTTGCCAGCAACTAGAAAAATCACAAAGGGAAATAGTTAATGATGTTTGAGCTTCTACTTTGGTACCAATGCTGCTGTCAGTTACACTAAGTTAAGGTTGACTGTTCAGCTCAACATATGCTTGTTTCTCAAACAAAAAATCACTCTCCCTAGAAAGCCTAAAGCTTTTACAAAATCTGACTTTTTTTTTTTCTTCTTTTCAAGATTGGTACCTGAGCTAACAACTGTTGCCAATCCTTTTTTTCCCGCTTTTTCTCCCAAAATCCCCCAAGTACATAGTTGTATATTTTAGTTGTGGGTCCTTCTAGTTGTGGCATGTGGGACACTGCCTCAACGTGGCCTGATGAGCGGTGCCATGTCTGTGCCCAAGATCCAAACAGGCGAAACCCTGGGCTGTCAAAGCAGAGCGCGAGAACTTAACCACTTGGCCACGGGGCTGGCCCCTGACTTTTTTATAATCTAGACTCATTTGTTCAGACAGTGCTTAGTATTTTCTTAGATAATAGTACTCAGAATTTTTCTAGGTGACCCTGCATTCAGGAGGTTACAGTTCTATTGAGGAAAGCAAAGCATTTATATATGAAACTGTCAAATCCTTGGATAAGAAACCGTATAATTAAGTACCAAATTGAGTACAATAGATGTAAATACAGAGGAGGGACGCAATGAAGTGTTTGGGGAAGTTTCATAAAGAAGATAGATTTGGACTTGAGCCCTGCAGGAGTAGAAGAAAGGATGGGAAGCACCAGACAAGGCTCGGTGTTTCTCGATGGAGGTGCTATTGGCATTTTGGCAGTGCGGCTCTTCATTATGAGGGATTGTTCTGGTCGTTGCAGGATGTTTGGCATCCTTGACCCTTGAGTACTAAATGACAGCAGTACCCCAGTTACAGTGGTAATCAAAATACCCCACACAGGTCCAAAACACTCACTTGGGTGCTGTACTGCCCTTCGTTGAGAACCACTGCTGCAACACACCATCCTCTTATGGATGGCTCTGATTTTGGCTTTCCCAGGCAGAATTTATGATGCCAGCTAGCAGGAAGTGGAGTTTTATTTATTGACACTGTAACATATTTTAGAAGATGAAGACTTGGGTACATTTAAAGAACAGGTTGGATTTTTCTCTGAAATTATTTCTAAATTTGAGTTTTTCAGTCATCCAGGAAAAACTTTATTGTAGGTTAGAGAAAAAAAATTTACTGTGACATGGGTAAATAATACATAATAAGAAAAAAACTGGGATGTGTGAGGACAACATAGGCACCAATAAAATATAATTTTCTGAAATTGATGAGTCTCCAGTTAGATCTGAGAATGGTCATTTTTGACAGACTCATGTACCCACACAAGGAAAATGTCTTCATATTTAATCTTGGAAGCCTGTAGTCCCCACGTGTCATTATAAATTGTCTATAAATATACAAATCAAATGAAATCTAATACTAAAACAATACATGCTTATTTAAGAAAATTTGGAGAACACCAAACATTTTGAAAAAGTTAAAAATTATAACTCAATATTATATAACCTCAGTGTATACAGTTTAGTTTCCTGCTTTTTTTCACTTAAAATTATGGGGCTGGCTCTGTGGCATAGTGGTTAAGTTCATGTGCTCTTCTTCGGCAGCCTAGGGTTCATGCGTTGGGATCACTATACACTGCTCATCAAGCCATGCTGTGGTGACATCCCACATACAAAAGAGAGGAAGATTGGCACAGACGTTAGCTGAGCGACAATCTTCCTTACCAAAAAAAAAAAAAGGATGAAAGTATTTTACATATGTTAAACTCTTTATAAACATATTTATGATATATCAATGAATATTTGACATGAATAATTGAGTCAATTATAGTACATTTTTTCTATCATCAGTTCTGTGAAATTTCTCATGTTAAATGAATCTTAGCAAGTAGGCATCATTAATTTTTTTCTTATCTTTTAGCGGTGGTTCCTAATTTCTTGCATCTCACATCTTGTTGATAGTCTAAGGAAATCAATGAACTCCCCTCAGAAAAAGGCATATATACACATACATAGGAAATTTCCAGACTACGTGAAGACTGTCTATGGATCCCTTAAAGGAATGTAGACCTTGGATTATGAACTTCTCTTTTTCAGCATAAACTTTCTCAAATATGGGAAAGGTCAGCAGAAGAATTAATGGTACTGTTAAGATGTTTGCCACTTGTTGGTCTCAGTAGAACTTAATGATATGAGTGTGCTGTGTGGTGTGTTATTGCCAACTATTCTGTACCCTGAGACCATCTAGAGTTTGTTTGTTCCCGGCCATTGTACCAGAACCTGTTTATTGATGGAACTGACTATGTGGAGTTGGAAGGGATATGAAGAGCCTCTAAGTTATTAACTTGGGCAGGACTGTGGAGTCCGCATTTTTGGAGAGGCTAGAAATAAGGCTCTCTATCTCTGGTCACAGCCAGCTTGCTGCATGCTTGGGGAGCATCCAGATTTTCTTTGACTTCCCACTTTTTCTTCTGGTATTTTTATTCTTCTGTTTGGTGTTGCATCCTCAAGTTAAGCTCTACTGCAACTCTGGCCACAAACATCCATAAGTAGTACTCATCATCATTTCCCTTCTCATTTTTTGCCCCCTCACTATCTCATCTATTTTATTCCTTTCAATCTAGGCCAGTTTCTGGGACATGAGCATGAAAATGGATATTGCTTTCTCAATACGTGGAGCATTTCTCCCCATCCTTTGACATTCAATATCTGTAGAAACACCCAGAAAGAGATGTTCCCTCCAACATAATTCTGTGCTTCCCCTTGGCTGTTTTATTGCCATAGAAATCTTAACAGATCTAAAAGTCAGTTCACTTTTCTCACTTCCTTGGCCTGAATCAGTCTCTCTTTTTCTTACTGCTACATTATTCCAATCCCCCTAGACTCAACTGCCTAGTCATCTTTGACACCTTCATCTCACTGGCTATTTGGATCATAGTGTCCTTCTAATTCTTCCTAGAAAACAAATCACTCCCTCCTTTTAGTTTCCGCTACTACTTCCCTAATCCAGGCTGATAATTTATGACCTAGATTTGCATTTCCTTTCTCTGTTTTTCTATATTCCTACCAAATAATCCTACAAACCATTACTTTGATCGTATTATGCATGTACTCTAAAACATTTAATGCTTTCCCCACTTCCTAGAGGGTAAAGTGCTTTCAATTGAATAATTATTCAACTAACATGGCTTAAATGCCATTCTCTGTGCTGTATAGGGTACAAATGTAATTTAGATGTAGTCTTTCAAACTCAGTTTAGTAGGAAAACCAAGATGTACATAGTTAACTATAATACTAGATAGAAAGTGCTGTAAGTCTTGAGAGAAAGTTCTAGCGAATTTGAGAGGAGAGAGTGATGATGGTTCCCTCTGACTGAGAGGTGTAGCACTGGCTTTTTAAAGCAGATCCCAAAGAATGAATAAGATATAGACAAGGGGAGAAATGTGGAACAGGCTGAGACAGAGAGAATAAAATGAATAAAGACACACTGAGCCAAAGCATATTTAGGGAAATTCAAGTCATCCTGTTTAAACTTGTTAGTCTTGCGCTGAGGGCCTGCAGACCTTAGCCCAACCTTCTTTCTAGACTTCCTTCCTTCCATCTCCTTCCATGTACCCTTTATCCTAACCAAACTGGCCTATGCTTTCTTGGCTGTCCAATGCCCTTTCTCCATGCCATTGCCTTCAATTTTTTTTTTTTTTTTTTAGTAGGCTTTCTCAATATTTCTTCTAACCAAAGTTCACAGACCGTCAGTCTCAGGTCCTAATTCACTTCTGAAGGTATGTTTTGTTTAGCAGGTAATGTTCATTTTTAAATTAAATTGGAATGCCTGAATGTGGGGGACACATGCTCTAGTTCACCGCAGCCCCCCTGATTTCTGTTGTCACAATCTTTTCAGTGGCTTTTCTTTTTAGTTCCCATCCAGGCCCTCGTCAACATTTGAATTTGTAATCCCCATGAGCTCATTCAAATCCTACTAAATGTTTCTTTAGTGATTTTCCAAGTCACTCTAGCCCATGGAAATGACTTTTATCTTTAAATTCTCTCCTTTCTCTGAACTTAGTCTTTTATGCCCTTCACTTGAAAATTATTTACTGCTTTCACATATCTCTAGATTTAAATTTGCTTAAATGTTTACCTATCATACCCTTTGGCTAGACGTGTTGTACAAGCTCTCCATGCCCACAAGAATGCTTTGGATTCAGCATGAGTGCGACAAGTGTTAGGTTGCACCATATGAAATTACTATTTTTGTAGGTCTAAATGGTTGAACATTAGCAATTTCAAACCATTCAACATAATTAAAGTCAAATCTGATATTTTAATTTGCAAACTTATGAAACTTCCTAAAAATGGATTTTTTTGATTGTATGAGTAAAAGTCCATTTACTTAGCATCCTTCATGTGGAAAAATTCAATAACATTTAATAGAGCTTGACCATTATATTTATAAATTAGAATTTTAAAGTCATTTTAATCTGAGTATATGAAAAATAACCGTTATTAACCTATACTTAAAATAGGAAAAATTGCTATTTTTTGAGAAAAGGTATTATCTTAGGAAAATCACTTTATATATTTTTTTTTTTCTAAGAAGTAAAGAGAGGCAGATATTTGTAGCTGCTGGAGTATTATTGTGGAATCGGTTACCTGAACTTGAATTCTGGTTCAGGACAAGTCACTTCATCTTTTTAGCCTCAGTTTTCTGTTTTGTTATAGAAATAATAGTGATCATACGCTTCTCACAGGTTTGTTGTGAGGATAAAATAAGATAATACAGATTAAGAGGCCAAGGATGGTGCTTAGTACACAGCAGACGCTCAAGTTGGTTTCCTTCCTTTTGATGTTCAGGCAGGGACGGTCTTAGGCAGAATGCTGGTGACAGTGAGGGTCATTTGTAATCATCAAAGCTATGGGGAATGTTTGCTTTTCTATTTATTCATATTGTACTCATTTGGACCTGCCTAATAAATATCTCTGGCCTTGTAGTCAACACTTTTACGTCTTCATTCCACTGTTACTCCCTTTGCTCTAGCCAATTCCATGTTTTCTTTTAAGCTTTGCTTGAAATAGAATCTTCCCCATTCTCATGAGGGCACATGTCCCAGTACCCTGTGCTTCTTTCTCCTTTGTAGTGCTTACCACAATTACAACGGAAAAACAATCATGTACTTCAGTGTTTAATATCTTCTCCTTCACTGGATTTAAAACTCCAATACAGCGACCATGTTGATTTCATCCTGTGCCATCACTACAGGCCCAAGCATGGTACCTGGCCCACAATAGTGTGGCGTTTAAGGAATACACGCAGAATCGGTGACTGACTGACACATTTAATTAGTGAATGTCTACACCTAGAGTGGCACATGCGTAATCAGGATGCAGTAAGAGTCTGTTAGGGGGTCACCTCATGGTAGTTTTCCAGCTATAACCTGTGTCTAAAAGAGGGTACGGACTCTAGTTTATGGAGCTGGTAGAAAGGCGAACCCCGTCTTTAGCCAAACCAAGGATGTGGCCTTTGCATTTAGATGGTCAGAATTTAAAGATTTGCAAATGACTGAAGCTGAAATTTGGAGACTCCTAGAAATGTAAATGCTGCTCAGATTACAAGAGCCAAGTTCAATTGTTGACTCAGATGAGGCAAATTATTTAGTTTATGACTATTTTTTCCTGTTTATGTGCACAACAAACTTGACATCGTACATTCCTTCCTTCTCGCTCCTTCTCCCCTTTCCTTTCTTCCTTTAAATAAATGGGCTTCTAATAGTTTTACCTCCTATTTTATGTGCCAATGAGATCTAGCTATCTCACATATGGAGAATATAGATGAATGTACATATGTGTGTGTATGTTTATCCCTGTCTGTCCATCTATCTGTATATATGTGCCAATGCTGTTTTCTCTAAAATACTTTATCAAATAAGTTTTCCAGATGGGTTGTTTGAATTTCGATGAGGATGAGATTACCTCATTTTTATCACACAACGTTTGGTTCTTTCCTCCTTTTTTGTTCTAAGAAACTGTTGCCCTGCTATCGTTCTTACAGCAGGCTCTGATGTTTTTCGAGTGGCCAAATCTATTCACATTAGTTCATGTCCCCAGAATTCTCATTTTGATTTCTCTGAAAAACAGCAGATTCTGTTGACCTCTGGGCTCTGGACTGAAAATGTACATTTCCTCAAACTATTAGAGTAATCTCTCCTGGGGCGCTGAAGCCACGTTAGGGAGATGGAAGTCAAAAATTCTTTTTTCGTTCTCAAGTTTTAAATAACTTCGCTCTGAAGCTAAAGTCTCCCTTGGCTGGTATATATAGAGCCCTTATAGAACTTAGAGGTTAGTAAAATGTGTCTGTAGGCCCTAATATCCTGTGTCAACTGTTCTCTAAGCTGAAATAGGTAAAGCTGGCAGGAGCATGGATTAATTTCTGCTTCAGCGTCAAATGACTTACATGTTCCTTAAGGGATTTCTCATACTGTCATTGGCTTTCCTGCATGCATTTCATATTATGAGGCCAAGATAATACAGCAAATGCCACATGTGTACTCGGAGGTTTATCTCAGAAATTTTGTGGGGAGGGATTTGTGGCAAACTTTTCTTCTTACTTTTTCAATTTTTATTTCAAGTCTTTCTCCTAGCCCAGACTTAATTTGACTCTCTCAGACAGACGTAATTAAATAGCCAGATTTTATACTTCTCTTGAAAAAAAGAGATGATGCTCTTTGACTTTTTTTATTCCTCTAAACTTTGTGTGCCCATGTGTGTTTCTGTGTGAGATTGTAAAAATAAAAATTATGAAAGGACAAGCCCAGAGGCAAAGTTTTTCCTCCTGGCTCTTCATGTAACTGTGGCTCTTCTTTTTCTCGTCTAGCTATGTAAGATGGGTACTGCCAAAATCTTCTAGATAGTGGCACAGAAGTCTCTAATGAGACTTTGATTACTGTGGTTTCTTTGAAGACACAAAAAGAACCTTTGACTTCTTAGAGCTAGAGCTGTCCAAAGAATATAATTTGACAATGGAAAAGTTATTGGAAAATGTAGATGAATATATATATTTTGATTTGTAAATATATTCACAATATACGATTGAGTGGAAAAGCGTGTTACAACATAGTGTCTAAGGTATGATCTTATTATTATCCAAAGAGAGAGGAGTTATGTGTGTGTGTGCCTGTGTCTGTGCATGTCTTGCTGAACATGCATTTCAGTACTAATACTGGTTATCCCTGGAGATGGTATTTTAGTTTTTGATGTTGTTTTTATTAAGTTTTATAGTAAAAATTGTTAGTAATGGCAGATAGTCTTTCTTGAGTGCTTACTGTGTGTCAGGCATTATGCCCTATCCATTAATTAGATAATTAATGCCATATCTAAACTATTTCACTTCTCACATTATGTAATATACACATTTTAATAAGAAACAAGTCACATTTAGTTAAAACAAAAAAATTAATGTTTCAAAAGAATGCTACCTTAGCCTTTTTCTCATTTGGTCAACTATACTAAAAGTGAAGTGTAAAGGTATCAAATACTTAATTTGAAAATCTGTGGCATTAACATTTCTCTTCATAAAGATTCAAAGTCTTCCTTTTCTATTTCCTTGTAGTTCAAGAAACCTTTTTGTAGATCTGATTTACAGAGGTAAAATAACATGGTTCTTGGTAAAAATGAAGGTGTGGCGTTTAGGATCCTGTCACTTTTTGTCATCTGTGCATCTACCCAAACTATGTCTTCCCCTGAGAGAGATCCCACAGATAATTTCTTCTCTCAAATTAAAGATCAGGTTCTAATATATGATTTTATGTGATCATGAGGATTTAGAATTCAGAAACCATCATGTTTGGCAATTGGCAGCTCTTTGGTATCTGGTGGTCTCCGTTTCATTGGTTCCTGAGGCTAATTAGAAAGCTTCTTAACTAGCTTACTATCCAACTAGAATTAGGAAAACTTTGCCCTCTTTACATATGCAACCTAAATTTTTAAATATTGAATCTAATTTTCTCCTTACAAGCTCATAGATCATTGATCTATTTACACTTGATCTCTTTCCCTAAAAATTTGACTTAACTTGTTGGCAAGAAACCTTGGGAGTTCCCCTGGTGAAATTTGAAACTGGCCCCATATATGGAGGGCAAGGAAAGACTGAACGAAAGAGACAGACCACCCAAGATTGACAGGTGGCAGTTTTAATAAGCAAAGGAACTTACATATGAGGCTTTTCTTGGGCAGTCTCAAGACAAATAGATGTCTGCACTCACTCGCCAGAATCTTCAGTTTATATGGAGGCCTTAACAGGGTTCAGTGACATGTTCAGCTCAGGTGTTCTCAATACCTTACCCTCTCAAGGCTATGTCCTTGAAATGGCTGCTAGCATGGGAATAGTAGACAGAATGTACATTCCAAGGACAGGGAGGGGATAAGGAGCTTCTCCAATTGCCCAGGTCTATCTGTGGGTCAACCAGCGGTCATGTCCTCTTGATGACCTTCTCCAACACAATGCATTCTGGTATGTCGGATAACCTTAATGAACACAGGAATCATCAGTTGAGTAAATGCCATCTCCAAGAAAAACAGCGTACAAATACATTTTCCAATATTCTGATTGTTACTGAGTGTGTGCTCTCAGTGCCAATGGAGAATACTATGCTCTTACTAGAAAAGTAAATGTTTGTACTTTGTGTATATGTCTGTCAGTCAAACCACATGGTAAACTAAGAACCAACTGATAGTTATGGAACATTGTCATTTTCTTCAGAAATTTTATAGTTTCCAGGTTTTTGAATATTAAAGTTATCACTATAAATTAACATTTTGAGTCCTTACTCATACCTTAAGCTACAGATCAAGTTTATAATGAGCAATCTAGTGTAGTATAATGAACAATATCATATGGTATTAATTTTCTAGGGATTATCATTACTAACAGCATGAAAATTAATGAAAGTTAGTTATGTATACTCCCCCCAATATCTAATTGACTATTAGATATATCTGTACCTCGATATTGCACAGCTACTACAAAGCCAACATTTCTAGATTTATCCTCATTAATTCTGCCATCTCAGCTCTTCTGAATGTATCTTCCTCCTGTATTCTCTATTTTAGGCAGTAGTCCACCACTCTTTTCCCTTTTTCCCCAACCAACCCAGAAATCTCAGAGTCATTCTTAGTTCCATTCTTTCACTTGTAACTTCTACATCCAATCAACCACCATTTCTTGTTGATTTTATGCCTACGTACTCTAAGAATCACTTAAAATAGCAGATAATCTGTGAATGCTAGTGGAGTGATTGGTATGTTTTTACTGTAGATAGGCTAGTCATTTAATGTGAATGAGTGTTATAGTCTGTAGTGCAATTGGGAATGGCAGGGATTGTGGCAAATGGACAGTAGCCATGTGGAAGTGCAGACTCCATATTTTCAGACAGTCCAGTATTTTAAGAGAAGCTGGAAATCTGAATCTTTGTGTCAGCTTCTGATTTTTAAATGTAAGCCTCTAATTCAAATAAAAAATATGCCAGGTCAATTAAAAGTCTATGAATCCAGTTTACCCTGTGGGTTGCCAGGTTTAGATCTGTGCCTGTAGATCATGCTGGGTACCATGTTTCATATACATTTAAATTAGTTTTTTTCTTAAGTAGTTATTAAAGAAGTAACTTATTTTTCAGAAATTGGTTTTCTAGATTGCTATTGTGAGAATACAGAAGAGACAAATGTGGAGATATTGTTCTGCCTCATCATATTCTGAAACCATTCTCTGGGACTTCAATAACAAACGTCTATAATCCACATTTAGGGCTCTCCATGTGCTGCTCAGAGCATTTGGATCTTTTCTTTGTCCTTTCCTTTATTAAGGAAGGAGTTTAGTTTCATTCCCAAAATGGAATGGAATATAACTGTGTCCCCATTGAGTTATCTCAGGAAACTCATCATTTTATAATTTCTTGATTACATTTTGCCAAATGGAATAGGCTTCAAAGTCTATTACATTAGGTAACTTTCTATTATTTGAAATATTTTCATTAACTGAAGAATTAGTGCTTTTTATGACTATGAATCCTTCTTAAATGACATTAGGAATCTTTAACTTTTGAATCTTGAGAGATCTTGAACAGTTTTAAGCCTCACTTATCATTCTATTAAAATATTCCTAATATTATGTTCATTGCACAGCATTTGTTGACTGAAATAAATTGTTATATTTAGATACAAGATACTACGAGTTATTTTGTTTGCTGTCTTTTGGACACTCCCAGAAAGCCCTAAGACTGCTAAAGCCTAGGAAAATCATGGCTGAAATTTCAGTGATATCTATGGGAGCATCAAGGAATAGAAAGGCTAGTGACTGGCAGTTTCCATGGCAACAACGGAATTTTCGGGCTAGAAAGATGTGTAGGTTACACCATCAAATGTGCCAGAGATTGGTCTCCATGACGACAGCAATGTGAATGGGGAAATGTATGCTGATGAGATTTTGTTTTAGAAGCCTATTGGGTTATTTTAGAAGAAAATCCTTGTCAAATCAATATCTTTTCTATTATGCTTTACTTTTTTAAAATGCATAGTCAAAATAAGGGATTCCATTTGTTCTAATATTTTTGAGAAAGTAACATTCTTGAATATCTGTGTTATATCAGGGATCATTGACTTACAAATAACTCCTTTGGCAGCATGTCTGAAATAAAGAGCCCAAAGAATGGAGATTTTTCAAATGTATTTTCTTTTAAATTTCAACATTGATTTCAGGGAGCATTTCCTCCAAATGTGAAGATAGCTACAGAGTTATTTAAATTTTCTGATGTTTCTGAACATAAATCAACCACCAGAATGCATAATCTATTAAAGCTTTACTCCTCTGGCATCACAAAAACAGGATTTCTTACAGCAGTCATAAAATAGAAAAATGGTCAAAAGTAATTCCTACTCAAGTTCTTCCTATGTTTTGATTTGAAATAACTTTTGGTGAGTTTCCCTTATTGCTGCTTTTTGACATCTCTAATTTATGTAAGTACTATAGAAATGGACCGTGCCTTAAGTGTGTCATGTGCATAATTAAGGGCGCATATACCAAGTGTTAGTGAAGCATCGATTCAAGCATAGACATAAACACTGGCCTTATGCCTAAGGTTGAAAACACTTCGTGAACACGTTTTGTTTTTGTTTCATGGGCAGATGCTTGTGTAATCAGTTTTTGAGACCTACTTGGTAAGATTGATTTGTTTGTTAGTGAGGAAATGTAAAATTTACAAAACTGAAAACAGGGTTTAGGAAAAGCCAAAAAGGGATGGCATCCTCAGGGCTGGTACTAACTGGGAGCAGGTAGGCTAAATGGGACAAGAGGAAGGAGGTAATCCCAGAACCTGGAGAGAGTGGCCATGGTCGAGAGCCACCTGACAGGAGCTTTGCCTTTTGTAGAGGGACAGAGATAACTAACTTGGAGCAGCCCAACACAACAGGAGCCAAGGGAGGAAACACCCCAACCACTCAACCCTTCTCAGTCTCCTGTTGGTGACTTTCATTGGCTGACCCCTTCAGAAGTCAGATGACAAAGAAGCAAATAGATGAAGCTCCTAAAGGTCAATTTACTAGGGCACAGAACAGGGGAAAAGAAGAGTGGAAAATGGATCTGAAGGGGTAAACACAAGGTATCCAGCAGCACCAGAAATGACACATATTTCAAAGTGTCAAGAATGAAAATTAGTCTGGTTTAAAAATATCATACACGTAGACATGTGTGTGTACATATACACATATACGTGTGTGTATATTAGTTTGGTTGATAGCGATGTAAATATTGATGTAAAATGTTAGAAATAATTCTTTTTATGCTCTATGAAAGAAAAACAATGTTGAATATTATTAATGTGGGATATTGACTAAAGTCTTTTTTTTGATGAGTTCCACTTAATTGTTATTGATAATCATTTATCTAGTATCTATCTACAGTATATAGTATTGTTTGGGGTTTATGAAAAGTATGCTAAGTAATATAGTCCCCTTTTCTAAAGATCAGTATCATAGAGCTAAAAAAATAATGTTTATTCCCTGCTTTCAGACGAGATATTACATAAACTATCTCAGTGAGTGTTTTCTGAGTAAAATGCATATGCTCATTTCTTTTTTTTTTTTAAAGATTGGCACCTGAGCTAACAACTGTTGCCAATCTTCCTTTTTTATTTTCTGCTTTTTCTCTCCAAATCCTCCCAATACACAGTTGTGTATTTTAGTTGTGCGTCCTTCTAGTTGTGGCATGTGGGACACCGCCTCAACATGGCCTGATGAGCGGTGCCATGTCTGCGCCCAGGATCCGAACCGGCGAAACCCTGGGCTGCCAGAGCAGAGTGCGCGAACTTAACCACTCAGCCACGGGCCGGCCCCTGCTCATTTCTGAATAAAGATGAACAAGGAAGTATAAAACATGTTCTGGCCTTTAAAACTAATCATTTAATTGAGAAAGAAGGCTGGATATTCGAGAAACTAAAGGACATTAAAAGCAATATGTGATAAACTGAAAAACCTATGGCTTTACAGATATAGAAGTTCTGTAGCTGTTTTGGGGTTTTGTTCTTGTTGTTGTTTTTTAAGATTTCCAAACAGGAAGAATCTGAATACAGTTGGCCCTCCATTCCGCATCCACGGATTCCACCAAGGCTGGATCGAAAGGCTGTGTCTGCGGTGAATGTGTACAGACTTATTTTTCTTGTCATTATTCCCTAAACAATACAGTATAACAACTATTTACATAGGTTTTACATTATATTAGATATTATAAGTAATCTAGAGATGATTTATAGTATATGGGAGGATGTGCATAGGTTACATGCAAATACTATGCCATTTTATATAACGGACTTCAGCATCCGTGGATTTTGGTGTCCTTTGGGGTCCAGGAACCAATCCCCTGTGGATACCAAGGATGACTGTATCACTCGTTTGACAGTTTGTCTGGTACTTTTGCTGGGTCGACACAAGGCAAGCATTTTCTGTTAGTTTTCTCTCACATAGCTTTGTGTGTGGACCTGTTTTTTGTTTTTGTTTTTTTCTGTTTAAATTCAATTGTAAATAACAGTGTACTTAGAGTCAAAAAATATGAATCAAAATCTTGGATTTACTATTTTCTAGTAGTGTGATTTTGATCTTAACATATTAGTGCCTCAGTTTCCTTATCTGTAAATTGTGAACTTAGAATAAAATAATGAATGGAAAGGTTTTTCACATGCAGTTGGCACACGGTAAATTCTATGAATGACGTGGATCCTGTTCTTTTATTTATCAATTAAACAGTCAGTTAGGTTTTTATGGGGAGTTAGAGAAGTAACCATTTTAAAAGGTTGATTAACTAAAATTCTCATTGAATTTTCCAGTCCGTAACTCATGTCCCCCTAGGTGCAACAAGGAGTTCGTTTCAAGGACTCAGTGTAATAGCTGAATTCTTAGATTGGCTCCATACTTAGCTTCTTGTCAATTGTACAAGGATTTCATGTTCCAAGTCTATAGAAACTCTGCATCGGTTTCCTTGAATTCACTGATTAATGTGCAATAGTACACATTTATGAACAATAAGAAAGGTAGACATTTGTTCCTGTTCAAACTTGTCCTTGTTCCTAGTGGCACAAGAGCACAGGTCTCTGTGTAGACTTTAGACTGCAGAAGACCATGACTTTTCCTACCACCAGCGATGACAACAATTTATTGAATGCTTACTCAATGTCAGACACGGCATTAAGTGTTTGACATACACGATTTCACTGAACTTGAATAGGAACCCAGTAACTCATAGATATTTACGGTTAAATAAACTGAAGTTTTGAGAAATTAAATTACTTGTATCACGCCATGCATCTAATAGATACAAGAAGTGAGATTCAAAATAAAATCAAACTCTAAAGCCATGTTCTTAACCACAACCACAATTTCAAATACTTGTGTTAAATTTCGTCCTTGCATTTATCTATTCCTCCATCCGTTCACTCGACCTTGGCATGTATCACAGAGTATTGTGGTGGTTTACCTTCTTCTTTCTCTCCTGTGAGTCTCTGAGCATTCTGAGGGCGGGACTGTGTAGAGAGGTGGTGCTCAAAAACTGCAGAATCACTCAACATTCACTGAACTGGGGCCCTTCTCCAGGTGCTGGGGACAAATAAGAAGGCTGAGGAACCTAGAGAGAATATTTAATAATTCCCTTGTCCAAAAACTAAAGCCATGCCAAATATTAGAGAAAGCTGTGTAGCATCATGAATTGTATGGGTTCTGAAATAGACATGCCTGTACTCACATCTTACTTTGCTTGTTTGTTGAGTGAATTTAACTTCTCAGAGCCTCCATTTCCTTGTGGTAAGTTGTGGTTAATAGTGTTTATGTATTTATGTTGTTATGGGCATTTGTTGTTATTTGCTGCCAAATATAAACATTCAGTACATGGTCGTTAGTAATAAGAATACACTTTAGTGCCTGGGCCAGCCTGGTGGTGTAGAGGTTACATTCATGTGCTCTGCTTTGGCAGCCTGGGGTTTGCAGATTCAGATCGTGGGTATGGACCTAGCACTGCTCGTCAAACCATGTGGTGGCAGCATCCCACATAAAATAGAGGAAGATTGGCACAGGTATCAGCTCAGGGTCAATCTTCCTCACACACACACACAAAAGATGAATACTTTAGTGCCATCTGTTTTTCAATCCAGCCACAGATTTTTTTTCAGCTTTGAACTTGGCGGTTGCCTGGAGTCCCGCTTAATCACAATTTGAAAGTCTTAATGACACATGGGCCTTACCAAGTCATTGAAATGGCCAGGTTCTGACTTACGCATACTTAGGGAGCCCTTATTTCCCCTGCTTTGTGATTTCCAGGGATGTATTCACCTGCTCTCTTCTACCTCTGTGGTTTTGATTATATTCACCCTATGTCTGGGAGGAATCCTCTTCTCTGTCCCCCTCCATCTGAATGTCACTAGCTCTTTAAGATTTAATTCCTATTTTGATTCTTCCACAAAGCCTTCCCTCTTCTCTAACAATTGTTGATGTCTGAGTGTTCTAGGCTCTACAGCACTGTTTTATATGAGGTCGTCTCATATCATTCCATGTGGGTGAAGCTTACAGCAGTGATTATGTCTTGTATTTCTTAAGTATACTGACGGTTGACCTGACTCTGCATATCTCGGCTTGTATGTATAATGTCCTTCTAGTGCATACGAAGTAGTTCCAGCTCTTCATTCTTTTATCCTCTCCTCCCTACTACATAAGGGCAAGCTGCATAACTTCTTCCCTAGAAAGTTTTAAACAGTTCTGAGTTAAGATACTGACTGCTTCAGGGGTAGTCTTGGCCAGAGATCAGGAAACTGCTTTCTCCCTGTCAGACCTTAAATTCATAAGTAGGTTTTATTTATGATGCAGTGAGTGAAAGATTTGGAGACTCAAGAGATAAAACTCAGAAAAAATGGACTCTTTTCGTAAAGTCACTTTTATTTTCCTTGCAACATAAAATTTAAAAATAATCAGCTATTGCCCATACTGGTTTCTTAGCTCTTTGCTGATGAAGCTTCTTTCCCTGGGAAGAGCCACCTCGCTTAGGACGAGTGCAATAGACAGATTGAACCTTAGTCCAGCCCTGTGGACTTAAGTTGGTTACTACTTCTCCAGGGTCATGATGACCTGCCTCCCTCCTTAGTCAATGAAATGATTGACAGAGATGAAATCAAGTTTAAATTTTTCTGTTCTTTTTTTTTTCCTGAGGAAGATTAACCCTGAGCTAACATCTGTGCCAATCTTCCTTTACTTTGTATGTAGGTGCTGCCACAGTGTGGCTGACAAGTGGTGTAGGTCTGCGCCCAGGATCCGAACCTGTGAACCTGGGCTGACGAAGCAGAGCTTGCCAAACTTAACCACTATGCCATGAGGCCAGCCTCTAGATTTTTCTGTTCTTAATTGTGGCCCTGAAAGTTGGGCTTTCTCATTCTCTCGTTGGTAATATTACAAAATTACAAGCATGTGTAATTTCTCATAACGTAGGGCAAGATTTAAAATGTTTACAGACCATTCCAAGTGTTTGTTCCTTCTTGTGCCTTTGTCTACTATCTTTTGGGATTGGAATGCCCTATGACCTGCTATATCAAGCTCAGGAACATCAATGACATTTTATCAGCCTATCTTCACCTAGAAGGAAGAATTTTCCCAGGCAAATAACCAAGAGCACCGCACATTGAGGAAAAACTAGAGTCCCTTCTAAGATTGGAAATGTTGAACACTAACATTTTAAATCAAGACTTGTACTTCTTGAATCTACACATATTCGTCAATTGGCTATGTTGAAGGATTGTGAAAGCAGTCAAAATTAATGTATGCTTTCACAAACCTGAATAACCATTATCGTGTTCTAGAAAAAGTATGATTTAAAGTATTGTTCCAAAGAGTAGTCTTTAATATTTTATATCCACGTACAACCTGCTGGAACAAGGCAGATCCACTCTGTCATGCATCATAAAGATGGGATTCACCGTTTGTATTTTGTTGTAAATATGCCACTTAATGTTTTACCTTTATCCAAAGTTGGGCACTGTTAAAGTTATATTCTAATGTTTTGATAACTAGAATAGTGACAACACAGAAACATCCCCCAAAGGTTCCAAAGGGCAGCAAGGGGCTGCACGTCAGTGTGCAAATGCAAGGGAGAATGAACTTGGAGGCTTATGTCCTCAGAACCTGGCACGGTGTCTGTGACTTATTAGGTATTCATTATTAGTGTTTGTTAACTGAATAGCACTTCTATTTTGTCAGAACCAGGAAAATGATGGCAAAGATCTTTACTGCCTTGGCATGACTCTAACTGTAGCATTATCAAGTGAGGAATATTACAGATGGCGCTGCTATGAATCTTTTGGCTAAACAGTTTTCTAAAGTGGCTGTGCCAATTTTCAAAGTGGTTATTAGCAATATGGCTGACTTCTAGTTGCTCCACTCTCTTGTCAACACTTGGTATTTTCAGTTTTTTCCACTTCAGCCATTTCACTGTGTGCATAGTGTTATCTTATTGTGTTTTAATTTGTATCACCCTGATGCCTAATGAATTAAGTCCTTTTTAAGATGTTTCACTATTTGCCTATCCTCTTTCTTGAAGTAACTGTTTCAAATGTTAATTTTTGTATACAGCTGTCTTTTTATTCTTGATTTATGAGTTATTTATATTGTTTGGATATGAGTCCTTTAGACATATATAGCAAATACCTTCTCCTGCTGTAGCTTGCTTTTTTATTTTTTGAATAGTGTTGAGTGGCAATCCAAGTGTCCATCAGTAGTACAATGGATAAATAATTTTTGTGATATATTTATGCAGTTAACTACTATATAGCAATGAGGGAAGTGGACTACAGCCACATGAACAACAGAGATGTATCTTACAAACATAATGTTGAATGAACGAAGCCAGATACAAAAAAGCATATATTCTATGAGTCCATTTGTATAACATTCATAAACAGGCAAAAGTAATCTATGGGAGACTAGTGAGGTCCTATTTTTGTATCTAGGTGCTGTTCTCGTGGATGTTGGTCACATTGGTGTGTGTACTTAGTAAAGACATCAAGTTATACACTTACGATTTGTGTACTTTTTTGTACATTTGTATCTTTTTCCGTGTATATGTTATACTTTAATAAAAACGATGTAGACCAACCACACTTATCAAAGACAGAAACTCTAACTGAGGATAAAGAGTAATGGGCTTGGGGATTTATCGTAGATCTCCCTTATGGTGAATTGGATCTGGTCAATGTCCAAAAGGGGTGATTAGGCTCCCATGTGAGGGGATGGGCTATAATTAGTTTTTGGGTGGTGAACATGATGTAATCTACACAGAATTCAAAATATGATGTACATCCGAAAATAAATTTAAAAAACAAAACAAAAAAACAACGTCCATATCAAAATTTTACCTATTGAATGCAAGCAATTTAATGGAGCCAATAATTATATTTCATATGAAGCTTAAACTTGAGATTTGGTTTAAAGAAACTTAGATAAGAACCTCCGTATGATTGATCTTTTCTTCTTGTTAAAAGAGTCAACTGATTGTCTTTGGATTTTGGTTAATTAACCCCATCTCTGAGGTTAGAGGATAATTTCTTAGAAGTTTTTTAATGCCCATAGATCCCAGGTTTATTAAAATAATGTTACCAAAATATCTTTGGTTAACAGGAATTGTTATTGAATGGCTATTATATTTAAATATTTTATCCATATGAGGCAGTATAGCATGGTGGAAAGAAAAAATGATTTGGCATCTCCAAAAAGAGGTTTGAAACTCATTTCTAGCATTGGTCAGTTGTTTGCATTTGTGTAAATTCCTTAATTTTTGAGCCATATTTTTCTTGTGTACTAAGATAGAAATATTCTAATGGCATATAGTAGGTACATGATAATTAGTAGCTATTATTATGCAATTTTTGTAGCCTGTCGAACTTTAAATTCTGTTCGTTGAGAAAATTTTAATTGCAGTAATATAGATGAAAATTAAATTTCATGTATAGCATATAAAATAGAAAATACTTTCAAGTTTAACTTAAATATTAAGCAGAAATATAAATATATTTTACTTTTAATCCATGCTTCACTGTGCCTAATAGAAACACAGAATTTCCAAATTTTCAGTTTTCTTAGTATGTTATTAAATTAGAATAGAATTGAATATAAATCATATTTCCTATTTTTGGTGACTAGAACCTAGAAGTATACATTTAATTTGGAGAAAATGAGTTATGATTCTAATGATCAAGATGATGATTACAATGATGATAGCTAGCAATTATCGAGGTCTTATTGCATGGCAGGCACTGTTTTATTAGTTTTATATGCATTTCCCTATTGAATCCAAATGAAATAGATAAAACAGAACACTTATATTCCTATTATACTGACTAGGAAAGAGAAAGGTTAAGACATCGTTTTAAGTATGCTACAAATATAAAACTCTTGGAAAATTACTTGAGTTATGTAGCCATTCACTGATAATTGTGAAACACGGCGTTGTAGATTTTAAAGCTTATTAAGGGGTTTCATGTAAATCACTTGCAGGGAAAAATTGGGTTTTTTCAAAGTTATAAGAGTTGGCCTTAAAATTCTCAAAGCTGTCTTATATTTCGTCTGATCTCCCTTAATCATAAATGAAAATAATGGGATATAAAAGTGATTTTTTTTTCTAGATTTCTTCTAGGTAACTCAGCAGAGTTTGGAATATCAGCCTCACTCCCTCACTGCCCAATATTAGAAATTACGATCTGGGAGCTCGGGGAAAGAGACTGTAGTCGTGTCAGGAAGTATCTAGGTACATAATTTTAATTTTTCAAAGAATGATTTATTGCAATATAATATACATGCAAATTATAAAATTATAAGTGTAGAAATTGATGAATATTCACAAAGAAACACACCTGTGTAACCATAACCCCAATCAAGGAATTGACCACCCCAACAAGTCAGTAATGCGCCCCTAGCCCCTCCCAGTCACTTTGCCCCTAGATATAGTGCTAGTAGATTGTCTGTCCTCTTTGTTCAGTTTCTCTCAGTTCTGATTTTTCTAGAAAGATGTCCTTTTATATATATTTTCAAGTGTATTGGCATAAAGTCATTGATAATATTTTTTGCATGTTCTCAGAGCAATACTCTAGGTGTATGAGAGTACAGTATATGGGATAGTTTTTAAGTTACCATTTGAGTAAATAAAACTCCTTATTTTAAAAAATGTGATTGGCGTTTATTTGTACTATAATACTGAACTGAAATTGTCTTTAGAATTTCTGATAATTATGCCTTTTTTCTTTTCCTCAGCTTCAAATTGTAAGTATGACTTTTTGTTACAAATTGTTGAAGGGACTTACTAATATGCCTATGCAGGCTGAGTAATAGGCCCAGCAGGGGTTTTTTGGAGGGGAGGAAATTTCTGGAAAAATTAGAGATTCCATTAAAATAATGGAAGGCTTTAGTGAAGTAAAGCGCCTCAGCCTGGACTTAGCGTGTACAAAGCGGAATGCGACCTTTTAACCCTTTTACTGGGTTACTTTTCCAAAACACTCCTTTGGGGTGACCGGCAACTGTGACTTTATTCTGTTGTGTTGTGGTGCATTGGTTTCCTTGTGATGAAATGGCTTCAGTTAGTTGAACTTATGATTTTTAAGCCTCTCTTACTTTTAGATTTTCTTTTAGCTTTAAATTTAAGATCCTGGGAATTAATGGGTTAAAAAAAATTCTGACTACCTTCTTTCTGCTTTTTAAAGGACAGTGGATTATTGGTCAACACTACCTAAGTCTAAAAATATGAAATAAAGAAAAACTTTATTTAGATGAGCTTATGGTTATAAATATGATTATGTCAATTACTGTTCTCTGGCTACTTCTAGATCATGTTCAGTGACTCCTGCAAGCAGGCATTATCTAGATGGTCAGTAAGTAAGCTAACAAATTAACTAGCAAATTTAGCTATTGAAGTCATTATTTTTTCCTTTCAAAAATAAAATCAAAGTGAAAGTGAATCAGAAAAGAAAGAAAAAGAGAGTGAGCCAGTGAAATCAAGAATGTGGGGGGCCAGCCTGTGGCATATAGGTTAAATTCCCATGCTCTGCTTCAGCGGCCTAGGGTATGCTCTGCTTCAGCGGCCTAGGGTTCGCCAGTTCAGATCCCGGGCGCGGACCTACGCACTGCATATCAAGCCATGTTGTGGCAGGCGTCCCACATATAAAGCACAGGAAGATGGGCACAGATGTTAGCTCAGGGCCAATCTTCCTAAAATAAAAAATGTAGTTTTAAGTACACAGGGCCACATGTATAAGTTATTATTTTGTGGCATCTCTTCATGAATATATGCTTATTAATAATGTGGATCATGTCTGTGCTATGCAGTGAAAACACTCACACTCCCCATTGTAGTAGGATATGACAATATGTAATTGATTAATGCTATTAAGCAGGAAACTCCAGGACACACAAAACTTATGGCATGTTGACAATTGTAGGAAACCCTATGATTTATGTCTCTAAACTTTATTGGAACAAGTCATGACATGAATAAACAAATTCATGTGTTGTATCTAAATTACCTTGGAGTAGATATGGGACTCCATAAAATTTCTCTCCCTTCTTTCCTTTTGTTGAATTTTGTTTCTCAGACTGAACTCACGGACTTTGAGGTGCTCTGCGTAGAGTAGAACCTCTCGTTTTTTTTGCAGGTCTATTCATTCATTCATTCATTCATTCAACAAACAATTTTCAGAGCACTCCATTCTATGCTAGCCCTTCTGTTCCCTGCTTGGCCAATGGGACTGAATAAGATAGACAAGGTCCCTGTTCTCAGGGGCTTTCCATCTATTGGGTGGGGCACTGCTCTACTCCTTTGGTACAAAGAAAAATCCAGTGGTGGAAATTTTATTTGTTTTATTCATTTATTTTTTTGGTGAGGAAGATTGTCACTGAGCTAACATCTGTGCCAATCTTCCTCTGTTTTGTATGTGGGATGCAACCAAAGCCTGGCTTGATGAGTGGTGTGTAGGTCTGTGCCTTGGATCTGAACGTGTGAACCCGGGGCTGCCAAAGTGGAGTGCACAGACTTAACCACTACGCCACCAGGTCAGCCCAGGTGGAATTTTTTTTCCCTACAGACCCTGGGATATAAGTTCCCTTGCTGTCACCAGGATTCATGAGGGAGTTCAGGCCTAGAGTTTGGTGAGGTGCTTGAGGATTTTCCAGGCACTCAGTTTAGCAGTAAAAGTTTTAGGGTAGCATAGCTGCCCTGAGCTAATGGATAAACTCTGCAGCTGTGAAACAAGTAATCAGAAGGTCCAAATCAGCTTTGACTATTGTTCTCCCAATCAGAGGGAATAGCGCTGTCGGGAGTCTCACCACGTTTTATCAGAGAAAAAAATTTATTTTAAGGTCACTGTACCACATCTAAAATCTTGGTCGTCTCTTTAACAATTGCAGGTCCGTCCCTGGTTACTGATACTTGTCCAGTGGGTGAACCTAACATACATATGTATATATATATAAAAAATATATGAAGATACTAAGATAGCAAGTTGAAAGACCAGCTATTAAAGACGTTTGAAGTAGGGGAAAATATCTATTAGGAGGATGGGCAGAAAGCAATGTCCGACGATCCTAAGAGTGATTAAACATTTTCTCAGGAGCTGGGCAGAATATGTGCATGAATGCCCATATTCCTCAAGAAAGGTGGTGACTTCCCCATGCGAATTCTGCCACTGCCTTAGCAACAGGGGGAAATTGCTAATTCCTCATGCCTTGCTCTCTTTAGTTTACCGAGCATTTATACCTTTGTCCTTTTATTTAATGGTTTTGATGAGCTTGGATCTGGGCTAGATGTGTGTGGATGAGAAAACAGGCTGGGAGAGAGGGGTGAAGCCATCGCTAGAGCTCGGTTCTTCTTTCTCCTCCTCTCACTGTTCTTTTTCTGTTAACATGATCTTATCCCTAATCAAAAGAACTTCACAGAATGTCAGACTTATAGATTTGTCTTTTACTGTGTAAACCGTAGACGGCTTGGTGAACTTCAGCAAATCTCCATTTCCCTATGTACAAAATGGAGATGTTGATAAAATCTCCCTCACCGAGTTCTCCTGAGGATTAATGGCCTTATCCCCGCCCGGCATCTGGGACAGAGGCAGACACTCCAGGAGGGTCAGCTGTTGTTATGCAAGGCTCTCTCAAATGCTTTCCTGTGCGTGGTGTTTTGATTGTTCAAATGCATTCTTTTCAAATTGCGCTCTTAGCCTGGGGTAAGGCATTGCTAATACCACTAGATTTTTCAAACTATTGTTTTAAGGAAGAAAATTTGATTCTGAGATTGTATTGAATATTTTTCTTAGGATCATTTCGTTTTGTTTATTGTCTTGTTAGAACAAGGCAGTTATAGAAAAATTTTGTAAGAAATTCCGTATTAATTCTATTCATCATATAAAAGTTAGTACCCTCTGTCTGCCTACCACTTTTGAACAGTCAATTAAATAGGCTCATTTGCCTTATGAAAGTCTTCGACTTCTTTCAATGGGGGAATCCCGTCTATAAGAAATCCGTTTGAATTTGTAATGAGCTTTTAAATTTCTGAATGTGCAGATTCATTACTGCCAAATTATTTTTATTGGAGAGTAATCTGCATTGAAGTTACTGAATTTTTTAAATTCATTTTTTTTTTTTTTAAATTGGCACGTGAGCTAATGTCTGCTTCCAATCTTCTTTTTCTCCCCAAAGCCCCCCGGTCCATAGTTGTATATTCTAGTTGTGAGTCCCTTTGGTTGTGCCATGTGGGGACACCACCTCGGCATGGCCCGATGAGCGGTGCCGTGTCCGCACCCAGGATCTGAACTGGGGAAACCCTGGGCTGCCGAAGCAGAGCATGTGAACTTAACCACTCACCCACTGGGCCAACCCCTTAAATTCATTTTTGATAGACATCTCACGTAATAATATGAAAGCATACTTTAAATATCCAAATAGAAAGAAACTCTTTCCATTCCACTGCTCTATGGAATAAATTACTAGTAGGAGAATGCACTCTTGGGGAGATAATATTTTAAGACAGCAACTGAGCATGCGTCCCTAAAATACAAAGATAATGATAGGGGCTCTACAAGGCCAGGTCCTAAGCAAACTGGTCGTGCAGGTTTGGAGACCCATGTTTCCTTCTCTCGTCCCCAGACTGCCTCAAAATTTCTTTACGCTCCTGCCGTGAGACTCCAGGCTGTCTGCTGGGCTGCTTAGAAGCTATCATGGCCCTTCCCTTCCTCAGCCAATGTGTGTCCCAAGCCTCATACATGCCCCCTGCTCCTCTCCCAGTTGCCACCACAAAGTGTCATTCATTTAGGCTCTCTAACTCCATGTCTCCTGTTTTCCAAGGAAACAGTAAGAGGATAAAGCTGTGCATGGTAAGGTGCTTGTGGATGCTGTTGTACGGGTACTAACACTTTTGTATTTTAATAAGTTAGGTCTTAAAGATAGAAAAGAAATGAACTCAAATTTTTAAGTTACGCTATCTGTGGTGTTTGAGTGCTTACTTGGTGCTAAGTGTCAACTATATTAGGTCTTTTATTTATAAGTTGTTAAGGATGGCCAGTTTTTGAAAAGCTCTTTTAACAGCCATCACCTCATTTTCTTTCTGTTTCGGCTCAAGTGTAACCTCTGAAAGGCCGTCCTGTCTCCCGTGGTACCCATCCCCATCGCTCCTTCTCCCTTTTACCATTTCATGTCATTTATCACATTGGCATTATATCCAATATTTAGTGGTATGTTTGTTTATATTCTGTCACATCACCTAAAATGGTAGCCCCGTGAAAGCATGACTTTTGTTGTGTTTGTCACTGTATCCCCCATATTTAGCACAATAGGTGCTACATACATAGTTGTTTAATGAAATTGGGCTTTCTTTCCATTTCCATAGTTGAGGAAACTGAGCTCAGAAAAACTGAGTAATGAGCTCAAAGTCACATTGATAGAAAGTGGTGGAAATGGGTCAGGACCCAGGCTCCAGATCCTTCATCTCTCATGGCATCATGGTGCAATTTTCCCCACCCCCATATAACAAAGAGGGATCCTAATTAAAGAGATGCCAGATGACAGAAGAGCTCTTCAAGAGAGAGTTCTTTGCTAAGTCACACCCTTCAGAATCCCTAAAGTCATAATCCATCGGTTGCCATCTGTTCTACCGTTGCAGCTAGCCTGGTTAATGTTTATTTCTGGGGAAGTTTCAGAATCTAAGGTAAAGTGATGCCCTGAATGAAATCAAGTGAAAAGGAACATTATTATAGGATGAGAGAAATAATATGAAGATCAGTCCAATATGCCACCTGAGGATTGGAAAATAGTAGGAAAAAAATGGAGAAATAATTCTTATGATTTTTAAATAGGGTCTGGGGTTGCTTAACAGGAACACAAAACTCAATAAAAACCATGCTATTATGTGAGTTCATGTAAAAAAGCAGTTCATTATGAACCAGTGGAATGTTTGTGGGTAGACTCTGTTTGCTCATTTATTCCAGAGACCCAGGGTCATGAAACAGAGGAGGAGGGGTCTTTACCTGTTGTCTACAATGACATGTCTACACTGCCTGTTGCCTACATTGACCTTAAGGAAAAATGAGCTCTACTGCTCTTAAGTCCTTTGTTAGTTAGCTTATTTTGTTCTGCACCTTCTCTTTCTTTCTTTTGTTTTTTCCTTTCTGACCTGGTGTCGCTAAAACCAGGTATTTCTTTCTGTTTGTAGTGCTACATTGTTAAAATGAGCAGATTCCAGTGGGAAACAAGATTGTATCTTATTTCCTTTCTGAAAAATAGGTTCTTTTCCCCCAGGTAAATGCTTATGAACTTTCATATGATTATTCAGTTAAAAAGAAAAGGGATGTATTCTTGTGTCTGAGTAAATCTTAAGTGATTCACAGTTCATGGTTTTCTTAATTGTAGAATTCTCTGTCGTCATTTTCAGTGCCCTGGGTCAGTAACTTCAGTCACCCGGGATGATAAAAGACCTTTTATTTAATGAGACACACTACTGTCAAGCTGAAGGTATAAATATTCTTTTATTGTTTCATCCATAGGATCCTTACCATCTCCCCTCTCTTAGGATTTGTAAAGATTTTAAAATCACTTCTTTGTTCCAATTTAGCTCTGAACCTCACGTTAAACTCTAAGAGGATTTATAATCCTTTACAGTCATTTGGAATAACCAGTTGGGTTCTGCGATAGGCAAATAAATTAGCCAGTCTTCCTCTTGACTCTCCCTTCCTCCCTGACACTGCTGAAGGCAGATGTGTTAAGGTAATCTGCCTGCCACATGTTTTATCCCGACCAATTAGTGGCTGAAAATGTCCAGAAGAATATCCCCTTTAATTAGGCATAGACAAACGATGACTGCATGTGTCTCCTATTATCTTTGACTGCTCAAGTTCCCTTAAATGGGGCAAGAATTAGTTTTCAATATCGTTTTGGAATTGATATATCTGAATAGTAGTGAATAAAAATATTAAGGCTGCCCCAGGAGTGACAGTGCTGTCTTTCTACATGGGGGCCCAACACTGGTATTTTTGGTCTTACTTCACATGCTCTGCTCCTTACTATTCTTTCTTTTTTTTGTTTGCATAGAAATGTCTCATCATCCTGTTGCAAGACAGCCCTAGATCTTTTTTTCAGTCTTATTTTTCCTGGTTGGCATTAACAAACAGCTTTTAAGATCCAAATGAACTTAAATACCACAAGTTTAGCATATTATTTTATCCATTTATTTCTTAAATATTTTTGTATGTTTATTATGTGCTGGGTCTGAGGTCACAGTGGGATCTAAGCCATGCTCAGGATCTGTCCTCATGGAACTTACAGACCAGTGGAGTGACAGCTTCAGCAAGAACTGAAATCGAGCACGATGCTTTGGTGGAGCACGGGAACTGTGGGAACACGAGTCAGGGGCCTCCTGTTCAGGGAGCAGGAAAGAATTCCTGGAGGAAGTGTGGTGTAAGCTGAGACGTGATGGGTGAGAATGAGCTAGCTTAGAAAAACATTTTACAAAGCATGTTTTTACTCTTTTTTGTGCTTATGAGCTTCTACTTCTGGAAAATGTATTTTATGTAGGTGACTAGGGCCAGAAGAGTTGTTTCAAACAAAAAGCAACTCATTCAGTTGAAAAAACTAAAACAATATATAATTACACCATATGAGGCAGCATAGAGAGATGAAAATGAATGACATGGAAATGATGGGGGCTTGGGTTCAGATCCCACCTCTGTTGTTTACTGATTGTGTGTCCCTGGGCACATTATATAACCATGCCAACCTTCGGTTTTCTCTACTCTACCTAGGTTTTGTTTAGATTAAATGAGGTATAACGTATCAGCATAGAGTAGCTCCTGTCTAAATGGCATCATTTTGTTATGGATTCAGGACTCTTGGACAGCATCTGAAAGCCATCTACCACAAGAAACGTTTGCAATAGGCTGAGCAAGTTAGCCTACTGATAGGCATTTGAATTGAGTGACGAATTTTGCTCCCTTTTTCATGACATGGTCTGGGTACCATTTTCAGAATCAAATTAGCCCATGCTAGGGAAGATGGTGATGATCATTGCCATTTTCTTGCAATTAGCAGTGAATCCAAATGAAGTCCGTTTTACAAACAAAGTGAATTCTCTATGTTCTTCATGGGCTCAGGATCCTATGCCAACATTTTGGAGTACTCCATTACGGTGCGGTTTTCTGGAGCAGAGCTTTGGAGTTCTATGTTTTATTCCTTTAATTTGAAATGATGAATTTGATGGAACTAAGAGTGTTTCTTTAACAACCTCTCAATCCAGATTCTGTGGAAAGCACTTCCATGGCACATCACGTGTACACAGCACATGTGGGCATCTGCATGGGAGGCAGTCACGGTAGAGGTTGTGGACTTAGATTTCAGAGTTACTCTGACCGTGTTCTAGTTCTGGCTCGCTACGTATTAGCCTGTACAAGTTAATATCACCAAGCCCCTATTTCCCCATCTCTACAATAATAATTGTAATTAGTACAATAATAATTAGCCACCTGACAGTGATTTCAGGGTCACTTAAGATAATGAATATAAAGCATATACTACATGCTTAGAATAGAGAAAGAGTTCACTTCATGGTAACTATAATCTCTCAATTTGATTTAGATCATTTAAAACACAATTCCAGGGCTGTTGCTAGGTAGACTACTTATTTGTCTAGGATAGGCAGGACTTAAGACAAAATTAGTAATTCCATGATCACACCAGGAAATGATGGTAGAAAAGTGTTATTAACCTGGGAGTAATAGCAGGTATCCTCTTATCTAGCTGGGTGTTTCTCTTAATATACTCTTAACTCTCCAATAGTAATTTCTTGGGTTCCAGTGGAGCCCACATGCAGAATCTTATCATATGAAAATTTTGTCAGAATGGTCCCTCAGGGGTAGTACAGGTGGTAAAATGACTAAAGTTAACATTCCTGATTCCTCAGTCTTACCTTTAGCTAGGGCTTCTTGTTTTCAAAGTATTGCTCTGAAGACGATTTGGCTTCTTTAGTTTGTTAGCTTAATTTAAATGAAAGAATCGCTGTTTATGTTCTCCAGCAATACCAATGAAATGCCAGTATGCTTTCCCAAACCCATGCCTCCTCAGCTTAATTTGTAAGATGGTTATTATTATTTTTATCTTTACAAGTTCTGGACTGAATTTCATGCAATCATTATCTAGAGCTGTAGTCTGTGTCCCAAGTCACTCAGCTTGAGTAGGAGCAGGTACTGTTTAATTTGAAACTTTAAATCTAATTCATTATGTTAGAAGAAAATGTATTTTTTTCTGAAACAATGATTAGATTTTATTAATTAAAAGATTAGAACTAAGATACATCTAAAGAAAATGGCACCAAAATACATAGACATATCTTACTGATTAAATATGAATCCTACACATGGACACTATATTCTGGTTCTTTTAACTCTTTCCTTTTTTAAAAAATTTTTAAAAAATTTTTTAAATTTTTAAATTTTTTTGGAATTTCTTCTTATTATTATTATTTATTTTCCGGATGTACATCATATTTCGAATTCTGTGTACATTACATCATGTTCACCACCCAGAAACTAATTATAGTCCGTCCCCTCACATGTGAGCCTAATCACCCCCTTTGCCCTCCCCCCTCCCCCCCGTCCCCAATGGTAACCACCAATCCAATCTCCAATGCTATGTGTTTGTTTGTCGTTGTTTTTATCTTCTACTTATGAGTGAGATCATATGGTATTTGACTTTCTCCCTCTGAATTATTTCACTCAGCATAAGACCCTCAAGGTCCATCCATGTTGTTACAAATGGCGGATTTCGTCATTTCTTATGGCTGAGTAGTAGTCCATCGTGTATAAATACCATATCTTCTTTATCAATTCGTCCTTTGATGGGCACCTAGGTTGCTTCCATGTCTTGGCTATTGTGTATAATGCTGCAATGAACATAGGGGTGCAAGTATCTTTAGGCCTTTGTGTTTTCAAGTTCTTTGGATAAATACCCAGTGGTGGAATAGCTGGATCATACAGTAGATCTATCCTTAATTTTCTGAGGATACTCCATATTGCTGGAAGAAAATGTATTTAATGACAAGTTATAAGAATTGTTATTATGTTCAGAAGGTTTACCTGTAGTCATAGAGACAGGCAGTAATATTAAACAGAAAGGATCATTCTGAATGTTGGTAGTTTGAAACTGTAATTTCAACTCATATTTTTAGAGTGTGTGAGTACGAGGCTACCCTTGCTGAAATTTGCTTTAACCAGATAAGAGTAACAGTGTACTGTCCTGCAGGGCCAGCCACAGGGGAAATAGTCAAGTAGGCAGTTTTTCTCTGATTCAGTCATAGCTTATGGTACCACAACTGTCCTCTCTGTTCTGAAGAAGGTCCTGAGGTGAGCATCTTTGACTTCCTATTCACTGGACCCTGCCCTCCCCAAGGTCAGTATCCTTTGTTCTGGGCCTTTAATGCTTCTCCTCGAGGGGAATTAGTTTTGTAATTAATTATTCCTGAGTAAGGAAATCTTAAGAAGTTTCTGCCATCTGGGATGGTCAGGTCATGTGAACAGACCTAGATGAGCGATAGAAGAATGCTGCCTGAAATTCCTCCACTCATCTGTGTAAACAGGTGGTGTGGCCTTATCTGTGGCCATGATTAATGCAACAGAGAGAGCGTTAGCTGGGAATCAGCAGCCTGAGGCCCCATCCCAACGTGGCATGAAGTAAGGTGTAATGATCTTAAGCAAATCACCCACTAGCTGAGCCTTGGATCTCTTGCCTGCAAAATGAGGAGGCTTCAACTCGAACATTCTGTGATTCTATAATCTCTTTCATCTCTTTTTGTACACTTGCTTCCAACGGATGGCAGATAAAAAGTGGCAAGGTTTTAGTTTTCAAATATATTTGAAACTGATCAGGGAGAAATGACTAGTTTTCCAACTCTGGAATAAATCCAGTTTAATTAGTGTCAACTTTTTGGTAGAAGTTGTTGTGTAGTCTAGACTTTGAAAAGTCTAGAAGAATTTCATACAGAATAATTCATAGGCACTAGAAACAATGAAAGTCATTTTTATGTGCCAAGAGTGTTTTTCCATTGCTATGGCAGTGCCATGGGGACACCACCCATAAATATGCAGTCTGGTCAAAACAGTGAGCTTGCATACAAACACAGAGGTAAGAGAAGAAAACTTGCTCTCTCTTCCAGCCAGCTTACCATCCCTGAGCCCCTCATATGTAAAACTCCTGTAGCTATCATGGTCTAATAGACAATTTTGGTTATGGACAGCCTCAAGGACTACACATGAACCAGTCTCTGCCATAAATACTTTTGCCTTAGGGAAGTAGCGTTTTTGGATAAATTATTCTAGTCCCTCTTGCTTCATCTGTCTCTACTTTGTCCCTTTCATTTTCATGGAGATCTTTGAAATTTATTATGCTGTGGTCTCTCAAAACATCATATGGGCATTTAGTGTCCTGATATATTTATTAGTTTTTGGAAATGCAGAGCCCATTTCAAAGTTAGATGATAGTTAAGATTTGTCAATGTCTAATTAAAAAATAACTATGAAAAATTTCCAATATATACAAAAAGAGAGAATGACATGATGAACCCCAACATATCTATCATCCAGCTTCCACAATTTTCAACATTTTAGCAATCTTTCTTCTTGATTATTTTTCTGGAGCATTTTTCTGCAAGTTCTATTGTTATAGTTAACAAAAATGATGATATGGTGCTGTCTTCTGGCTATTAAATCTTCTACATTAGAAATTCTTCTAAATTAGAAAAATTCAGTTGAATGTACAGAAAACTACAAATAGGCTGTCTTGTCTGATTCCAAAGAGAGTTGATGCTCCAGTGATGCTTTGCAATCAGAGACAGTCTCTCAGATTTGGTATATGATAGTGTCATCTACAAGTCGTCTGCCAGAATGCAAGCTTGTGCGAGCAGCTTTTTTAAAAAAGTGAGTTCGCTTAATATTTGGATTGTGGTTTTCAGTTTAGAGATTAGAATATTGGAAATTGAGTGAGTCTTTGTTACCCTTTTACGCCCAGCTATAACACCTAATCCAACACCTTATGGTGAAATGTCTGACTTATTTTTAAGCTGATTTCAGTGAAATTAATATATCCTTTTGAAATTCTTAACATTTTTATCCATTGTTTAGATCTCATGATCTTTGTGCTCGGAAATGTTAGTAACAAAACTATGTTATTTATCATACCATTCTATCAGTTCATTCATTATCAAATGGTGGAGACTTATCCAAGGTTAAATAATTGTATGTGGTTGACTTTGCACTGGACGCCAGGACATTTACCACATCTCATAGTGCTTTCTCAAATCCGCTGGAATATAAGAGATTAAATAACTACCTTACAGTCATGCAACTGGGAAGTAAAGATTAGGATAAATATGATAAGAACGTTGATGAAAATAATAACAGCTAACAATTACGGCAATTATGTGCCAGCCTCTTTTCTACTAGCATTCTTCATTCTTTCTCCTTTATTTAATGTTTATTGAATTCCTACTAAGTGCCCAGTACTGTCCTAGGTCCTGAGATGTGGTAATGAGCAAAACCCCAAATCCCTGTCTCATGCACTTATCTTGTCCTAGTGTTCTACATAGATCACCCTATTATTTGAATTTACACAACAGCTTTATGGATAGCTACTCTTCTTATCCCCATTTTATTGTTGATGAAGAGGAAATTGAGTCACAGAGAGTTGAAGTGCCTTAAAACCAAGGTCACACATGTAGGATGTGACACCTAGAATTTGAACAGATAGTCTGATTTCAGAAACCACATCATAAGCACCATGCTATGCTGTTTCCATATTGAACTCTAAAGTCTTTATTTATGACCACTCTGCTATGTTGCACTTCTTATTCTACATTTCTTACTGAGGTTCTTGGCTTTGTCGTTAAAAGTGAAGCCATGGATGGCAAAATAGGTTATAAGACAAAATGGGTTATAGATCCATATGATTGAGCCTGTTTCAGGGAACTTATGTTGGAGGCAAAGGGACAGTTTTATCCCCACACTCGTTTAGTCATTGGTGTGTTAGTTAAGACCCTCATATGTGATAAGGATTTTTCTAACGGCAGCACACAGAGTACCAGCTTGTGCCTTGGGATCATTCTTGGAGCTGCCCAGCTGAGATGCCCTATCATCAAAAGAAGTGTGACTGAATTCTTAAACAAAGTGTCAATAGTTATTTGAGTTTATTTTGATGCACAAAAGTCATATTATTTTTAGAAAAATTTAAAAAGCCTTGAAGTATGTGACCATTACTGGCAAAAAATTTGGGAATTATAGGCTAGACCTGTTCATCCCTTTGGCAATAGCATTTGTGTGGTTTTGCAAGGGCTGATAATCCAAAAATTTATGCAATTCCCATAAAGCTTAATATATAAATTATTCTCTTAAAGACTAATGCTTTGTGGGTCCATTTGAAGAAATCTTTCTGATCCTGAGGTCAGAAATATATTCTCCTACATTTTCTTCTAATAGTTTTACGATTTTTTCTTCCCTTCCATATTTATGTTTTTGATCTATTTGACTTAACTTTTGAATATGATATGTAGTATCAATCTACTTTTCTATTCTTCTGCATATAGAGCTAATTTTGCCAACTCTATTTATTAAATAATTCATTCTTTCCAAATTGACATATTGTAAATTCCCATGTATATGCTCCATTTCTATATTCTCTACCTTGTCTCTTTGTTCTCTTTATCTATTATTGTTCCAGAACTGTGCTGTTGTAAATTCTATGGATTTGTTATATGGCTTAGCCTATAATAGGAAAAGTCTTCCCTTTTTGCTTTTCTTTGAAAAATCATATTCTCTCTATATTAAACTTTGTTCTTCCATGAGGAAAAAAATTCTGGATCTTTCACTTTTACCTGCTTCCCTATGATCAGATACGTGGTAGAAGTGAGATGTCACATCCTAGCTTTAAACTTCTTCTGACTTCCCCTTTCACCTTGCCTTGTTGTCGGCCTTTCCTGGTCTTCTGGCTACACCCTGTTTTCTATTCTTTTTTTTCTTTCCAGCACTTTTATATTTAGAATTTGAAATGTGAAATGTCTTGTTATTAGAGGGATTGTCAATAGATCGTGAAGCATTTAAGCTCATGGTCCATTTAAGTAGAAGAGAACAGAATGCTTGAGCCAATGGATATGCTTACAACCCTTGATTTTGGAGATTATGTTCTAATCCACAACCACTAGGGTATATTTCTTTAGTTGTTTCTCCAGTATGGGTGATGGGTTGTGTTCATCTAGCCATATATCTTCCTTGGCCCTGCCCGACAAATATCGTGCATTTTCTAAAAGTTTGTCTAAGGCTTAAGAAAGTGATGTACAGTTAACGGATCCATGTGAGGATCGAGCCCATAACCTTGGCCTCCTTAAATCCTATCAATAAATGAATTGTTTACAGATAAAGCCAAGAGGAGAAAGAGAAAAACAACAACAACGAGATTGTTGGAAATAGTGATGTTTGATAACAAAGTAAGCTGACATTCTGGTAATTACTGAACTTTCAGACTACTTTATCAAAAGTGAGATTTCAACCTGAGCTTATCGAATTGATTGACGATAAAAAGCCTGTTTTCTTCTTGTCAGTAATTAGGTTCTGTTGAGGAAGTATTGTATTATTTTAAAATGCAATAAATATTTTATTTCCACCATATCATTCATTTATTTCTGCACTTTTCCTACTCCCAAGGCCCCTGTTGCATTAAGATCTGGGGCAGAAATGTACAATGAGTAATCTAGTCCATTTTGGCAAAGTGATAGTTGTTTGCAACATAGAATATCATCTTTCATGTTCCTCTCCAAGTGCTTCTGGGATCACTTTCCTTCATCACCGATTCGTAGGAAAAGCTTTACAACAGACTAGGTGTTTCACTCTGGATCTCTCTATGTAATGATTAAACAAGAAAAAAAGGTGCATTTCT
Source organism: Equus quagga (assembly GCF_021613505.1). Lineage (NCBI taxonomy): Eukaryota > Metazoa > Chordata > Mammalia > Perissodactyla > Equidae > Equus > Equus quagga. The sequence continues at coordinate 100,502,198 of NC_060272.1, forward strand.
TTCAAGGACAGCTTATCTCTTGAGTATGAAGCAGTTAGGCCTGCTTTGAGCCTGGTCTCAGTGAACTGAAGGCATAATCTGTATTTCAGAGAAGGCCAGTTAATTTTGGTGTGTGACATCACCACAGACAGTGTTCCTAATTCCAGCAAAACCTTTGGCAAATGCATGCTGTTGTTAATTAGAAACTAGACCAGTAAATGATGATGGATGCAAAAGCATGCCAAAGTGAGGGGACAGTAGTACAATCTTTGTATGCAATAGAATTGCTGTGAATTTCAGTACAGTAAAACATGTCTGCGTCTCCTTGTATTTGGAACTCCTGTGCTTTGGTTCATTGTCAGGTTACATGTCTCTCACTGTTTGAGCTGATGGCACTTGAAGAAAGTGAATATGCTTTTTATGAAATATTACCCCTTTGGTTTGAAGATAAATGACATGAAATTGTATCTTTACGTGTGCATTTGTGTCTTTAGAAATAACAGTCTACACTGAAAATATTTGTACTGCAGCAAGACGGAAAGTTTGCAGTGTTTGAAAATGTGTCAAAGAAGTCAATTTTAACTGAGTAGTATGTTCGTTTTTTAAAAATGATTTTCCCCCTAGCAAACCTAGTGTCGTGGAACCCTAAATGCAGTAGTTTGCTAGAGGGCAGGCTCTCTGTTCACATACATCCTGCTGTCCTTTTTCACTGTTTTGTTTTTCATGGTGCCATCAAGCCATCAAGCTCATGGTTTCTAAGAGCTGCTCTTGGAGAATTTTCTTGTCCCTATCTGGTCTAACCATGTTGTTCCTGCTCTTCCACTAGCCTCTCTCCTTGGGGCTCAGGGCTGCGATACAGAAGGGAGTAGGAAAGATTCAGAACTAAATAATGCATAATAAGCAGAAAATGGTAAAATGGAAAAGTCTCTGGCTTTTGTGCTACCATGTCAAAAAGGTACATTGTTCATAATAACAATTGCTGGCATTGAGAACTTACTATGTGCTAGACACTGACACAAGTGGTTCCCATGGATTATCTCATTTAATTTCCATAGCAACCTAATGAAATTAGTATCCCCATTTTATAGTTGTGAAATGAGACCTAGTCAAATGAAGTAACATGTTCATAAAGGTGGGAAGGAGCTGACATTTGAATTCAAGCCCATCCTAATGACTCCCTAGTCTACCATCCTGTAGTATAGAGACATTAACTTTTGAGTTTCCTGGGTCACAAACCTCACACAAAAAGTTTAGTTAAAAGTACACGGTATTCTAGGCCACAGTCAGTGTAGCTGTTTCCATTGGCTGAATGGTAGTCACCTACTTGGCCTGATTTCAAGTGTGGCAGAGAGACCCACCTGCTGGTTATTGCCTGAAATTTCACAATTAGGGATTTCCTCCAGGAATGAGAACACAGTGAAGCCTAATCAGCCACTAGCTAGCAGATTTTGTTTTTCCTACAGTGTGCTTTTTCTAAGTGTCATGATTTAGGTCATTTGGACTTTAATGTAAGATTTAGTTGTCTACTAAAAGTCTTAAAAAATCTTTTCAGTGTATTCTGTCCTTTCAAGGGATATAATAGTTATAGTTCCTGGAAAACCCAGGTATGGGTTATGCTATAGTAAAAATATCCTAAATTTCACTGGTTTGCAACAACAAAGCTTTTGTTCCAGCTCATGCTATGTGTCCATGTTTATTGTAAGTTATTAGGGACCCAGGCCAAGAGAGAAGGAGAGATTGTGGTGGGTCTCACATCAGCAGTGAATTGCTTTTGCCCTAAGTGATATATGTACTCTCTTATAGGGTATTGGACAGAAATAGTCACATAGCCCCAAATTGCCACAAGGGGACTGTATTAGTTTCCTAGGGCAGCCATAACAAATTGCCACAAACTGGGTGGCTTTAAAACAAAAATTTATTCTTTCACAGATTTGGGCTGGAAGTCTGAGATCCAGATGTTGGTAGGATTGATTTCTTCTGAAGGTCTGAGTGAGCATCTGTTTCACGCCTCTCTCCTAGCTTCCGGTGCTGGCCAACAATCCTTGGCATTTCTTGGCTTGTAGAAACAGCATTCCACTCACTCTGTCTTCACGTGGTGTTCTTCCCTGTGTGGGTCCATGTCTCTGTTCAAATTTCCTTTGTCTTATAAAGACACCAGTCATCTGATTAGTGCCTACCCTAATCCAGTATAGCCTCATCTTAATTGCATGTGCAGAGACCCTTTTTCCAAATAAAGTCACATTCACAGGTACTAGGGATTAAGATTTGAACCTATCTTTTGGGGGGACAAATTCAACCCACAACAGAGACCACGAAGTACAATTGGACCATGAGGTTGGAAAGGAAGAGACATGGAACTATATGGCAAAGGGCATCAGTGACAACTACATTCTCCTTTGAAATCTGAAACTGAGAAACTTCCTTTCAGAAGTTGCTAGGAGTTTAAGAAAGAGCAGCTCAAAGACCTAAGACAGACTTGGCCATGGATGTAAACCAAATAGCCTGACTAGCTAAGAATGTTTGAATAACGCAGAGATACCACCTGGGGAAGGAGCCACAAGGATATTTATAGTATCTGTGGTTTAAGGTCTCTGCATATCTTCTTATCTCTGCCACCTCATGGAAGGAAGTGAATCAGAGCTTTTGTGAACAAAGGGATGGAAATAAAACCAAGTCCTTTTACCTAACTGGAGCATTTTGTGTAGGATATGAGTATTCTTTTGCTGGTGATTATGACAGAAGATAACTTAGAGATGAGTAAGATAAGACATTTTGGTGCCAGGGCTGTCTCAAGGTTGAGGATCTGCTACAGAGAACCTAATTTGATTATAAACAATGATTTTGCAAAAATTGGTGGAAAAATTCAGGATTCATTGAAAAGTTGACAAGATGTATCTTTGGTTAATCATTACTCACGTATCTTTTAAAATAAAATTGCTTTGTGTTTAAATTCTGCAGTTTAAGGATGAATTATATTTGAACAAATAAACTGTGGGAAATCCATGGTAATAAATGTCTCTGGGGTTGAGAAGCAGTCTCCAACAGAAGTTTGTTTAAAGCATCCATGAGTCAAATCCATGGAGTTTGGGTCATGAGTCTAGCGTAAAGGATGATGCTGAATCCATAAATCAAAGTGGCAGCAACATCACAAGAATACCGTGTACCTAACTAATATGTGGGTGGTTGGGATGTGGGCAGCATGCTTGACATCTGCCGAGTGGCAAAATAGAGTCATTAAGATCAGGGTCTCTGAAAACAACCTTTATCTTGGGCCATCTCCTGTTACAGGATGAATCTTCTTGTGGGTGGACCCTTGTCTATGGCCTTCTGCAGCTTGATTGCATATCTCCCTATTGCCTATCTCTCACAGTTTTAGGGGGTTGGGGTTGGTGGTGATGAGACCTTTTATCATCAGAATCTCAAATGTCAGCAGAAAATGACAATGTAGTATTTCAGGAGTGGGGAGGATGGAGCATGTGGAAATAATGGAAAAGAGCTACAGCTATGGCATATGGTGAGTGGCCTAGATCTTAAGGAGTCAGCAGATCATCAAAATAAGAGGCTACGAGATGGAGTACAATGACTGGGAGACAGAAGAGCTAGATTCTAGGCCAAGCTTTATCGCCAACCACTTATGGCTTAGGCAAGTTGTTTATCTTTTTTAAAATTGAAACAGAAATTTCCTAAGCTCCTTTCTAGCTGGAAACTATTACGATTAAGGACATTTGAAACTTTCTGTTCATCAATATATGTGGTTGAATATGTGTGGTCATGGAGAATAGGTAGTCCCCAACATCAGGGGACAGCTTTATTTCGTAAAACTACCAAATGTTTATAAAGGAGGGATATCTCAGGTTTGGCATTAGAACTGCATAGAGAGAACAAAAGAAAAAAATAATAAATATGTATTGAGTATAATAATAAATACTTATTGACAGACACCGTTCTAAGTGTTTTCTCTGCAATCAATCTTTATACAATCCTAAAGCAGGAAATGGAACCACAGAAGGTTGAAATAACTTGCCCAAAGTAACACAACTAGTGTAAGGTGGCCTGACTATTGAGCCTTTGTCCTAACCCCTTCCTCATACTGCTTGCCATGGATAAATACATGGACATTAGCTGGTGAAAAAAAGTCAGGACTCCATAATGGCCTTGGAACTCACTTAAATTTATGTGTTCACTCATTTACTCAGCATTGCTTCACTGTGCACTTACTGAGTGCCAGTCACTGTTCTAGACTCTAAGGATATAATTGTGCTCAAGAGAAGCCCAATTCCTGCCTTCACGGTGTTTTCAGTGTAATTGAGGAAAATAGGGAATTAGACAGCACTTAGAATACAGTGTGAGAAATGCTGATACAGGTGGATACAATTAATGATGTGTGTGTGTGTGTGTGTGTGTGTAGGGAGGTCATCCTAGAAGAAGTAACATTCAAGCTGTAACTTAAAGGATGTATACCAAGTGAAGGGAGAAGGGAGTTGGTGAAGAAAGAAGAATATTTCTAGCAGAGAGAACGAGTGTGAAGAATCTAGAGCTAGCTCTTAAACTTGGACCGGTGCTGGCCTGGCTACTTCAGCATCACTCGAGATTCTGATTCGGTAGGTGCAGGATGGGGCCTGAGCATTTATATTGTGAACAAAGTGGTTTGAATGCCAGGCTGGTTTGTGAAGCCTAAATTTTATACTGTTTTGCATCCAGGAGTCACACATGTAGGCAGGGTGGGTCAGAGGCCCCAATTGGAGGTTCAGAATCATTTTGGAAGAGGGCAGGAAAAGAACCTGAGAAGATATGAAAGATTGCAGCCTCTGAGGGAGCTTCCTGCTCTGGGTGAATTTGAGTGGTATCTGAGACAGACAAAAGCTGGACTTCCTGAGAACAGTCTGAGAGTGGCTTGGGCCAGCCGGGGGGTCATAAGTTGGAGGAGATGCTGAAGTGACATAACAGGACCTCTTTCCTTCTTGTTTGAAAAACTGTATTTTGGGAAGTGTCTAATTCTCAAAGACACATGACAGAGTTACGTCATGGGATGAGTAATGTTCATTTAGATGCCTCTTTCTCATGTGAACCACGTGACAAGTGTCTGTTAGTATTGTGACAACAACTGTAGATATTTTGCGTTGACTTCATAGGCCAAGTGCTGCGAGAGCATATCCCATTTTTACCAATAAATAACCCTAAAGGGGGTGTAAATGAGATAATCATTTTTGATGGTCTCAGTGACATCTCTGTGCTATTCTTTCTAGAAATCAAGAAAGTTCGTTGTTTAATCTAGTGAAAAATATATCTGAAGTTGTATTTGAGTTACTTTCAGAGCACTCATGGGAAAAATTCATTTAAAAATTTATCAGTTTGTTTCTTTTGCATTATGGAACTTTTTTAATATATAAAAGAGTGGAAAGTATAATGAACATCTATATGTACTCTACTTACTTTAAAAATGTTTCACTTCCATTTCCTTCTCTCTTCTTTTTATCACCAAACCCCCTCCCGTAACACTTTTTATTGAACCTGGCATTCAATTTCCTTTGTGTTCCATTTAAATAATGTTTTAAAATATCCAAATTACTGTATCTTTTAGGGTTATACACTTACAAGAAAAGAATAACATTTAGGGCATTTAAAATATTTTTCTATGTAAGTGAATGACCCTAAAAATATATAGTAATTTGGACATTTAAAAATATTGTTTAGGGGCCTGCCCGGTGGCACATAGGTTACCTGCGCATGTTCCGCTTCTCGGCAGCCCAGGGTTTGCAGGTCCTGGGTGGGGACATGGCACCGCTTGGCACGCCATGCTGTGGTAGGTGTCCCACATATAAAGTAGAGGAAGATGGCCATGGATGTTAGCTCAGGGCCAGGCTTCCTCAGCAAAAAGAGGAGGACTGGCAGTAGTTACCTCAGGGCTAATCTTCCTCAAAAAAAAAAAAAGATTATTTAAATCATAGCTTCCTGTGCATATCTTTCTGCAACATTTTTTTTGCCCAACGTTATATTTTGAAGATCTATCACTGTTGATATATATTGCTACTTCACTCATTTTCATTGGTTTATAGTATTTCTCTGTCTAAAAAGACCATGATTTACGTATTCATTGTCCAATTGATAGGCATTTAAATTGGAAACAATCTAAATGTCAAGTTTGTTGACTGATCATACAAATCATTTATTCAATCTTTACCATTTATAGGTGCCTCTTTCCTCCATTTTCAATCATCATCTAAGGTATACAACCATTATTTCGGCAAGAAGATTAAAGAAAACCAGAGACAGCATTGCAATAACAACTAAGTTTGTGTGAATCCAATTACAGCTTGAACACTGTGTGCCTAAGCTTACAATTGGAACTAATGATGACTTTCTAAGTGGAGAGTAGCCAGTGAGCCATAATAAAGCTGCAGCTTGGGTCATATTCCATAACCCAATATTTTCTAGCTCCAGGGAGTTTCTTAAAGGGGCCAAATAAATTGGTAGCTATCTACAGGAAAATATTTTCATATCAACTTCTTCAGGACAGCCCAGCAGGTTCACATTTAAAAGAATTAGTGTAAGAACAGGTCACCCAATCAGATTCTGTCACACTCTTGGCCTTTTCCGTCTCAAATTCTGAATTTATGAAAGCTCTTGTTTTCAGTCATTCCTAATTTCCAAAAGGTTTTGGAAATATGTATTTCATGAGCGTGGAGGTAGATATCAATATGGCCTGATCTCCAGGGTGGATGTGGGATTATCATCCTCTCCCCAAAATATCTTCCATGTCAGTTATCGCTGAAGTTTCAAATGTTTTTACCAAAAGGCACCCCCTTTCTGCCATATGACTAAAGATAATGCTTGTTTAATGTAGGTGCCATAAAGCTTGGCAGATAACTTGTGAGTTAGATGACAGATCTGGGAACTTCAAATATTTAAAGGAGAAACTCAAATCCACAAAATAGAATTGAACTGGAATGAATGGAAAAATTCAAAGAATCAATGAAAAAGCATTAGACTGGGCCAAGTATATTTGGCAATGCTTCATGTGAAAAACATCTGAGGATTTTAGGTGACGATAATCTTAATGTGAGTCAACAGTTCAATTATTCTTGAAACTGAGAATGCAAACTGAAGGCTCTATTAATAAAAGTATAATTCCACAATCAAGAGAGGTAATCAGCCTATTCTACTCAGGGATTAGTCAGACAACATCTGGTGACATGTTTGAAGTTCTAGAATGGGCATTTTCATTGACAAATTGATAAAGTAGAAGTCTGGAAACTGACCAGAGTAGTGAAAGTTTTTGAAATAGTGGCATTGAAGAAGGGTTTTTGTGGAAACTAGTTTCTTTGTAATTACTCACAGATCTAGTGTCATGGTCAACCTGTTGTTGACATAGAATACATTTGACAAATTGAACTGGAACAGTGTATAAATGGTGACTTTTTAAATACAATATATAAGCTATTTGGTCGTTTATTTGGGGGTATATCTCATCATGACTTCTCTAGAAAGGATAAATTATAGATAGGAAGATGAAAAATGGATAAATTTCATATAATCTCCAGCCTGTTGATAGGGAGGAAGTATTTATTAATATCTGGAGGAAAACTGCAATTCAGGTACATACACTTTGAAAACTGAAAAATCCCTTCCACGAAGTTTATTTTTGAGGGTCATATATAAGACTACAATGTGAAAACAATGTTAGGACGGAGTGATGGACCCCAGGTTTCTACCCTATCGCTTTTCTTCTCTCCTCTCAGTGATAAACAGCAGAGTGGAGATGAATGTGTCCTCGTTCTGCAGCAGAGTGTAAGAATCGTGTTGGGGAAAAAATTCCACAACACAGGTGAAATTACTTTTGAGGCTCCCCTTCAAATACGTTTTAACAAAGAAAATTGATCACAAGAAAAACATTTAAATAATTGTTGATCGTAATCATATGTTCAAATGCACATATGAAAGAGCATTCATTAACTTTAAAAGTAGAATTTGGGGGGCAAACTTACAAAGGCAATATATTATAGTGAAGTATAATGTCTTGAGATTTGAAAAACCTAAAGTCAGTCTCTATTTAAGGAAACCATTCACTGAATGTTATGCTGAAGTCTCTTTAATAGGATTTTTCTTCACTGGTTTTCTGGAACGGGAACTGCTCTCTGAGCCCTAATCTATTCAATTTGGTGAGGCCTCTAAAAACGTACATTTTGTTGTGCTTCCAGATGGGGGTACCCTCCCTTTATGCCAGACAACCTCTATTCTATTGAGCTTTCAAAAGAGTACAAGGTCCTGATATTGAAAACAAATAGTTTTATAATTTTCCTCAATTGGAAATGTTGGTATGAATTTTATTTTCTAGGACAGTAGAGAGAGGTAATTTCAAAGCTATCGTAATACGTAAGATACATTTCTGGATTTATATTATTTCCGCCTCTCTTTCTAATCTGAAGCCCTGTTGGAGCAGGTGATCTTCAGAAGAATGAAAGCCTTTTCTGGCCCTAATATAAAGCCAGTTCATACTTTCAAAATATTTTGTACCTGAAGCCCAGGAAGGTAGATTTAAAGCACATGATGTTTTATTTACTTTTGATTTCACTTGTCGGCTGACCTAACTGACCTTCAATAGCTTTATTTAGGAAATAGCATGAAAACTGATTCAGTGGCCACTTCAGGAATAACATATTCCTTATTCAATCAGAAATAATAAAAATTGTTTTCAGAAAGGTCAACCATCAAACTGTCAAAATGACTAGATGAACTGAAGAATTTTTGAAGCAGTTTCTCTATCTGCAAAAAATGGGAAAGGTAATGCTTTTCTTCCTGGATTATTTTGAGGATTAAATGGTCTATAATGTTTGTGAAAGTGCTGAGCATAGTCACTAGTACCCAGGAGAAAGTAGCGAAGTAAGAATTTTGCTGCTCTAAGACATTCAATCACAAATAACAGAACTTGTCTGTCTAATGGATGTAGAAACTGTTAATAAAATGTGGTAATGATTTATAAATAAGCCACAAAACGTTTTCTGGGTAATTACTGAAGAATCATTAACATTTATTTAAGTTATTACCGCTGTTACTCTTTGAAGTATGTGTGTTTGTAACTTTAAATTTTTACCATTAGGGCAAAAACAAGCAAAAAGTAATTTTTCTTTTCTGGGGCTTTAAACTTTAAACTCCTTGTCAGGAATCAGAACAAATGATTTTTTTAATTTTATCTTTCTCTCAGTCACTTGACATTTTTGTAGAAAATAAAATATTTCTTAAGTTTATGAGAGTTGTTCATTTTGACTTTTTCCTCAACAAAAAGGAAGCAAAGCATTTTTTAGTAAAAATGCAAATAAATGAGCTCTGTTTCCAGGGACTACATAATATCTTTTCAACTTTTCAAGAAATGAGCAATCAACAGCATGATCGTTAAATATAAACTGCTAAAAACTAATACATTTAATTTTTAATTTAAAATTCTTTTAATCTTATTAATTTCTTTTAAATTTCATGTTAAACTATAGATAATGAATATATTGTCTGGTGGGCAAAATACTAAGCTATTTAATCAAAAATGTATATTTTGTGAATTTAAAACTATATAACCACAGTATCCATATAAAAGTTTTTATTTTAAAATCAACCATTCTCTCCCAAGCATGATAATAGTGCATATCAATATAGTTAAGTAAATTAACTGGAAAATTGAACAGACCTAAGTAAAATCTATGAACAAAGACCCTCTATGCCTACACAGAAAATGCCTACGCAGAAAACAAAATAAGAAAACCTCAACTCCCTGGGGGAAAAAATGCAAGTGCCTCTGAGGGATTTAATGAGGAAAAAGAGAGTTCCAGAGACAGTAACAGGAACGGACACTAACTAAATACCTACTATGTATCTGGTACTTCTGCATTTGTTATCGTGGTTAATCTTCCTCACAACATTATTCTTGGATGACCATATAATTTATTGTCCAAACAGGATACCTTTCAAATAAAATGCTAAAACAGGCTTGATATTGGAAGAAAAGGAGTGAATCGGAACTGTTTCACAGAAGGCGGAGCGTACAGTCACTGCATAGTGTCCACCTGTTTCATGACAGGGAATCCTTTCTTTAGGGATTTCCTTAATGACCAGTCTTCCCAACATGCTGGAAGCATCAGAGTTTCTATTATTAGAGTTCACTCATGGTTTGTGCCACGTTTCTTTGCCAAATGAGGTGAAATATGTTATATTCTAGCCACTCAGGCCCGGAAAACAAAAATAGAAAACAGATTCTATATCTTGACCTCCCCACTCCATCAATGCAGTTTTTCCTAAAGCCAACAGGTATTTCCACCCCATTTTTCCCTCTTCTGTACACAACTGGTGATTGTCTCTGCTTTTTTTGTTTCAACCCAAGCAATGAGATGGAGATGTGTTTGTCAACTCATCTTAATTTTTATATCTTCTATCACTACTTCATCTGAAGCCAACCCCTCTTTCATATCATCTCCTCTCTGCTTCCTATGGTTCATGGACCAATGGCTTTTCTCTTTCTCAGAAGGCACTCTTCCTAATTTCTTAAACGAATTATGTTTCTTATTTTTCTGGTTTGCAATAACTGATAGTGACCCTGGCTCCCTTTGCAAAGAGTTTGGACTCCCTGTAGATGAGGTCTCAGAAATGAGTTTACCATGAAGCTAAGGGAGCTTAATTAGGTCCTGTGCCTAATTTTGCACTTGTAATATTGTATTCCTTTTCTTAAAGTAACCCCCTAAAACTGTAGAAGCAACAGACAAACCCTTAAAACCTGGACCTGCCCTTGGTAAAAATTTATAGATCAGGGGAGACAGAGATGCAAGGAGTAAAAGTAAAAAAGCTCATAATAGGAAGAGGGCAGGGTTTGCTGTAAATTGTTTTTAATTGAGGTTTAATTTGCATGCAATAAAATGCACAGATTTTAAGTGTACAGTATGGTAAATTTTGATAACTGCAGGCATCTGTGTACCACCACCCCAATCAAGATAGCTAAGATTTCCATCACCCGGCAAGTTCCCTTCTCCCTTCACAGACAACCGTTGTTCTAATTTGCATCCCTTTAGCTTAATTTTGCCTCTTCTCAAACTTCATATGAATGGAATCATACAGTAAGTACTCTTTTGTGTCAGTTTTCTTTCATTTAGCCTGATGCTTTGGAGATTTGTCTTTGTTTTACGTATCAGTAATTCATTCCTTTTTATTGCTGACTAGTATTTCATCATATGAATATATCATATAATTTGTGTATCCATTCACCTCTTAAAAGCCATTGTTGTCTCTAATTTTGGGATACTATGAGTAAAACTGCTATGAATATTCCTGCACAGCTCTTTTTAGGGCTATGACTTCATTTATGTTGGGAAAATACTAAGTGTGCAATTGTTAAGTCTTTTGATAAATGAGTGTGTAACTTTTAAAGAAAAATGTGTTGAACAATTTTCTAAAGTGTAACATACAACTGGCAAAGTTAAGAGTTCCAGTTGTTCCACATTCTTGTCAATATTTTGTTTTATCAGTCTTTTCAATGTGGGTCATTCCACTGTGTATATGGTGCTATTTGTGACTTTAATTTGCATTTCCCTGATGGCTAATAATGTTCAGCATATTCTTATATGATTATTAAAGATTCATATCTTTTGTGTTGTGTCTATGCAAATCTTTGGCCATTTATTAATTTGAGTGCTTGTCTGCTTGTTATTGAACTGTAGGATTTCTTTATATATTCTGGTTGTAAGTCATTCATCAGATATGTTTATGGTGAATATTCTTTTCCGTCTGTGGCTTGCCTTTTCGTTTTCTTAACAGTGTCTTATGATGAGCAGCAGTTCTTAATTTTGATGAAATCCAGTTTACAATTTTTTTAAGTTAGTGAATTTTGGGTCCTATAAAAGAAATCTGTCAACCTCAGTGGTTTGAGATGTCACCTTTATCATCTGCTAAATTTCCATAGGTTGTTAGGTCTATTTTAGGGCTTTCTCTTCTATCCCATTGGTTTGTCTTTCTGTTCACACACCAGTACTCACACTGCTGTATTAAGGAAGCTTTGTAGAATGTTTAAATATCAGGTAGAGTTTCCTTCTAGCTCTTCTTCATCACTGTTTTCCTAGCTATTTTTGCATATCTATTTTTCTATTTGAAGTGTAGTATCAAACTTGTCTAGCTCCAGGAAAAAGGATTTTTATTATGATCACATTAAATTTATCAATCAACCGAGAGAACTTACATATTGATGATATTAAGACTTTAAAATTAATGAAAAGGGATGTTTTCCATTTACACAGGTCTCCATTTATATCTCTTATGGGTGTTTTTATAATTTACTTCATAAAAGTTTTGAGGTTAACTGGCTAAATTAATTTCTGAATATTTATCTTTACTGTTGCTATTGTGAATTGAGTTTTCTCTTCCATTTTATCTTCTAACTTGTTATTAGTTATATAAAGAATACCGATTTTACATGCTAATTTTAAATCTGCTACCTTGTCTAATTCTTTTATCATTTGAATTAGTTTTATCGTTGATTCTCTAGTTTCTTGGTATAGTGTCATGTTCTCTACAAAGAGTTTTATTTCTTCCTTTTTCATTTCTGTACCTCCAGTACAATGTTAAATAGTATTGGAGATAGAGAGTATTAGAGTTCTAGAGTTCTTGCCTTGTTCTTGACCTTAATAGAAATGTTTATACTGTTTCCCCATTAAGCCAGATGCTGACTCTAAGACTGAGGTAGGAGTGTGAGTGTGTATAAGGAAGTATCCATCCATTCCTCTTTATCAAGAGTTTTATTAAAAATAGCTGTTAAATTTTGGCTAAGGCTTTTTCACAACAAATTAAATACTTTATTTCAGAGATGGATTTTTTCCATTCTAGAATTTCCATTGGTTTCTTTGATAGTTTGCATATTTCCCCTGAAATCTCCATCTCTTTATTCAGAAATTCATCCTTTCTTATTGTTTAAGATTGATGATAGCTTCTATTTGGCTTTTTTAAAATCTTGTATGCCAATTCCAAAATCTGTCTTGTCAGTGGGTCTGTTTTTATTGATTTTTCTCTTGACTGAGTCACATTTTCATGTTTCTCATTATGTATGACACACTGAGGGCACTTCGGAGTCTGTCATGTTCCTCTGAAGAGGGTTGAGTGTTGTTCTCGTGGACACTTTAATCTCTGGCAGATCACCTTGATCTTCTGGGGGCTTGGTTTCAGGTTTTGATGGAGTTGTCCTATATCTGGTTTGCCCTTAATCTAAGGAACGTCTCCTGGTCATGGAATGTTAGTTTTACTCCTCAAGTGACTGAGGGCTTCAGTGGAATGACTGAGGTGTTTGCCAGGCCCCTCTGATGTGGTGTGGCGGGCAGCTGCGAAGTTTCTGGTCAGCCCCTTCAGCCTTCTATGTGTTGTTTTTCCCCTGGGCTGTTTGGAGTCTTGCCGTGAACACGTGCAGCTAGGAGGCATCCAAACATCTTGAGAAAATTTTATGCCGATTTTGGGACTCCCTCCTGTGTGGCGTCTCCTTTCAAGGAGTTTCCTCCCGGATTTACAGCTTTTCTGAAACCCCAGACTCTGATATCTGATTCCTCAGTTGTTGAGATGACCATTTTCTGCTTGAGTTTGAGCCCTTGCTCTGGAAAGAATGGACGGAGCTCTTAGAGGAATAGCTGTATACATGTGGCTCTCATTCAGTGTTGTTTCCTTCTTCCCAGTTCCTGTCTACTTTTGCTCACACTCCGATACTTCCAAACACACTTAAAAAAATATTTTGCCTAGGATTTTTTTGTTATTATTAGCAGGAGACCATATAGTCTGATACAAACGACAGTACCATTACTTGAACCCAGGAGTCTAGAACCAAGACTAATCCCAGCGGAATTAATTCCAAAGTATGTGCTAGTTCCTTTTTACCACATTACCTTAGCTACTTGATTGGTACTTCCTAGGTGTGAGAAATGAGTTTTATCTTCTGGTCGTTTTCCAAAGCTAGATTGCCAGAAGATACATGGTAGTCCTCTTGGAGTGTGGTAATAAGCTAATAGTTTGACTGATTTTAATGAATTGATTGGTTTTGGATAGAATAGTTTGGAGGTGCAACCACTTTGAATATTTTCTCCCGGACTGATCAGTCTCACTTACCCCATGGTGGTTTTCCTTACTTTGGTAAACTTGCTTGCTGCTTTTATGCTGTTTATGTACAGAATCTGAAGCCAAAGAATACCATATCTTCCCACGTCTAAAAGGGTTTAAGATACTTACTATTGAAGCCCCAAGCTAGTTTCTAAATATTCGATTCTAATGGATTCTACTTGATACTAGACCTTGCCGAGATATTCCTCATGTTTATAAATTAATTTGAAGGTTTGGAAAGTATATGATAAATCTATAAGAGAAAAACTTACTTACAAAAAGATTATTTGCTTATTCTTTCAAATAACCCAGTTTATGGGTCCCAGGGGCATAATATCAGACTAATTTATGATTTCTTTCTCATATTATTTCGAATGGAATAATGGTGTATTCAATTTTGGCAATTGTCTTCAGAGTTGTCTCATATCAGTGATGAGGAGGCAGTTTTATCTGCAGCTTCATCAAGTTATAAACTGTTTGGTATGAGTCATATAATGGGAAGATTGCAAAGGTGTGTTCTATTTTAAGAGTACCCAGTACACGAGAATTTAACTACTAGTTGTTAACGCTTAAGAACGGCTACTCAATTTATGAAGCATTATCTTAATATTGATTTTATCAAAGTGGTGTTCTGATATATTGAAATAAAAGGTAATCTAAAAGAGTTTGATTTGCCAAACTTCTATCCCAGGTTTCAGGGGAGGGCCTGGGTTTACTGCATCTGTGATCACCAATCCATGCTAAATAGCAAATCTTGCCAAGGAGGAGAGCTGACCCCAGGTTCCCAGTGAGCCATAACCATGTCTCATGTCTGCAAACTTATTAATATACTTTTAGGTCATTAAAATTTATTAAAGTTGCTTTTATCCATAATTTTTGAGCATCCATAATCTCTTTCCTAATATCTCCTATAGTTCACTTCATTCCTAATGGCAGTTAAAAGTTCATGGTGATTGTGTTTTGTATTGTGGGGCAAAATTCTATCATATTATCACCAACAATTGATTTTTTATTCAGTAATATTTTAAGGAGCTCAGTATTGGTATGGATGTAGAGTATAAATTAATAGTGGGTGAATGGTTGGAAAGAAAAAGATGCATAGAAAAAATATAGTAATTAGGGTGTTAGTTGGTGAGAGCTTGAACCAATGTTATTCTTGTAGAAATATAAAGGAAGTAACATTTAAGATAATTAAGTTAAATTAGAGAAATAACATTAAATAATATCTAATCAGATTTGGTAACTGAATGAAAATTGCTATGGTGGAGTGGCGCAGGGGGAGTCAATTTGGGGAGAAAGATGACTGTTGAATAAGAAGAGGATAGCAAAGAGAAAATTCAATTTGAGATAAAGGAATGTAGTTTAGGGATGTGGCCGGGGATAGAAATGCATATTTGGGATTCATTTTCAGAGAAGTGACAGATGAAATGTTGAGAGTGTATAAAATGGGATTAACCGTCATCTGTAATAGAGCAAATGAGGTTATGGTAATTCTGTGGCACAAATTTATAGAAACATTTTGTCTTAAAATATTTTAGTATGACTTATATCCCGGGTATATTTCTGTATTAGAAATTGGCCTCTTTTTTCCAGAAGTTAGCAACTCATGTATATTAACCACAGTATAGTTTTCAAATTTAAAAAGGAAAAAATAATCCCTTGGGTTCACTCTGCTCCTTGCTTATTACCATTCGGTGGAGACACATGAGGAAAATGTTAAGCAGATTTAATATTAGAGCTTTGATTGATTCAAGGTCTCTCTTCAGTGAATTGCTCAGTTATGACTTTTTTCCTTTAATTTTATTACTGATTGTCATGCGTACTTGCAACAGTAACTTTTTACCTTTCAAGATACCATTTCTGTTGTCACAGTATGCTCTATGACTACAAAAAAAATAGTTTTGTTTTGTTTTATTTTATTTTAGAGGACTTTTTCCTCATTCCACATGTTTATGAATGCATGTTCCCTTTGGATCACATTCTCTGTCATTTCCTTGGTTAGTGTATCAGTGAGAAACTGGAAATTTGTAACCTCTTTTAGCCGTCAGATGTGTTATTTCCCTCTATGCTATGTATTTATGTATTGAATGAATTGGTTTTCAACTTTAAAAAGTTAGGAGATTTAACACACATAAATTTGGATTTCTAGCTGCTTTGAAAAAAATGGAAAATCTAATGATGCTCTGCATTTGCCATCTACTCCTTAAAACAGTGATATTTGTTATCTCAATTTCTGTGGGCCAGGAATCCAGGTGCAGCTTAACCAGAGGTCCTCTGACTCGGGGTCTGTCCCAAAGCTGCACTTGAGGTGTCTGTGGGGATGCTGTCATCAACTGGTAGAGGATCATCCAAGCTCGCTGCTGGGTTGTTGGAAGGATTCACTTCCTCTGGGGGATGGGAACTAAGGGGAAAGGCTTCTATTGGTTCCTTCGCACGTGGGCCTCTCCATAGGGCAGCTCATCACATGGCAATTTGCTTCACCAGAGAGAAAATGAGAAGAGCCAGAGAAAGTGCTAGCAGGACCAAAGTCACAATCTTCTGTAACCTAATCTTGGAAATGCCATCCTGACTTCTATTGTGTTTTTTGTCATTGGAAGTCTCGCTAGTCCAGCCCACACTCCTGGGGAGATTACCCAAGGACGTGAATGCTACGGGGAGGCATTTTCATCTGTTGCTCATGGTTCCTGAGTTTTCACTGCGCGGCCGCCGTATGAGTTCTGACTGGCTCCCAAAAGTAGGTCAGGAACTTTCTGGTCTAAAGCCGACCTCCTTCAATCCCTTAACCTGTTTATGTTCTCTCCTGAGATTCTACATGCGATCGAGTTTGTGATCCCAGTTATGTCGTTGTCACTATCTGTTTTGTAGAGATGTTTGTTCCACATTCTTCCCTTCTCTGCCCTGTGGAGACAAAAGAACCACATGGAGTCAGAATAGTAGATTTAAAAAAGACCAGATTTAATATTGACTAGTTGGTTAACATATACTGCTTAGTTTTTCAGAAGTTCTTTAGGAATTCTCCAAATTTTGGTTCAAAACTTTATTAACATAGACGTTTCAATTATTTAGAAACTGTTGAAGAAAAACTACTAGAATGTGTTCTGTAAAAGTTGTCACGCTTAGAAACCAGCAAAGCTTAATTTTTGTATTTCTGGGTAAAGCTTCCACTTTGCACATGCATTTTAAGTTCTTCTAAATGTGTTATTAATTAGAAGCTTGTGGCACTGTGTTGGTCTTTTAAAAAATTCTATAAGATTCTACATGAATGCTCAATGGTATGAAGCAAATTTATGAAATTTTGCAACAAAAATGAAATATATGATTAAATTGATAATGAAGTAGACATAACACCTTAACTTTTCTTTATATCCCCTGATTTCACATTTTTTGGTTCATCAGAACAGAACGCATTCTCATTGACTGACTTTATAATAAGTAAATTTTTAAAAGCATGCACTTATTTATGTTAATAAAAGGCCACTTTTAGCTCAATTGCAGCATTGTGTAAGAATTCACTTGAGCAGAGGGTTTCAGCGCTACAAGACAAACAAATAACATTGAAAATCACTGAGAAAAACTAGTTTTCCTTTGGGTTAGATAAAGAGACTTTAGCAAGAGCTATTTCCAATAAAAGCTTTATTATTCCTAACCCAAATGATAAAATAGCCAGTTAGAATAAAAGCTTGCTTTTCTGTAATAGCTAGAAATATTATTTAAAATACAAACTCTGAGGTACAGCAATATTTGGAAGTCTCTTTTTTAATCACTCAAGATTTGAATATACCTAGTGTAGTTTTCATGGTAAAGAGACTATCAGTTATCCAGGTGTATTGGTTGCTATTTAACAACTATATTCAATTAAGCAGAGTTTTTTATTCCCTGACCATACCATGTTACAGAGAATTTACTTTATAAAAACTATGTCTGCACAATAACCCATGTAAATGTTTACCATGATTAATTGTCACTATTTTTAGGATATAACTTCAGTGATAAATGGTAAAAAGCATCCTTTGTATCCACAGGGATTCCTTTTGTTTTAGCCATTTTTCCCTCTATGTAGAATTTAGTAGAGAATTGTGGCAGCTATGGGTAGTAACAATGTTAGCTAGTCAAATATTACTCATATTTCTTATAAGTCTCCATTATAACCTGGATTAAAGATTTTTATCACTTATGATGCAAAATAAATATCTGGCTAGTTTATCTTATCTGACCATTAATGAAAAGATTCTTATTTTAAGAGCTCACAATCTAACTTTTTTGATGTGAATTTCAGTTGTGCAATATTTGTTTTGAAAAGAAATTTCATAAATTTATCTGAAATTTTACCTAATCTAGAATTATTTTTATTGAAGTATAATTGACAGTCATTTAGGATTATTTTTGAAATAATCTTCCAAACAATTTATTAACATTCCGTAAAATCAAGTTACATGACCTTATACCCGCTACTTGGAGTTCTAATTTGTCCTCTTAATTTTATAGGAGAAAAACTGAGGTCCCGGGCATCTAAGCAATTTGCCCAAGGTCTCATAGCTGTTTAAAGATAGACACATTTTTTCCTGATTCTCAGACATGTCCTTTAAGAAAAATGGAGACTTATTTAGGCCAAGTCTACACCTCTTGTCAGCTCCTGCCACACCTGAGGCTATAGGGTCCCTTCCAGGAAAGACTGTCTCCCTTCTGACTATAGAAATTCTTGTAGGCTCTGTGCCCCCATCATCTGCTTGAATCCTCCTCACTGTCATCTGGTATCCTTGTATCTTATCCTGCTGCTGCTTCATACTCAAATTCCAACTGTCTCATTCAGGACAGACACTTAGGCCTTACAGGCTATGTTCTGCATCCTTCCAGGGGGTGCCATTCACAAAGACTACCACATGAATGGTGTCCTCCGACAGTGTGCGGAGTTCAGCCTGCACGGCGGATCATCCTTTAGCCTGCTTGGGTGGACCAGTTGTTTGGATGATTTTCCTTCCTCTCATGCTTCTCCTTCACATCCTTGTCTCCACTGCAACCTTTAGCACATGGCTAGTGTTAGCCTTTGAGATGCCCATCACCTTTGTTCCTGCTTCTCTGAGATGGAGATGTCAGAAATGTATTCTGTGCTCTTTCTAATTCACCATCCTGAGAATTTATTTCCTCAGTACTAGAAAAATATTGGCAAAATAAATTCTAACCTTTCAGGGAGATTGTGATCATTAGTAGTATAATACCTAGGAAGTGGTTGGTATTCAATAAATAATGCTCATTATCCTTCTTTTAGTACAACTAATTAGTATAAAACTCTGAATTGTGGCAATGCCATTTATGTATGAATTAATACAATGATTATAAAAATGTTTATCTCTCCTTAAAGCAGGTCCACACTGAACTGAAAATGTTTTGTTAGCCTAATTGAGTTACTGTGTGTTCTTAAAAGTAATTAAAGTACATAACATAAAAAAAATCTGTAATTTAGTTTTTCAAATTCAGACTGCAATTACTGCTTTAATTAGCCAACATTGAGATGTTCCTATGTGTGCCTGATAGACATGAGAATTGCCTGCGTGAAGGGTGGACCAGGATTGTTCATAAAGAAAATATTTTTTTGGTTCTATGTTGAGAACTATACTACAGCTGCTACCAGGCTCTGTTTTCTTGGGAATTGGCTTTCTTCTATTGTCTTTCTAAATTTGGGTCCTTTTCTCCTCGCTCATTATTTCTGGTCTGCCAACTTACATCCCACAACTCCTTCAAATTAAAACTCAGAATATGATGCTTCCAAGAAATTTTCTATATTTATTTGTACCCAGGTTCATGAGTACTTGTGTCTGAGTTATTGGATGCTCAACACACAGAAGTGCTCAGGAATGCTCCTTTAATAGAATTCAGGAACCATAAAAACATGTTTTCACCTTCTTATAGGGAGATGGGACCCACCAAATTCTGGGGTCATGCACATGTCTCTTTTCCTCAGCATAACCAATGCAGGAAGAGTATAGAGGAAGACCACTTTAGAATTTATAGACAATAAGTGGTTTGATGCAAGGCACATGCTGATTTGTCTTCATAGTTGCATACCATTTTGATTATCCATAGCAATGGTTTCTAACCCCTCTTTTATCCTCTCCCCTTTTTTCCTAACTTCAATTTCATTCAGATCTCCAATTTATAAAACATATAAGGTAGAGCTCCTGTAGTTGAATCTTCATTTTCTTGGCTGCTTTGAGCCCTTTGCTGCATCCCTGAGGCTCAGCTCACCTGTATGGCTTTGGGATACTCCATACCCAACTCTCTTGATCAACTGAAATATTGAAGAATCATCAGATAATTAAAACTGTATTTTATTCTGTCCACTGTATGCTCAGAATCACATTAGATACTGTACAAAATACAGAAAATTCTAAGACCTAGTCACTTCTCTCCAGGTGCTAATTTAAGAGACAAGATAAACACACATGAAATGAGAGTGAACCATCAAGGCAGTAGATAATTAAGTATAACTACATTGCTGTTCTAGGGGTTGTTCCTATTGATACGCCTCATGTTTGCTGCAAAAGCCAAGTTAACAAGGTGCAGCTAACATTTATTCAGTGGTATCAGGCACTTTTCTTGCCCTATCCTATTTCATCTGGACAACAGCGCTGTTGTTACGTCTCTTTTACAGATAAGGAAACTGCAGCTCAGAAAGGTTAAGTGCCTTGTCCATATGCACCAGAGCTGGGTTTCAAAACCTGCTCGGTCCATACTCTTGATTGCTGCTTTGCTACCATTCACGATTGTCCACATGTGAGTGTGGAAGGTCTTAGCCTCTGGGGTATGATGATAGGGATGCATTTCTTCATATGACAGTAGCAGTTAAAATACGAATGAGATCTGTGCTGTAATGTAACGCATTAGATATAATAAAAATAGTAGATCAACTGAATAACCTTTTGTATTTTGAAAGTAGCTTCATATACATTATCATAGATAATGATGGAATAGAATTTATCATGACAGGCTATAGTGTTGTAACAGCTATTGCTATGCTCATTGGAATGATGAAGAAATCTGCCAGAAAACTTGAATGACTGGTCATAGGCTACAGGGCTAGGGATAGAGCTTGGAATGGAAGTCAGTATCCCAGACTCCTTTCTACCAAGTTATTCTTCAGAATTGGGAGACCGAGTAAAAAATAGACATTTTTGTGGGCTGCCCCAGTATTTTTATTAATAGCAATTTTTAAATCTATCACAATGATCCATGCTTGTCAAAGAAGTATTGGATGACAATTTAACATTGATTACTTAGACATAGAGACTTGATTGATATTTATTTTTTATTTTTTAGTAATCTTTCAAATGTCCCTGAATTACACTGGAACTCCTTAGTTGTTTGATTATATTCTGCTCCAAATAGCAATTGTGGGGGAATTCAAACCTGCTTGCATGAAACCTAGTGGCAGTCAACTAGACAGTTGTAGTAACAGGCAGTCTTTAGACTGCAGTCAATTAGTTCTTGGGTGTTAGTAAGTTAGTTAAAATAATTTTCCCCATTGGCTTAAAATTTCAAAGAGAGCCCACCTCAATCACGTGTTGAGCTCTTGGTCATTCACCCATGGCCTGATGGAAGGGAGAGGATGAGGGAATGATAAGGACAGAAATAGGAGGTATCCTAGCAGGGCATCCTAATGACAAACCCAGGGCAGATTGACCTTCTGGGGAGGGAGCAAAGATGAAAGAGAAGTCAGAGAATATAGACAGCGGACTTGGGGACATTTTGGCTTCTTTACTCTGGTCACTTTGGTATTTTTTTTCTCAGAAAATTGCTGTATCTTTTCTTTGGCTGATGCCATCTGTAGTCATCCCACTCTTTTAAATATCCAGAGACTCTCCATCATTTCCCAAATGAATCCAGCACAGCTTCAGGACAGGAAAACTGGCCGCTTGAAGTGTTGCATTCCTGTTGTGCTACTTAATGTGAAACACCACACATAGCTGACACTCATGAAACTATTCCCCTTACATCCTTTTTGGAAGCAGGCAAGGCTTATGATTAATACATTACAACATTTTTAAAACATTGATAGAACCTCTCAGGAAGATGCTAGTATGTGTACATTGTTTCAGAAGCAAAGCTAACTTTTGAAGGGAATTCAGAGGTGTTGGAGACATGAAAGAAGGGTTGAGGGAAAATAAGAACAGTGTGTGTTTTCTTCCAAAACACAGCGTTAAAAACCAAGCTATGTTATTTAAGCCTTTTGAAACGTTAGTTCATTCATTGTATAGTTTTCGGTTTGAAAATCAGTAGGTGATATGTTCTCTGCTGTTCCATCTGCTTGTAGCATTAGTCTCATATTTTGTATTTACCTAGTGAATTTTGTCTCAAAATCCATCATTGTGACTCATATTGTAGATAAAATCCTTCTGTATTCCTGGGAAGTCTCTGCTGGAGGGGACATTAGCTGGGGAGGCAAAGAGCGTGTGGTGTGGCCGATCAATCAGCCTGTTCCAGCGTGCTGGGTTCTTAGGCAGCCCAGCAGTACTAGCAGTGGATGGTGGTCCATTGCTCTCCACAGCTCACCTCTTTTCAGTAATCTTTGGCCCTTATAACGTTTGAGCAAAATCCTAACTTGATATCAAATCTTCAGTATCTCTTTAACAAAAGCTAAGACATTCAGCCTCAATTCCATAAGAAAGCAGATGCTGTGGTCCAAGGAAAATGGCAAAGCAGCATAATTCCAAACAGCAGGTCCTAACAACCAGTCCAAGGGTAAACTCCTGAATCTGTACCTGAAGGGAGTTTTCTGTAGGAATAGAGGCTCTGCAAAAGCCTATGCGGTTGGTCAGTCCATGTAGGCTTGTCTAGAGACGCAGCCCTGATGTCATCATGCTGGGTGAATTCATAACAAGTGTGTTGTGCGCCTGGAGTGAGAGAGTGTGGGACCAGGGCTTGGGAGCTGCACCAGGAACACGGGCTGTTTCTTGTCTGCTGAGTCAGAGGAGGACGTGAGAAGGGACCTTCATCCATCACCAGGGTTGCTAAGGATGGAAAGATATTTCTGGGCCTGGGGAAGCTCCAGCTGTCTCCTATCTCTTCTGTTTATTTTCCCTGTCACAAGAGTGTTCTTGGGCTGCTTTAATCAGGAACACTCAATGGCAGTATCAATCATGGTAAAGATTGCATTAAAACAGCAACATATACTTCTTTGCTTTTGTTATAAATCATGCTTGGGAGTCAGAGTTGCATTTTATGAATTCTTTACTCATTCAAACAACACTTACAGCATACACATGCTGAACTATGTAAGTTGTTGGGTGCTGTGGATACAAAGACGAGTGAAATCCATATTCCCTGCCCTCCAAGAGCTCATAGTCCTCTAAAGAAATAGTTGTGATACAAAGAGCACCTGATAAGGATTGCTAATCTGCTGGTCACATGGGAAAGGTTTAGTTTCCTCATCTGTAAAATGGAAATATTGTATGAAATGGTTTCTTGGCTCTTTTCCCAGTCTTAAGTTCCAGGATTTCTTCTGACTTATTATCAATAAGTGTCATGGTTCTTAGAAATGTAGAATATTTTCTTTGATATGAGATAACATCATTTTGTCGGTTCAAACCCTACGTATGCCCACAGTTATCAATCACTTGATCAGCAGGCTTATGGTAAGTATGCTCAATGCCTGTGTTTTAAGGCTTTTAAACCTAAGAAGTTGCCCAAGCTTGCCACAAATGTGTAAAACCTCTAGGTGAATCTACTGATGATTAGCAATTAAAAATATGTTGTTATAAGCAGAGTGAGAAAAATAAAGTCCCAATGGAAAATCATCATCAAATTACCATTCCCATTTAATGAAGTATGTGGCAGTTCCTGCATCACTCTGGGGTGTGTGTGTGTGTGTGTGTGTGTGAGAGAGAGAGAGAGAGAGAGAGAGAGAGAGACAAAGAGAGAGAGAGAGACAGAGAGACAGAGAAAGAAGCAGAGAGAGGGAGAAGAGAGAAAATATCTAGCCCCTATAAGAGTAAAGGAAAGGAAATTGTATCTTTATTGATTTGGTTGTTGCTCTGATTCTTTGTCTCTGCCTAAGCAATTCTTTCATTCATTAACAAATTTACTTACCTGTCATGTGAAAGGCTGTTCTGTAAAATGCATCTTGTCTGCTCTCATGGGCAAAAGTCGATTTGAAGTTACCTGACAATCCCTTCAATTCCTACTTTTAAAACTTACAATCTCTGTGACTCTAGACTTGGCATTTGGTCTCTCAGAGCCTCAATGTCCTCACCTATGAAATGGGGGGAACACTTCCCCCACAAGCTTGTTGTGAGGATTTAACAAGCATATATGTGAAAAAAGGTCACAGCAGACTTCAAAGATGACAGGTGATGATACATTGATGCTTGAAGACATGTCAGCACCTTTTCTTGCTTATTAACATTGGCTCCAAGTGTAGAACTGGCTTTTGTTGACTTTAGTCCTGTTTCACAGTCATGTGGAAGCCTGTTTTAAAAATTTGTGCTAGAGAAGCTCTGCTTTTTTGGTTTGGGTTGCAGAAAATACTGATAATTTTGGATCACATGTTCAAGAGAACTATGATTTCCAAGACTCTTTCCATTTATAAATTTTCCCTAATTATTGTTATTTTCCTAATTATTTATATACAACAATTCTATTA
Source organism: Equus quagga (assembly GCF_021613505.1). Taxonomy (NCBI): domain Eukaryota; kingdom Metazoa; phylum Chordata; class Mammalia; order Perissodactyla; family Equidae; genus Equus; species Equus quagga. Next base: position 100,526,916 of record NC_060272.1, read on the forward strand.
TATTTATAAATAAAACGACAATAAATCTATATCTCTCTCTAAATAGAGAGAATAGAAAGTTCTACCAGTGAGCTCATTCTGATACTCACTCTATTTAAAGTATCAAATGAAAGGATTCTGTAAGGAAGAGAAAATTCATGTTTTGTGCACGACAAAGAGCATTGGGAGTAAAGTCCGGAGCATGATGATGAAGTCAGATCGCTACCTCTGTGTTTTAGTCAAGGCAGTTTTGGTTGTGACAGAGCCCAGTCAGGCTGGCTTAAGCAAAGGGATTTATTATAAGTCTGCAGTAGTCAATTTCATTGTCATCTAAGATCAGGAAGTAAAGTACAGCCAGACCTGGTGAGGATCAGAATTGGAAAGCCAGGTATGAGATCCCTTTCTTTCTTTCTTCTAGGCTGAATGGTTCCCTTCATGTCATCTTCTCTCTGGTCTTAGTGTGTCAACTTCATTTTATTTTCTTAACCACTTTCTTTTGCTTGCCCATATTGGTCATGGCTTAACAAAGTCATTTCTTGGTCCCACAGACTACAGTGTAGCCTTTCATTTCCAATGCCTACATCCAACTGACAACAGTTCCATTGGTTCAAATTCTCAAGACAGTCTCATGGGTTGTTGGTTGATTTGGGGTCAAATATCCATGCCTGATCCATTTAGTAGTTTTTGCTTGGAAGGGTACAGACAACAAACCAAATCTAGTCAAACCCTTGCTTGTTTGGTAAGCTTGTATAAGATTCAGATACATTTTGTCATCTGAAGAAAATGTAGATAACACTACTTTTTTCAAATTATAACATAAGAATCAAATAAAATAACGTGATATTGTTAGGTAAAGTATAAAGAGTTTTGTAGCAAGAAAGACTACTCTTGGGGTTAGTGGTTAACCACTAGGCAAGTTGGAGTGTTTGGCAGATGCTATTCCTGAGACTACAAGTATTCCTCTTTAAATTCATTCCAACTCATTTTAAGGACTTAGCCCCAATCATGCTCTAAGATATGACGGCTGATGAAATGGTTTCTCTGAAGAATGAACAGAGACTACACTGTATTTAAATTGTTAGGTTATGAAAACAGAACAAATTAGTTTGAACTGTATAGGAGAAAAAAGATAAAGCTGTTTGTGTTCCCTACTGTTGAAACATGTAATGTGCCATCCAATCTTGACATTCAGAACGTATTACTTTTTTACTACAAAGGGCAAAAAAACTTAGAAATATCTCAAAAAGGTGAATGAAAGTGACTGATCTTTTTGTCAGTAAACACTTTATTAGCTGAACTATTACCTTTAACTTGAACTAAGCACTTCTTTTTATCAAGTCAGTGTACTTAATTTATAGTTTGCCTTAAAAAAAAACTACTCTAATTTTTACATTGGAAATGATGGGATCTGGGGAGAATTGCTTAACTATGCAATTCGTCATTTTGAAAATATATAAGAACTTAGACATCAGCCAAAAAAATAATTTAACTAGTTGTTATGTTGCTTTTACATGAAATCCTGGGCTAAATGTCTCTCAAATGTAGTTTATTTCTTTAATGATCTCTATTGACCCCATAAAATATAAATTGGAATAAGCTGAGTCATCACTGCTCTCAGAGTGTTGTTCATGAGATGGGAGTTGACATTTTTCTTGTAACTGCCTCATTCACACAGAACATGCTGGCATAGTCTAACTCTGCTGTAACCTGAGGCAATATGACTGGCTGAGATGTCATTTCTGGAATGATATAGCAGGTTGGATAGCTAGTTATATGTGAAGATGCTTAATGAATTTTCATTTCAGAAAATGTACTGCAATCTTGCAAGAAATATTTTAAATAACAATATTTTATCCCAACAACTATAAAATCATCATCTAATTGGATGAATCATTTGGATAGTTTGTCTATATGTAAATGATCTGTGCAAAATTCCCCCATCAAAGTTCATTTAGCACACCACTGGGGTCTCTCCCTACCCTCTCATATGGCTTATAGTCAGATAAAAGACAACTGATTTTAATGATCTAAAATATTTAGAGAGTTAAGACCACTGCTAACATATAATGGAATCTCAAACAGGTGAAATATTATGGCATACCACTATTCCTCACCTTCACAAAAAACCCAAGTTGTCTATACAACCAAAAATTATTTGAGAAAAGCTTCCGTAAGTCAAAGTTCCTGCCCCAGCACATAGGCTACTTTATCTACAACTTTTTATTAAACGTTTAGTTCTACTTCTGCTTTTTTCCTACAAAGCGTTTATGTACCTATTAATCTCTATTTCCTCACCTCATTTTTCTTCCTTCTGTGATATCTTCCAGTTGCCTGCTTTTAAACTTCTTCTCATATATGAGTGACATCTCCTCAAGTATGTTATGGGCACCTGAGAGTAAGGACCACTTTGTACACGTCTGTATGTGCTAAAAGTTGCTTACCAAATTAAGGTGCATGTACTAGCTGCTTAATAAACATTTTCTAAAAATAATTAAGAACATTTCTCTTTGTAGACAATAGCTGCAGCTTGGACCCCTCAGCAGCTTGTAGGAACTTTTAATCTCCCACGTCTAATAGATTGTATTTACCAGGAAGTTCTTTCACAGTAACTATTGTCATTTAGTTGATGAAACCTATATGTAATACACTTTGCATCTTGTTAGCAAATGCATAAAATTTTGACTCTGTTTATTTTTGTGTTCCTTGTGTCTTACGACCTATTCTAGGACTGGAAAGTTTCATATATAAATGCTTTATATAAGATGAAAGTGATATGTATATTCGTAGTTTCATGTTACTGATTTTTCTATTTGTATGATTTCAACTAAGTAGTTTAACAAGAGAGAGAGATAATCCTTTGCTTCAGGACAATCAATTTAACTGCACTTGTAAAGGAGGTTAGAGAGGCAAAGACTGAAGGTGGAGAGACCAGTTTCAAAGTAGTTGGTATAATCTAGGCAAGAGATATGATAGGTCCAGGTCTAGTTTAGTGACGTTGGGTTGGAGAAAGGTGGATAGAGTCAAGAGATATTTAGTAGGGAGAATAAAAAATGGTGGTGGTTATATTTCAGATATGCTGAGGAGAAAGGGGGAATGGTTTGTGTTTTGAAAGGTCTTTTTGGCTGCATTGCAGAGAATGAATAGAGGAGGCTGGAAGAGGTGTGGATTGACTTGCTAGGGAGTTATTGCAGTTCTCAATGAAGGCAACTTGGACTCAGACAAAATCAGTGGAAATGGGTAGAAGCAGACTAATTTGAGAGAGATACTGTGTTTAGAAGGTAAAAAAATGAGAATTGATGATGGCTTAGATAGGGAGAGGTGTCAACAAGGGGCCCTATGTGTGGGTAGCTGGATGAATCACTCACTGAGATAGGGAATTATGGAAGAAGATTTTGTTTGGGAAGAAGATTAAAAGTTTATTTTTTGCCTGTCGATTTTGAGATGGCTTTGGAACAGGCAAGAGGATTTTTCAAGTAGGTGAGTCGATATGTCCGTCTAGAGCTCTGAGGGGAGGTCTGGGCTGGAGATACACAATGTGAGTCCTTGTGTATAGGTGGCAATTAAAGGCGTAGGAGTGGATGAAATTGTCAGAGAGAAAGAAGGCTGACTGTTGAGCTGAGAAAAACTTCAGCATTTATACACTGGGTCTAGGAAGTTAAACCTGCAAAGGAGACAGAGGAGGAGTAGCCAGTGTTGGATACTACGGGGCAGGAGCAAAGAAAAGACAAGTGAGTGATGAAAAGTATGCAGGATATTGATAAAAGAGAATCCTCTCTTGTCTCTGACCAACATTGCTATTTCCTTATTTGCACCCTAATCTATGTTGGGCTGATGCATTCTTGGAGACTTTCCTGATGAGCAGGGAACTGTTTCATGAGCAGTTGTTCACTGCTTAGACTGTAGAAAAATATTTGCTTTTCTTTTAAATCAATATTTCAAGTACGTTTGCAATACCGGAATCGCAGAAAATATAACTCTAGGATTAGCTTTGCTGTATCCTGCTGCTCTTTTTAATAGACCTTTCGCACCTTAGAGGAGACAAAGAGTATCTTCTGGGATGACTGTGGCTTGGAAGACACACCACCTCTTACTCAGATCCCTATCCTTCTACTAGAAGCCTTATTGGAAGTTGTGTTTTAATGCTCCTTGCTCATATGTTCAGATCATAACAGTACAATCCTTAAAATAACAAAGTACCAAAATATAAAGTCTTCTCATATTTGGGATTTTGTAACTCCTCCATTTCAGGCATCTCGGGGATCAGCAATGATGGCACAAGGAAGTTTGTTTTCCTCCCCTCTCAAAATTTCTTTCCCATTTTATGCAGTAATAGCCCCAGCCTAACTGACCCCTAAGGGCCATTTGCTTGTTGCCAAAGTAGTGGAATGTCTGAGGCTGATGTTAAAATTTTTTACTAGTAATATTATATTAACTTAGTAAGAATATTATCTTGTAAACTGCATGTATCATTTTCCATAGAAATAACTAGGAATCCCAACTCTTATTTTACCCACTGAGAGTTCATCATGTGGACAAAAAATGTAAAATAAAATAACTGTAGGAATACTGCTCAGAAATAAAAAGGGAAAACAAAGCAATTCAGTGGTTGTTGGAGTTGGGGGTTTGGGAGTGGGGGTGGAGTGGCTAGGATGGGTGACCATGGGACAGGAGGAAACTTTAGAAGGTAATGTTCGTTATCTTAATTGTGGTGATGATTTCAAATGTCAAAACTAATCAAATTGTAGATTTTAGATAAGTAAAGCTTACTCTGCTTCAATTATACTTCAATAAATTGTTTTAAAAAAACCTAAGTAACTCAAGAAGAAAAAAAATCTATTTTAACGTTCCGTCCGATTCTTGCTTTCTATGATTCTCTTATTTTAGAGATAAGAGGACTGAAGGCAAAGGATAGTGTGTCTTATAAAAGTTATTTTTGTGCTTAGCACTAGGACTAGTTGGTTATGATTACCAATTGCTAGTTCTCAGCAACTGCCGTTCTAACGGAGCATCTCCTCCTTCTCTTATCGGGTGGGAGAAAGATGCTCTGAAGTATTAACATACTTGTTGGTTGAAGGAGAGCTGTATATGTTGTGAATGCAGTATTGAAATATAAAGCTCTTTACTTACCATTCAGATGTCCTTCAATTATATGCAACAAACCTCATTATTAATGTGGAGTTGTGGAAGTCCTGTCCAAATTTGTAACAAGTCAAAATTTTAGATTTTTAAAGAACATCATTTTAGATGTCAAAGATAGTGATGTATTACTGGAATATGACTATATTTTGAGTTAAGCCTCTGTTACATAATGTCTCATATTTTAAAGACCCTGATTTTGACTGCTTTTCAATAACTTGGAATTCAATAATGATCAAACACATTTCTGAATTATCACAAAATCTGTATTAACAGACATTGCTGACAAAGCATCACCTTGTCCCAGTCCATTTTGAGTGTTGAAGCCCAACATTCTGCCTGCAGTTTTTCCAGGTTGTATGTACAAGATACTCTTTTATTTGTGTTTCAAGCATTTGGTCAGAGATGGGCTAAAATTTAATGAACATGATTAATGCTGTTTTTGAGAAGTTTTGAATATTTTCTTAAAAAGTATTTTGTTAGGTGAAAGAATGAATGAGAAGAACAGCAGTTCAAAGTCCTGTAAATGAGTGGTTTGAAGGACCAAAGATGTAAGTAGAATTAAAATGAAAGGGGTTTTTGCTGTTCTATATTTTGAATAATTTATCTTCTTGACCCTAAGAAAACACGAAGTTGTTTTTATTTATCAATCTTAACTTTTTACTTCACAGGACATTGTTAACATTCTGGCCCAAATATTTATGATTTCTTTTCCACTAGAAAGATTTGATTAATCTTTTTTTCATGCATTCATTGTGGGAGGCTTTAATCTCGGCATTCACATGAGTGCTGCAATGCAGATGTAATATGACAGGTGAGAATTATGTCCTGGTTGTAACAGTGCATCGTTGACATCTTCTGGGGGAGAGAGCAAAATAGAATGATAGAAACCAAACAGTAGCACAGGGAATATGGTTTATGTAAAAACCTCAAAATCTTCTGTGCCTCAAAAAGTTGATTCATTTGTATAAATTATCTTTTATAGAAAAAATACTTTAGAAGTGATATTGTAGAGTTGTGAATGATGTTGCTTATCTGAAAAGCATAGTAGTCAGTTGGCTCACAAGATATTTTTTTCTTTACAGTGTGATTCATTCTTGTGGGTTGTATCAGTTTTCTGTTGGTTCTGTAAGAAATACCCACAACTTAGTGGCTTAGAACAATGAAAATTTACTATCTTAGGATTCTGTAGGTCAGAAGTCTGACATGGGTCTCACTGGGCTAAAATCAAGATGTGAGCAGCAGGGCTGTATTCCCTTCTGGAGGTTCTGGGGGAGGATCCATGTCCTTGCCATTTCCATCTTCTAGAGGGCTGCCCTGCATTCTTTGGCTCATGCTCTCCTTCTTCCATCTTCAAAGATGGTAAGGTTGCATCTCTCTGTGACCTCTTTCTGACTCTTACCTCAGCCAGAAAGTTTCCCTTAAGGACTCATGTGATTAAGTTGGGCCCACCTGCATAATTCAGACTAATCTCCCTTTCTCAAGATTCTCAGCTTTGATCACATCTGCAAAGTCCCCTTTGTAATGAAGGGTAACACACTCACATCTTCCAAGGATTAGGGCGTAGACATCTCTGGAAGGCCATTATTCTGCCTTCCTTATGGATGAAATACTAGAATAGCTAGAAACTAAATCAAACATTTATGTGAATTACTTGAAAACTATTAAGGAAAAATAGAACTAGGTTAATAGACAGTTTTTAAACCTCTAGCTTCTTGCTTAGGGTATGTTTAGAATCTGCAGGAAAATGACAATAACTATAGACCAAATAACTAGAGACCAAACATCTTCTCAGCAAGATGTTTTTGACTTGAAGAGATGAAGCTGTGATATGTGAACATCAATAGAAAGGCAAGATTTAGTTCTAGCTTTTAAATTAGCAAAATAAAAAATTCCACCTTTCACAAAGCTTAGTTGATAAGGAAAGGCAGATCTTTGAAAAACATTGCTGGATAATATCCTCTTTGTTTTAGTTAATTAAAAGCCTTTAATTCCTTATAGAATCTTTTTAAACTGTATTTTTCTCACTTAAATTGATTTTAATGAGCTAGATAAAGTTAATACTCAGGCGAACCTAATACACAGCTGCAAGTACAGCTGGAATTGATTGTCTTAAAATTAATTGTAGTTTGAAATTCGGAGCTCAAGCTAGAAAATCAGTGACAGGTGAATAAAGCAGAGATCCAGACAGAGTGGGAATATATTCACATGTCCTGGGGAATTCCTCAGCTTCATATGTATGGAAAGTTTGCAAAATGCCTTCCTCCCTACGCTGATCCTTATAAAGGCAATAGCCGGTTTTACATACAATGAATAGCTGAATTATGCAATGGAATTGTTTGGTCTATTTCTAAAAGTTAACTCATATGTGATTGTAATTAACATCAGATTTGTATAATTCTCTTATTCCGCCACCTGGAGTGGTTGGACAAGCTAGAAAGAATCCAGAGTCCCATTGATCTCACTCTTCCTGGAATGTATGGAGAAAAGGGAAGGATCACGGGAAGCAGAGGTGGTCTGGTGGCAAGGAAGAGAATGAATGCTTATTAAACACCTACCCTGTCCCAGGTACGCTGCTTCATGCTTTGCACACATTGCCACAACTTTTTGAGTCAGTTACTATCCAGGAGAGATCATTGAGACTTGGAGTGGCTAAGAACTTTGTGCAAGGTCAAACACCCCCTCAGCAGTATAGCCTGACTTCAACTCACATAGACTTGACTCCAAAGCTTTGTCTTTCTCATCACCTCCATGCTGCTTCCTGAACCTTGCGACCCATTTTTCTGCTGCCTCTCCTTAAATAGAAGTTACTGTGTGCCTTAAAAAAAAACAAGTTGAGTCCCTCAAAACCTCTGACACTGACAGGTTTACAGGATTCCCCAAAGCATCCCAGGGCCCCCAAATCAGAAAAGCCTTCAAATCATGGAGGTTTCCTTCTTCTAGTTGTGTGATTCGTTCACTCCCGTAACCTAAGGCCTCACTCCCAGTTAGGAATCTCCTCTGGGAACAGATGGACTGTGAAGTCTGGCAGGCCCTCTGCACATGATGGGGCGTAGTTGTACTTCAGATCTTCCCCTTCTTATCAACCCGCTCTTGGAGCGCTCCTGCTTCTGTATCTATTTCTCCCTTCCTTATACCCATCAGGGGTTATTGGGGTAGAATGTGGGGCCAGAATCATTTTTCCTGATATTAAGAGAACTTCTTCAATAATGTGGACTTTGCTGAAACTAGAGGGTGAAAGGAATTATCATACAGCCTACTGAAAGGAGAAGAAAACGCTTACTTATTGAGGAGCAAGGAAGATAGGAATATGTGGAAAATATGTTTGATGAAAACAATAGAGATCTATGTGATAAAGAATAATAGGATAATTGTATTCGTGGTATGTTTATCATAGGTTATACTTGAATTATCCTTAAGGCCAATATGGTATGATTTAGAAACCACCTATGGGGGTACTGAAGATGCAGGCAGGCTTTACTTGAAAAGTTGTTCTTTGCAACTGCATAATGCCCAACAACAGGAATATGGTTAAACAAATTGTTGTATCTCAATGTGATGTCCTCAGTCTTTAACAGTTTATAAAGAATTTATAACGATATGACAAAAAACTTCACAAAAATATTTTAAAAACAAAATGTGAAGTTAGGGATATGATATTTTTTTAAATTATGAAAGTGCATGAAAATTCTAAACAAAACTGCTAAAATGTTGATAGCGGTTGCCTAGGGAGTTCTGGTTTCTTGCTGATATTTTTTTCTGCTTCATTATCTTCTCCCAATATTTACAACTGGAAAAACAAATAAGGTTCTGTGACGAAAAAGAAAAGCAGAAGATTTTATGAGTGTTTTCAAGTGACCAGGGAGGAAACAAGAGATCCTTCTGGCCAGATGGGACTTACCATTGTTGCAAGTTAATTGATGTGGTAATCCTTCTGTTTAAAGCCAGTGAAGATCACATAGTGACTGTAGAACTCAATATCATGTTATCTTAGCAACAGGAAAAATAATTAGAGAAGTTATGCAACAGAAATTTATTAACTGTGATAAATCAAGAAAAGGAATGTCAAGAATCATATAAAGCATATGTTTTAGGCATTAAAAATGTTATATATTTGTCAAAACAATCATAAGTTAATGTCATAATTTTAAGTAAAATATGAATAGCATCTTAATGAATTTGCTATGTTCTACTTTTGTAATTTCTTTGCTATAAAATTACCTGTTTGAAGAACCACACAGGTCATCCAGAAATTTAGAAACCAGCTATCAAGTATCAGTTCATCCTTTTTAAAGCTATTAAAGTAGTAGATTTGCGTATTCATATCAGTAAGCAATGACTGAGATTATGTACATTCATAAAGATATTACTTTTTAAATTTTTAGTGTTTAATTTCTTTTAAACAGATTTTTAAAGAGCAGTTTTAGGTTTACAGCAAAACTGAACAGAATGTGCTGAAAGTTCCCCTATTTCTGTGTACCTCCTGTCCGCACACATGCCCTGCCTCCCCACTATCAACATCCCCCACCAGAGTGGTACATTTGTTACAATGAACAAACGTTGATACATTATTATCACCCAAAGTGCATAGCTTATGTTTGAGTTCAGTCTTGGTGTTGTATATTCTATGCGGTTGGGTAGTTATACAATAATATATATCTACCATAATAGTATCATGCAGAATAGTTTCGCTGCCCTAAAAATATCTCTGTTCTGCCAATTTCTCTCTCTCTTTCTCTTCCTCCTGGCAACCACTGATCCTTTTGTTGTATCCATAGTTTTGCCTTCTTCAGAATGTCATATAGTTGGAATCATATGGTATCTAGCCTTTTAAATTGGCTTCTTTCATTTAATAACATGCATTTTAGTTTCCTCCATGTCTTTTCATGGCTTGATAGTTCATTTCTTTTCGGCACTGAGTAGTATTCCATTGTCTGGCTATACCACAATTTATTTATCCATTCACCTACTGAAAGTGATCTTGGTTGCTTCCAGGTTTTGGCAATTACGACTAAGTCTGCTTCAAATGTTTGCAGGCTTTTGTGTGGACATAAATTTTCAAATTCTTTGGGTAAATACTGAGAAACATGATTGCTGGATTGTATGGAAAGAGTATATTTGGTTTTATAAGAAACCGCCAAACTGTCTTCCAAAGAGGGTGCACCATTTTGCATTCCCACCAGCAATGAATGAGAGTTCCTGTTGCTCCACACCCTCACCAACATTTGATGTTGTCTGTTTTTTGGATTTTGACCTTTCTAATAGGTGTATATCTCATTGTTTTAATTAAGTTAAGCTAAATTGTTTTACCTTCCCTATTGTCATGTGAACCGTAACATCTTTTCAGACACTTATTTGTCATCTAGATATCTTCTTTGACAAAGTATCTGTTTAGGTCTTTGGCCCATTTTTAAATCAGGTTGTTTGTTTTCTTGTTGAATTTTAAAAGTTCTTATATTTTGCACAATAGTTGTTTATCAGATGTGTCTTTTGCTAATATTTTCTCCAGGCCTGTGGCTTGTCTTCTCATTATCTTGACAGTGACCTTTACATAACAGAAGTTTTTAATTTCAATGAAGCCTGGTTCATCAATTTTTTTTTCTGTGGATCATGCCTTTGATATTCTATCTAAAAGGTGATCGCCATACTCAAGGTCATCTACATTCCCTTCTATGTTATTTTCTAGGAATTTTATAGTTTTGCATTTTACATTTAGGTCTGTGATCACATTGAGTTGACTTTTGCGTAAAGTATAAGGTCTGTGTCTAGATTCATTTTATTGTGTACGGATGTCTGGTTGTTCTGGCGCCATTTGTTGAAAAGACTATTTTCTCCATTGTGTTGCTGGTTCTCTTTTGTCAAAGATCAGTTGATTATATTTATGCAAGTCTATTTCCGTGCTCTCTATTCTGTTCCATTGATTTCTTTATCTATTTTTTCACCAGTACTACAGTGTCTTGAAGAAATATTACTTTCGAAACTGATAGGAGGTAGAGTTCTTTCTACCTGTGATACATATTTTCTACAAAATAATTGTTTTCTTGTGGAGTATGTCTCTCTAATGTTGAATTTAGCCCTCATATCCTAAAGAGCTTAAAGTGTTGAAAAAGAAGATGAATTTACAAAAAAATATACTTTCTTAGTGACAATTTGATTTCACTATATCTATTTGTGTACAAGTTTTAAACTATTCATTTTTGCAAGAATAGACATAAAATAAATTATTAGAATGATATTAGATTACATTTTCTTTTTTATGTGTTTTGTCTTTACAGTCACTCTGAAAAAATATGTAAGGAAAAAGAGAAAGAAAAATGTAACGTTATGATTTCTGTTCACTACAATTCTAGAGTAATCCAACAATTTTTAGTAGGAAGTCTATTCAAGAATAAAACTCAGTTGAGGAACAGATCGAGAAACTAGCAAATCAGTATCAGATTAGAAACTATTTTAATTCTTATAATTTTTTTAATTATGTCTCTTATTTCATCTCTTCTTTGACTAGCTCCGTGGTAAAGATAAATACGTCAAGCTCTTTCAGGTTGATCCTTCTTTGTGCCTCCAATCTGGGTAAAAGGTGTTCTTCAGCATGTTGTCCTATGCTTGAAATCTCAAAACATGTCTGGTCAACTGGAAGTGATACAGCTTGAAAGACTGATTCATATTAGCCAAAATCATGAGAGACTGATTTGTAAGTCTTAATGCCCACTCATTAGTTTACAGTGGGACCTACACTTAGTATGATAACTGGATCAGTTAACTGAACAAGACACTCCCTTTGGGTGAGTAGAAGTACTCTGGTGGCCAAATTATAGATAGGAAGTTTGCTTAGAGTCTATGAAATTAGAGCAATGGGAATTGAATATTAACAGATATTTCTTTCCAGCTAGGGGAGCCTAATAATTTACCCTTTGTCCCTCCAGGGATTTTTCTGTTATAACTAGAGATGTTGCCCAGATCTACCCTGAAATTTTTTTGCCCTACCACTCCTTTCTCTAGATTGTTTAAGGTTGTTGTGACATACTATCATTAAATCATCCTTTATGAAATGTTGGTTTCCAGTTCAGATTTGTTTCATTTTACTATGGGTTTGTTCTGCAGACTCTTAGTTTATTTTTAGAGCAAGATCTCTCTCTGGAAATAATAATGTAAGACAGGTTAAAATGAATTCCAGCTATTGTGTGTTGATTCTTACCTCATTTAATTTCATAGATTGTCACACTTTGACTTAGGGTTCTGTCCTATTCCTTTGGTTTGTTGTTTTCTTTCCCTATAGCATATTGAATGATAGGCTACCTAAAATCTGAATTTTAATTTTATGTTTTATTTTGACAGTTTACAAATATCAGTAGTTTAGCATTTTTGCTATCCACCTTAGCATGTTACACTCTTTCTTTTATGAAAGATAAGTTCTTTCTAACGGTTTGTTTTCCACTATAAAGTTCTTTCATAATTTGGTATATGGGCTGAATGGTAACGATAAAAAGCCTTCATTCAATTTTGAATCCCACAAATCACTTTTAGAAAGAAAGAAAGAAAAAAGCATGTTAGGGGAATCGTTTTGGTGTCATTTTTATCAATTCTGCCATGATATTTTGATGAAAATGAATGTGTGTGCATTTCGTTTGTAAATTAGCATGTCGACATTTAGGTCATAGGGAGTATGTCATTCTGAGAAAATGGAAATAATGAATTAAATATTTAAGTTGTGTTTTTCCCTGAAGTGTTTATCAAATACAGTGTGTGATTCATGTGTGCATTATTTCAGAATTTCACCAAAATTGTAAGATCAAGAAAATAAGTGAAGATCCAGCATTGGACAAAAGCAGTTGTGCTGGATCTTGCCAAGTGGCTTTGAGTGATATGAGGTTATAGTGATGGCTGGGATCTTCTGCTTATATCTACTAAGTAATTAAAATGAGTTTGCCTTTCCTAGTCTGTATTAGGACATGTCCACTTTGCATGCATTAAAAATGAAACTATAGGGCCAGCCTGGTGGCGTAGTGGTTAAGTTTGCGTGCTCTGCTTCAGTAGCCCAGGGTTCACAGGGTCGGATCCGGGGTGCCATGTAGCACTGCTTGTGAAGCCATGCTGTGGTGCAATCCCAAATAAAGTAGAGGAAGATTGGCACAGATGCTAGCTCAGGGCCAAGCTTCCTCTCAAGAAAAAAAAAAAAAAAAAGGAAACTACTACATTGTATCTTTCTGGAAAAAAATATGAGAAATGTGTGTTTTTTATATTACTCTGAGCCTATTTTTATTAAGAATATCCGTGAAACAAATGAAAATTTTTCTATAAATAGAACACAAAATCAGAATATTTATGAAACACAGCAGAAAGTTTGTGTCCAAAACACTATAGCTGTAAGGAAATGGGCAATAGACAAGACTGTTGTGAGTCAGTTTGAAAAGGAATAAATAATCTGGAGAAGCTACACTGTTTAATGCACATTAAAAGATTAAAAGTAAGTTTCAAATGGTAATATGTTTATATCTCTCACACTAAGGCCTGTTTCTGTGGGTACCTCCCATGATGCTTTGGAACACATGGCAGCACCTTTAAATATTGATCAGATGAGGGCAGGGTCCTACCCAGTGGAAAACTCTGATAGCCGATGAAAGTCCCAGTCAATCCCATGTGATGATGTGCCTGGTGCAAGAACCATATGATCTCTGATAACCTTGAAGAGTGACTTTAAGGGAAGAGTACAATTTAAGGCCAGTGCAAGATCCCGACGCATTAGAACTGGCTTCCCAATCTTATGTTTCTAAAGACTGGGAATCAGTCAGAAGCACCATTGGTCTATATTTTCTTTCATTGAAAGTTTACCTTGGTTTCCTGTTTCTGTGGTTTCATGGTCTGTCTTTGAGCTTCAATTACAGAGCACAGCAGTACTGTTTATGTCAAAGGCCCCCATTACTTTGTTTGCTGAAGTGTAAAATAATTTTCACTTCGAGCCAGGACAAGTCCTACCTAATCTCCAACTAGTCCGGAAAAGAAGACACTTCGATCCTTTAATTTAAGGGTGTTAAATACTACCTTTGGGATAGGCATTTTAATGAAGTGATAACTGATCATTAAATGGTTATGACAACTACGTTCTGCCTGACTTGCTAATAAGATGAGATAAATGCAGTAATCACAAACTGATGTTTAAATTAGATGTATAAACAACCTTATCAATCTTCCCCTTAGTTCTCCTGGATTCGTGCTGAGAAAATCTGAAATAACCCTCTATCCTTAGGCAGTGACAATGTGTGAAAACAAGTGGAGTAATTTTTTTTAAAAAAGATAAGCATTTCTCAATTATCATAAATACCTTCATATAGACTGTAAATATAATTTATTTTTATTGATTTTGGGGGGCAAGGATATTAGAATATATTGAAACTTACATAAACCTTAAACACTTAATTATTGAAATATGAGTAAAAGTCTTAGATAAAAAATATTTTCAAGGGGAAATCACACAAAGCATATAAAACTCTAACCGTAAAGCATGATAACTATTGCCACTTTGGGAGACATAAAAATCTCAAGTAGGAAAGTTAGATTAAACAACATGGTAAAATTCATTAATGGAAGAGGCCCAAATTGAAAATTAGTGGAAACCAATAGATTTGTGTTAATAGATGAGGAAAAGGCATCTAATAAACATTAACACAGATTTATAAAGCACTCAAAATATAAATATAAAGATACTTCCATAGTTAACATATGTATTCCAAAGCAATATGTAATTCTGCCTAGTTAAAAATATTTCTATCTATATAAAATGCAAAACATGTTTGCCATGATTATTTTAGCATATTATTATTTTTCATGTTTTGAGTGGTTTGACAAATGCAATATAATATTGGCCTCTAAGTATCAGTATTATAACCAGGAAAATTCATAGTAATTAATTAAAAATAACATCTAATGAAAGGCTCCAGTAAAGTAGATGAATACAAGGTAAATAATTAAACAACAAAAAAATGCCTTATTGGAAATAGTCATTTAGAAACGATAATGAAAAAAATCAATTCATAATAGCAGCAGTTATTGAAATTATATGAAATATCTAAAAAATAGTCTGGAAAGGGAATTTGCGTTTCTTATGAAACTTTACTGAGATAATAAAAAATAAATGTGACTAGACATACTTTTAGAGGGAAAACTAAAGTTCACAAATATTTCAGTGCATCCAAAATTGATCTTTAAAATGGTGCTTTTATCCAAGAAAAGATGTAAGTTCTTAGAAAAGAATAGGTAACTACTGAATAAATCTAGTTATAATACATATATACTGCCCCCACAAAAAAAGGGGAGAAAGATGAACTATTTAAAATAAATTGCTTTAAATAAATGGCTGGCAGTTTGGGGGACAAATTTAGTTAGATGCACATTTTATACAATTTACAACAATTTCCAAAGAATTAAATTACAATAAATAAATATGTAAATAAATATGTAAACATACAAGAAAATAAAAGTTAATATTTATCAGCTCTTAGATGAAAAAATAATCTAAATTTAAAAGTACCAGAAGTCTAAAAGGAAAAAGATCAACAAATTTAATTATCTAAAAATTTTTTTGAAAGGTAGGCACTCAAAGAACCAAAATAATTAGGTAACTAAGTACAATACTTGAAAAACATTAAGAGCAAATATAATTTTTCTAAACACAATATATTTACATTAATAATATATTTACTGTATAATATTAAATATATAATATAATATAGAATAAAAATTATTTGTATAGGACATATTGATAAATATATTTATTATGTGCATATGTAATTTGATAAGAAAAGCATTTGCTTAAGTAGATAAAAGGCCAAGTCAAACATAAAATTCACAAAAGAGGAGCCATATTGGTAAATAAACATAAAATAGAGAAAGATCAAAGTACGTGTTGTACTAGGAAAAAATTAAAAGAAAGAACAAAGGAAACAGAAATAAAAATAAAAAGTAAGAGAGAAGAAAATGGCTTATCCGGTGAGGTTGCCATGAAACCCCTAGTCACGCCTGTCCACAGACAGTCCACAGAAAGCGAACTTCAAAGACTATCAGAATTCACACAGGTGTTCATAGCCTTTGACCCAGTAATCCTACTCTGGCATTCCAGACTAATCCAAATGGAGAAAAGCTAAAATCATTAGGCTTATAGAAGCATAAAATGTTTAGCACAGCAGTATTTCTAGTAAAAGACTGGAAGCAAACTAAAGGGGGAACAATATACGCTGTGTTCAATTCTGTTTCAAAGTAATGTCAAAGGAATATTTTATAGGCAGTAACAATGATACAATAAGGAGAATATAGAAATAACCTTGAACGGAGACTTCAAGTTTTTTAACTATATATTTAAAAAGGAATATACAGAAGGTTTATAGATATTAGAATGGTGGATTTAATATATAACCTACTCTGTTTTCCAAACTTATTTGATTTTTTAATATAAAAAGGATAAACTTAAACTGAGAAATAAAGGGAAACTTTCTATATTGACTAAGTCTGTCTATTACTTATGAAAATATGAAACCGAGAGAAGGAAATGAAAAGATAAAACGTCTGTGGGGATGCTCCTCACACAAGGCAAGCAGGATTTCTCTGCTGAGGGTGCTGGTTACAAAAGGAGGATCTGGAAGCCAATCTAAGTCGCTTGCTCTGTGGCTTGCAAGAACTAGTGTAAGAGGGGAGGGAAGATCCAGTCCTATTATAGAAAGTTAACAAATCTGCAGGGGTTTCCTCTTCGGTCCAGGATTTAGACTGTGGGATTATGATTTGATCTCAGTAGCCAAAATGTTTCTTTCCCACCTTCTAAATTGTAACCAACCAAATAAGCCTATGGTAACAGTTAGCAAGTACCAGAGCAAGGCCTTCTAACCCTCTGCATTTCTGCTTGAGGCTACACTTAAAACAACACGTGTATGTGTGACAATCAAACATCCTTTTTATTCACGGAAACCATCAAACCCTACAAGAGGATTAAACTATCAACTTGAAATGCAGAGTGGGAAAATTTAGTGTACATGAGCCACCTTTTTTAGATCTTCTCTTTGCAATTAGAGAAAATTGCATAAAAGCACCCTGATCAGGAATAAGCTATGATTGCGTAAGGAAATTTCTGAAAGAAAGAATTCTGGCACACGTGCAAGGTAAATCCTGGTTATAAGAAGATGTAACTGTGAAGAACAGGCGCCGTGACCTAAAGAAAGAAAATCGGGCAACGCTAGCTCTTTTCCCTCTTCTGAGGCTCATATTTTGCATGCATCCTTCTCAGAGGAATCCTGTAGAATGATTCTCAACCCTGGCGGCACATTAGCATCACCTTAGAGTACTTGCAAATGCCTGACATCTGGCCCTGACAGAAAACAATTAAAATAGAATCTGGGGGTGGGCCCAGGCGTCAGTATTTTTAGGTCTCCCTAAGAGGTACCAATATGCAGCCCATGTTGAGAACCAATGCCTTAGCGAAGTATCTATGGCTTAAGAGAGTTGTTTCATAAAATACGGGTTGCAAATAAAGATATTTATGGGTCCTGAGAGGTAGTACAGATGAGTGGCCAGATTTTTTCATAATAATGTTCTCAGTGGCATTCAGTCAAAGCAAAAACTTTGCTTACACATTAAACGTGTAGGAATAGTTTGTACTTCTACGAAAGAATACATTTACTTGCATTTTTCTTAAAACATGTGCCCATTTGGGCTTATCTTTTGTTTGCACAGTTTTGACAGAGATGCGGGCACGAGAAATATTTCACTTTCTGCTTTACTGTATGAAAGCGTAGCACTAGGGTGACAATTCCTGTTAGCGGGCTACACCCATTGGCAGCTGCTCTTCAGCCTTGTCCTATGGTTATCATGCAGGAATGCAGACTGAATCATTGACAAATTTTCTGATATTTCAGATGAAGGCAGAGATTCAGATTTGCATGTGAGGTCACTAATATTTAAATATTGATAATTAATTTGATATTTTTAAAATCTCAGTGTATATGAATATTGCAGCCAAAGAACATATGTGTGGGCTTTTTGTGCTCACAGACTAAATCTGGCTGGCAGGGTGGCAGTTCATATTCTTTGGTCTAAGGTAAATTTATTGAGGCCCCGTAATGACCTTACTACATCATTTGAGACAGAATCAGTCATTGCCTGAAAAGAAACATGATGGAGATTCACTGACGAAAGATACCTGGTCTCAAAAATAAGGTCAATGTACATGGTCAGTGGTAGACTATTGGCCAAAGAGACCTGATAATGAGTGACCCTAAATAGTAACATGAAATTGTCTCTTCCCAAGGGTGGAGTAGGTTCTATAGACTCTGGCGGGGCTTAAAGAATACATGAGCCACCATCAGCCAAGTCTGAGGCCTTGAAACAGATCTTTACATTGTTGACTCCTGCATGGCTTGTTGGTGTGGAAACGACATCTGCCTCTTGTTAGCAACATGACCTAAGCAGCTCACTTAATCTATGATATGACTTTTCAACAGATTGGTTCTTGGGGAGAAAAAAATGTTCTTTGGCTGGCTAGACAAAAGATAGAATGTCACATCTACAGAAGTGGTTCTCAAACTTCAGTGCACATTAGAATCACCTGGCAGATTTGTTAAAGCAGAGATTGCTGCCCACACCCTCCACTCCCACCGCAGCCTCTGATCCATCGATGTGGAATGGGACCTGAGAATTTGCATTTCTAACAAGTTCCTGGGTGGTGCTGATTGCTGGGAACCACATTTTGAATGCTCAAGTATTGGATCTTTAATTGTCATTTCCCTCCTGACCTGTTTTTGTACCCTTTGTCTCTGAATTACTGGGAAATGGTATTTCAGTGTGTTTGTTAGTGTTCCTCTTAGAATAAAATAAAATATAAATGCTGCATAGAAATTATAAGGTTTTTCTTTATAGGACCAGCACTGATCTTTGGGTTCTATTAATTAGCAATTTTAGGAACCACTTGGAATCCTTTTCCTTGAGATCTAAGTTTTCCATGGCCATCAAAGGAAGCTGTTTGTGCACTTCTGAATTTCTTGGCACGTTGGCAGGGATGACGACTGGTGAACCCCAGAGCCCACACCTCATGCAGTCCAAACGGGTGTGGTTGGATTGTTTGGTTGCAAGTTTGGTGTCTGTCTTTTCTTTATGTCTTTCTATATCCGATGCTATTTTCTGAGGTCATTGAATCATGAGGCGAATCCTGGATGCTATTTATGATTTCCTTGTGATTTTGATGTTTGTTACCGGAGTTGCCATTTGTCAAGGATTGACCTCATTGTTGAACTCTCTGCAGAGTTACTGAGAGACAGAAAGCATTATTATATTCAATTCAGCCGGATATTTTTTCTGTATTGTTTTCTGGAAGGGATACTATGTATATTAGTATCATTTGGAACAAATCCTAAAACAAATAGGCTAGTGGTTCTGAACTCTGGCTGAGACATTTGAATCTCCTAGGCAACTTGGTGGGGCAGGGGACAATGCCTGGATGCCACCCTAGACTAATAAAATCTGTTGTTCCAGGGGTGGAGCCTGGCACAGTTATAATTTAAAATCTCCCTAGATCAGTGTTTCTCAAAATTTGGCCTGTGTCAGAACCAGCTGGAAAGCTTTTGGAGATGGCCGGGTCCCACCCCTAGAGTTCATGATTGAGTAGGACTGCATTGGGGACATAAGAATTGGCATTTCTAGTAAGCTCCCGGGTGATGTTGATGTTGCTGGTCCTGGGACCACACTTTGAAGACCAGTGCTTTTGATGATTACAGTATGCAACTCCAGATAGCATGGCTTCTGTAGGCAGAGGTTGCCTTTTCTCTGAGCTCAACTGTTCATCACTTCATTAACCCTGGCTTCCCTAGCAGGCCAAATAATAAGCCTTAAATCCACCGTGAACCTTTCTTTACAGACTAGAGTATTTTCGAGAGTTGTGCTCTTGGTTACATAGGAGTCCATTAAATTATATTGCAATTTAATTTTGTATAAATAAAACTATAATATCTGTATCAAAATTTGTCACTTTAGCCACTTCTAGCTGTGTCAATCAGCTTCGAAGAGCTCCAACTTTGCTATTTTTCACTACGTTTTCCTGTAATTTTATTTACCAGACCCTTAAATTGGAGAAAAATAGCAACCACAGCATCAGCAGGCCTAAAATAAATTAGATCTTTGTGGGCAGTTTTCTGCATTATGCTCCCCTGGTATGATAAATTCAGTCATCATTTTATGTGGCTTCCCGTTCCTGGAAGGATTATTTTTACCAAAATGTCTACAGATCATCCTCCAGCTCAGTGAATCCTTGCAGTTTCCAAGTTTTGGTTCTTGGGCTTCCTCTGATCTGGCAGAATTCTAAAGGTATTTTAATTATAATTAAAGCTTTTAAAATATATATGTAGATTGCTTTCTCGCTGTACCAAGTGTCTGTGCCTCTCTTGCTAGTGTCATGAGAAGTGTAAGGCCATCGCAACTACAGCCATATCTGTATTCTCATCACTAGCTGAGTAGATTTGGGCAAATTTCTTGGTCTCTCCCAGCCTCAGTTTTCTTATCTGTAAAAAGGGAGAATAATCCCTGTCTCACAAGGATATTGCAAGGATCAAATGAGGTAAGGAAGGCCAAGTCCCCAGCATAGTGCCTCATGGAAGGTGGGAGCAATTTTCATGGTGATGATGGCGTCTAAGAAGTTTTTGGAATCCTATTTGTGGGGAGAGGAAACAGATCAAAACAAGAGATTCTCGCAAGCCACAGAACCAAACCAAACAAATCATGTGTAACTCCGTTCTGTCCCCACACGGATTTACTACACGTCTACCTTACTTTTGTTCTTCATTCTGAAGTATTAAGTATGCCTCAAAAGAGAACATCGCAGGCTAGATCCCTGCTCTAGAAAGTAACTATTGCAAATACAATTGCTGACCTAATTTTTAGTACTATATTTCATATTTCCATGGTGGCATGACATATCTATTAGGTACCGTTTTTTTGGTGTGTTTTTTTTTTAAAGATTTTATTTTTTTCCTTTTTCTCCCCAAAGCCCCCTGGTACATAGTTATATATTCTTTGTTGTGGGTCCTTCTAGTTGTGGCATGTAGGACGCTGCCTCAATGTGGTTTGATGAGCAGTGCCATGTCCGCGCCCAGGATCCGAACCAACGAAACACTGGGCAGCCTGCAGCGGAACGTGCGAACTTAACCACTCGGCCACTGGGCCAGCCCCTAGGTACCGTTTTTAATATGGAGTCTTGGGAAAAATTTAGGTTTAACTACAAATGGAACTTGATTTAATTAAAGGATTACCTCCACAATAAAAACTGGGTTGAATTTCTTTGAAGTTTGTAAATCTTTATTCTAATAATGCTGCTGATGCCCTGTGAGATTATGCTTATTTACAGCTGAAGTCAGTCCTTGCAATACAGACTTCTCATCTCACTGACCTGGTTTTGGAACTTTACCCTCCATGGAATGAGCTGGCCACATGCAGGAGGCTATGCAGCTTGTCAAGCCTGGCACTAGTTTGGTAGAAATAAAGTCCATGTGGAAAAAAAAAAAAATTAAAACCATACCTGGAGAACTCTAATTAGTCTTATCTTGGTGTAATTTAACAAAGTTACCATATTACTGTATAACTATATAATATCATTATGCAACTATATGTATGTCTGTGCAGACAATTTATTCTTAGTACATTAAGCTCGATTTGTTGCATCAATTATGTATGCAGTTTCTTCAAGTTAGGAATTTTCTACCGTGGTCCCCAAGATATGTGTGTCTCAGTGTTCACAGCTGTGTTTGTACATGTGTTTTTGTATAGGTCTGAAAGCATTTTTGGTTTTTATAATTCACAGAAACAAACCTTGAATAATCATTACAATATAATGAACATAGAGCATAGCTTTATTTTCCTTAAGTATTTCTGTTAAAACTCCATTTAAAATAACATAAAAACCATTATCATCTACCTTTTCTCTTGAGGTCTTAATAATAGAATTTAATTTTCTGTGTCTTTATATTTTAATAAGCTAGTGAAACAAACTAGGCTCTTCGATTTCATTTTGCTCAACTCGAGGTAAGGGCTGAATTTTCTTCTCTAGGATTGCTGGTTCCCCTTCTCTCCCCCTCACAGAGCTCATCTCTTCTTGCCAGTGAGCTAAAAACTTAAAAGCAGTGACAGGCCAAGCAGTGCATGGGATTATGACTGTCCATATGAGGATGGCCCACATATCTTTTATCTAGGTCCACTCTGATTTCTTGCCAGTTCTCTACTTCTCTGTCTTAAGATTCCTATTGAGTATTTCTGCTTCTCTTTTTTCTCAGTGTTCAAAAGCTAACATCTAGAAAAATACTGTAATATATTAGAATTTACACCGTAGGATGCAGACATACAGAAATTTGACTTTGTTTTCTTTAATCGCACACAATTTGGTCATGGGTTTCCATTTCTATTGATGGTGAGGGAAAATAAGCTTTATCTTACTTTTCCAAAGTAATTTGTTTTCTTCCTTTATACAGTTTAGTCTTATATAAGGCGATGAGTCCAGGATCACTTTGTACCATCCTCCTTCCCTTTCTTTCTTTTGGGAAAGAGGCTGCTGAGGTGGAATGGGATAGAATGTTCAGGATATGGTCTAGGCTCCCTCTGGCCCAGATGGGTGAGGAAACTAGATTTACTCAAAGTTCAGGCACTCTGTACACATTATTTCCACTTCACTGTGGCCGCCAGGTATCCTCTTCTCAGAGTTCGGGATATGAGCTAGGGCACAGGCCCCTCAAGGAGTATAGACTAAGGGTTAGCAAGAAATAAAAAATAAAACTATATCAAACATTTCAGAATCGTTTGATGTTATAACTTCAAATAAGCTTATGTGTTGCAGATCTTGCGTAATGCATTTGTCCAGTATTGTTCCATGGAATACTTTGGTGGTATTTGGGCTTTCATATCAACTAGATAGCCCTACTTACTCAAGTAATCTGTTGGCCTTTGAATTTGTTTATAAAATAGTAAATATTTTATTCATTCTCATTACCTACTAATATTTGTGGGTAAATTTCTCTGATCTCAGACATATGAAAGAGTATCTGCAATGACCTTTATTCTAACTGTGTGATTTAAATAACTACAGTTTATTTTTTAACCGTGTAGATTTCTAAAACGATAGTTACATAGAAAGCAGTTTAAAAAACTACCATGTAGGAGTTGATTTGTGACACTAAATTGTACATTTTTGTTTGTTTTATATAGACATTTGGAGTTTATTATTCTCAAAGGTATGGCAGTTATCTAAAGGCTCAGAAAGCGGGGCATAAACACAAAAGCTATTTCAATAAAGTTCATTCAATGCAGCATTGGTAGGGAAAATAATTCATCAGATTTCCTAACTATTGAGAAAACACCCTGAGGGCAAATCCATGTTTCCACAGAAACATACAGGAGATTAGTGTTTATGAAGCATCTATTGTATGCCACGTCCTACACGACTAGCTCATATGTATAGGATTCATTTAGTCCCTATGAGGTAGTTCTTATTATAATGAAGCGCTTTATAGTGAAGCAGTTGGCATGTGGCCAAGCTGGCATTAAAAACTAGATCTCTGCTCTACACCCCAATGCCAAACACAAAACTCACCTTTTTATAATCTTTCCCTCCATCCGATGAACAGCAGGTGACACTTGAATAAGGTAATATTTTTAAAAGCTAGTCATTCATAGAAAAAATTTAACCATATAATCAGAAGGTGATTAAGAGAATATTTTTATAGCATATTTTTCCATAAAATGTAAACATTTAGTCTGACTCTTCTTATATATTGGCTCAGTATATAACTTTGAAACTGACTATAAATAAGTGATTTTGAGGACAATTGAACACAATAGTTTGGCACAAATTCAGTGACTCTTGGGAGTTGGGAATAACAGTAATCCACATATAATCCACATTAGTTTTCCCTCCTAGGAATTATTTTAGAAATAGAAAGATTTCCTTTCTTATGCTTCGTCCTATCCATAAGGTGAAAAGTTACTCATCGTACCATTCAGGTCCCCAGACATTACTTGGGTGCCTATGGGCGGGGCGCAACACCACTTGCTCAGGAGACAAAGATGAATCAGACCTGATCTTTTACATGTCATCAGATGTCAACCCTAAACTAAAACGTTTCTTGGCACATGTTGCCCTGAGACAGTTCCCCGAGGGCAGGTGTGCTGTTGTCCTATATTTCTTTTAATACTTTAAGTGTTGTATATGTAGGAAGTGCCCTTTACATATTCATTTGATGATGATGGAATGAAAGCTTGGTAAAATGGAGCCTCCCAGTGTAGTGGCGTAGAATTTAGTACATATTAGCTATTGACTATGTATTAATCATGTAAAGTTGAATTTTAAGTTGCTATTTAACACTTTATGGAGGGTCCCATCTGGTCGTGAGAACACGAGGCAGTAGCAGGTATCCTTCGAAGCTCTGATATCCCACATATCTTTTGGGGACATCATTGACTTTAGCTTCTTTTCTGTTTTTTTCCATTTCATAAGAAAAAGATGATCCTTGAACTATATCACCTAGGAATTAATTATGCAATTTGGAAAAAACTGTCAGGGCTTTTCTTATTAATAAACTTCTATATTGTAAAGACTGATCTTGAGTTAAGGATTATAAATTGGGAACTGTGAGAAAATTCCTGACTTAGAATTCTATTTAAGCTTTTAAACCAGTATCATCTTTAAAAACAAACGTATATATTAAAAAAAAAAGACTTGCTATGTTCATCATTCAAGCAGTCCTTGTGACAAGTGTCCTGAGTTGAAAAGGTCGAATATCATTAAGTTGTGGTTAAGGATGTAAGTCTTATACTTACATCCTCACACTACATTTTGAGGAAATAGAATCTTAGGAAGGCACTAAGAGACCTACGAAATGCATAGACTTTACAACTAAATGGAGAAAGGATCCAATTAAATAATTTTCTAGCCTGTCAACAGGCAGGCATCCAAGTTCTGGGCTTCCATGCCAATGTGTGAAAACCAGCTTGCAGCTTCATGCACTTTGAAAGTGTGTTTTGACCACCAGTGAGAATATACTTAAATTTTTATAAAGTTTACATTTAAATCACTGTTCCTTTGGTTGCCTATGTTTAATAATATTTCACCATTATGAAGTTCCTTTTATCTTTAAGAGCCATGAAATGAAAGACAGTGCCCACGATGGCCTGCTTGTTTATAGTTCCAAGCACAGAGAGAGATAATTTTCAATTAGAAATTCCATTTCCTCTGTACATATGGGAAATAGCACATGGAGGCAGATGAGACAGCTGCCTCGCTGATTTTATTAGACTTTCCTAGAAAGACTTCTCCTAGTGAACGTCTCCCGTATAAACGTGCCCTTCTTGTGGATTTTTATCCCAGTTTCCCTCTCTGTTACATTGCAATCTGATACATCTATTTAAATTCAGATAATCTTTGCCCCCTTATCTAGAATTTGCTCCCCCTCCCCAAAAGGGATCATTTTATGTTCTATAATTTGCTTTTTTAAAAAATTTCACAATTTACTGAGTACATTTTCCAGATCAGTATATATAAAGTTATCAAATTCTTTTTTAACTTCTGCATATATAGTATGGATTTCCCATATTAATTAAACCTATACCCTATAGATGCATATTCAGCTTATTTTAACTTTTAGATACTTTAAAAATGCTGTAGTGAACAATCTTGCATATTCATCTTTATAAATGTCCTATTATCTCTTTAGTAGATGCCTTGCAATGTTATTGCCGAATCAACAGCCGTTCTTGTTTAATATTTTGATCTGTGTAGTTCACTGTCCTGCAGTTCCGTTCCCCTTCAGGCCTGTACAAGCTGCTGCTACTTGTATTTTTATACTGTCTAACCTTCTGGGTGGAGACTTGTATGTCCTTGTTGTTTTTATTTGGATTTCTTTTTTTAAAAAATTATTTTATTGAGGTCATATTGGCTTACAGTTTGCTTCTTGATAGTTATGTTTTTTTCACAAATTTCTTTTCAGTTTCTATGTTGATAAATATGTGCAAGACCGTTTTAGGGGAAGGTACGCAGTCTTAGTCACCCAATAGAAAAGAACATATGGATGAGGTTTGTTTGCCAACTGCAACAACTTTCTAGATGGAAAGTGTTTTTGATTTTTTTCTGAGAACTGGGAGGCAAAAATTTCACACTAAAACTCATAGTTGAACAATGATATAGTTGCAAATTGAAACAGTATCTCCATTATTCTAATCCAGCCATCTTTCCTTCCTTCCTTCCTTTTTCTTTCTTTTTATCTTTTCTCTCCCTTCTCCTACCTTTCTACTTCTTCTCTTTCCTTCCCCTTCCCTTCCTCTTTATTTTTATATCATTTAAAATTCTTTTTTTAAGTTTTGTTTATTTTTTTTGAGGAAGATTAGCCCCGAGCTAACATCTGCTGCCAATCTTCCTCTTTCTGCTGAAGAAGCCTGGCCCTGAGCTAACGTCCGTGCCCATCTTCGTCTACTTTATATGTGGGACACCTACCACAGTATGGCTTACCAAGTGGTGCCACGTCCGCACCCGGGATCCGAACTGGCGAACCCCGGGCTGCCGAAGCGGAACGTGCGCACTTAACCATTGCGTCACTGGGCTGGCCCCTATATCATTTTTACTATTGTACTTTTTACATTTTTATTTCAATATAATTTTAGATTTATAGGTGAGTTGTAAAGATAGTGTAAAGAATTTCTATATACCCTTCTTCTAGCTTCTCCCAGAATTAACATCTTACATAACAATGGTGCATTTATCAAAACTCTTGCTTTTGTATTTCTCATCTACCCCAACCCTCTGTTCCAACAACTGTTAAGCACTACTAGGTAACAGGAATGGTTTATATCAAAGGAAAAAATGCATATTTCACAAGGATACAATGCAATTACCTCAGACCACATCCTCTTTTTACCCTCCACCCACCCTTATTTACATTCTGATGGTATATTTTTGTGAGGGACTTTTTTCTTAAAATTTTTCTTATTAAAGGTAACAATCTCATTAAAGAAGCTGTTTTCAGAGCATTACAGTGGCTTAATATCACACAAAATTTACTCCTGGAACATTGATGCCATTTCTAAACTGTTCCCATTGTCCTCAGTCTTGGCACCTCCATCCTTTCTTCTGCCAGCTGCCAGCGTGATCTTTTTAGAATGTACATCTGAATCATGTCATTCTCCTCTTTC
This sequence comes from Equus quagga, assembly GCF_021613505.1. Taxonomy (NCBI): domain Eukaryota; kingdom Metazoa; phylum Chordata; class Mammalia; order Perissodactyla; family Equidae; genus Equus; species Equus quagga. The sequence goes on from NC_060272.1 coordinate 100,554,225, forward strand.
AAATTTTTCCATGATTTCTCATTGGCTAGAGCTGTGGTCCCCAAGCTGTGCGCTAAGATGCCCAGGCACTGCAGTGAACTCACATGGGTACCACAGGATATTTTAAACGTTTGGTGGAAAAAAAACAATACGTTTGTTGAGCATCCTGTGTACCAGCTCAAAGTAGTTCAATTTCAACATTAGATTGGCTACATTTCTTTCCATGATGTCTTATTTTGAGAAGCTAGGTTTTCAGTGGTCGCCATGATAAAAAGCAAGTATTGCATGAAAAACATTGTAAAACAGGAAAAGCATGTGAAAGTGTCCAAGATGACTCCAAAGTCTGTGAGGATATATAGGGCCCAAGCAAGCATATCCCGTTGGTAAGTAAGGTGGCTACCTAAGGATGAAATTAAAATGTTAGCTTTTCTTTCAATTTATATATATTTTTCAAATGATTACTAAGGTTTTTAGGACATAAATATTTTTTGAGTTTTTAAAGACATAACTACTTAAAGAGAACTGTTATTTAGGTATTTCTTTTGTCCTGAAGTCTCAGTGAAAAAATTGATGAGACCTTGAGTACTGCAAACAAAGAAAGTTTGTGGATATCTGCTCTATGGAATAAAATTCAAATTCCATGGCAAGGTATGGCTTGCAAAGTCCTTCAAAATCAGTTTTCTCATCTCAAAATGTGGAAATCATACCATTCATGTAATATTTCTGGGTGTCAATTTCCTTACCTACAAGATTGAGATAATATTAATACATAATATATTAAGAGAGTTGTTGAAATGAAATTAGCAAATGGTTCTTAGCATAGTCCTGGGCATGTAGGGAACTGTTCAGTCAATTTTTGGTGATTAAATTAAACACATGATTTTTGCTCTTAAAATTAACATAATGTTGGGACCGGCCCCACCGCCAAGTGGTGAAGTTTGCACACTCCACTTTGGCGGCCCAGGGTTTCGTCAGTTTGGATCCTGGGCGCAGACCTAGCACTGCTCATCAAGCCATGCTTGGGCGGTGTCCCACATAGCAGAACTAGAAGGACCTACAGCTAGAATATACAACTATTTACTGGGGGGCTTTGGGGAGAAGAAGAAAAAAAGATTGACAGCAGATGTTAGCTCAGGGCCAGTCTTTAAAAAAAAATATTAACCCAACCTCAGTCAGAATGCACGCAGACTTAGAATCTGAGTGCCCTCATAGAGTTAAGCATCCTGGTGTTTGTTGACTTGCTTAGGTATTTCAGGTAGGTAATGGCAACATGAGAACTCAGAGTTGGACTTCTTGGCTCTGTCTCAGGAGCCTTTCCTCTACTCTGCAAGCAGCATCAGTGGTTTTCATCCCTCAGAAGTTGGGCATTAGGAAATATGAGTCTCGAGCAGAAAAAACTTTTCTGGTTCAAGGAGGACATTAAGAAATCAAATGCAGTAATTTATTTCTTATTTTTTATTTTCCTTTGGACAAACATTTGTCTGGTATCACAATTGTGGAAATGGGAAGAATAAAATACTGAGTTGTTTGCTTTACCTGGAGAAGTAGGACAATGTGGCTATAATTTGAGTTGGTTCTTATTCCCATATTGCTTTTTTGATTCTGTGTCTTCTTTTTCCTTAAAAGAGAGGGTTCTATAAAAATACTCAGATTTATTCTGCCACTGAAAGCACATTTGCCTAGTGACGCAAGTACTCTGAAGGAGGCCTGTTTTGAGCTCGGGAGAGGTAGAGAGAGATGGTAGAGGTGACATTAGAATGTCTTCCCTGTGTTGCTACCTGCAGTTTGGTCTTGGGCCCTGGCCAAGCAGTGATGGGGCATCTGTTTAGGCTCTGAATTCCTAACGTTGAGAGAAACAGAGCTAAAAAGATGGAGTAGATGATGGTCTCAGGATTAGTGAAGTGCCACGTTAAGCATATATTGCTGCTGAACCAACTGTGCCCCCTGATTTCCTCATCCATGTAAGAGAAAAGCTCAGGTTATTTCTGAAGTTCTTTCTTGTCCATGGTACTTTGGGGGATCAAATTTTACTGTCAGTAGGACCATAAACTCATATTCTAGCCCTGGGGCTTAGACAAGTCACTTATCTCAGTGCATCAGCTTCCTGATTACTTGGATTGATCCAGCTGGGTCTATAGATTATGGTTCCTGATGTCAACTAAGCAACAAAAGCAAACTCGAAGGATTTCTAGATCAAATAAGTTCAGCATATAATACACCCTGTATTCCTTTTAGAGATTCATAATACACATTATTATATTAAAGACTCAAGATATTCTTCAGTAAAGATAGATTTACTTGACTCAGTTTCCTAAAGGAACTTTTTTTTGGTAACACAGTTCATTGGCCTATCATGGACCAACCACTCTGAACTAGAGTGGCTCTAAATTCCAACTGTAGACATTTCGATGCTATGTTTCCAAAAAATCATTTAAGAGACCAGAGGAGTTGGTAGTCAGCTCTCTAAGTCTGCTGAGCTATACCACTCACCTTTTGTTATATACGAGGGTCAATTGCATTTTGGGTGTGCTAAGTAAACCATGAAATTGAGCAGTCAAGTGGTCAAGGGTAAAGATAATGGAACCAGACTGCCTGGATTCAAAAGTCAAACCTTGCTTCTGCCACTTACTAGCCTTGCAACCTAGGGGAAGTTAAGCACTTCGTTTTCTCTCATCAGTTAAATGGACATGATGATAGTACCTATATCTTAGGGTTCAGATCAGGAACAGGGCCTGGTACATAATAAGTTCTCAACAGATGTTACTAGTATGACAATGATGATGATGATGATGATGACGATGACTACAGGAAGCTGCACACTTCTCTCCTGGAGATATTGAGAAGAAACGGAAAGATTCTCATCCCGTGTTCATGCATTGTTCAATTTTCATCTCCTTAAAGCTTCTCTCTCCACAGTGTTTCCCATCTCAGTAAATGGCATTACCCTTCAGCCAGTAGTTTAGGCCCAAAACTTAGAGGACAAAAAACTTCCTCATTGGGCTCCTATCTTCAAAATATCCTTCAAAACCAGTTCTTTTGAGATATTTATTGCTACTATCCCAGTACAGGCCACCACCATCTCTTCCCTGGGATCCTGCAGTAACCATCCAATGGTTTATGGTCCCCCACAGTCCTTTCATCAGGACAGCTAGAGGGCTAATTTAAAACATACATCAGATCGTTTATCTAGGACCCCAGTGCATTAGAATAAATTCCGAACGCCTAACCATGACCTTCAAAGTCCTCGCCTGCCTCCCGTATATCATTCTCTTCATTCATGGTGCTTTGATCAGCTTAGCCAAACACACAAATTTGTTCTCTCCTTGGATTTTTTTATTTGATCTTCCTTTTGCCTGTGATATTCCTTCCCCAGATTTTTATAAGCCTGGTTCCTTATCTTTCTTCTGGTCTGAATCAAATGTTACCCTCTCAAAAAGACAATTCTCCATCACCTTAGGTAAAAGTAGCCCTCAACATACACTATCTGAATTTTTTACTTATTTAGATGTCTATTTTTCCATCCTCCAACAAGAATTGAAAGCTTCATGGGGGTAGGGACCATGCAAGTCTTGTTTACAGGCATATCGCATAACTATTATTATTTCCATTTCAATATATATTTAGTGACTCATTGCAGTTTTGCTTAAGGGCGTAATAGTACACATCTCACAGGCTTGTTTTAAATGTTAAATAAGAAACTATATGTAAAGCAGCCAAGTCCAGGGCATAGCACATGGAAGCTGCTGAGAATCTGTCCTTAGCGTTTCTTAGTATTTTTATGCCATGTCCACATTCTTTGGTTTTAACATCTGAAAGGTCCTGAGAAAGTGGCTCAAGAGACTCCCCTAATATCTGGAGGATACAAAGAAGCTGAGTCAAGACTGGAGCCTGGGTCTTAGGGCCTTTGGTCCAGGATTTCTCTCACTATATCACTCCCCTTCTATGGTAGAAATATATCAGCATTTAAGTTTTCAGAGACATTAGATGTGTTTTCAAACTCCATAAGAAAAAATTACAATCCTTTTAAAAAAATAGGGAAACCACAGCAACAGATTTTGAACCCATGGTGGAGTTAATTCACTCTCCTATAATCATTTAAAATAAATCTTTTTTTATAGCTGATCATCTATATTTTTTTCACCTCTAAGATTCAACATTTCATATGAGTTCTCATTCTATAGTAGTGTACTCAATCTACTTCACTTCCTAATATAATTAAAAATTTTAATTTTCAGGGGCTAGCCCCGTGGCAGAGTGGTTAAGTTCATGCACTCTGCTTCGGTGGCCCAGGGTTTTGCCGGTTTGGATCCTGGGCTCGGACATAGCACCGCTCATCAGGCCACGGTGAGGCAGCGTCCCACATAGCACAACCAGAAGGACCACAACTACAATATACAACTATGTACTGGGGGGCTTCAGGGAGAAGAAGAAGAAAAAAAGAAAAGATTGGCAACAGATGTTAGCTCAGGTGTCAATCTTTGGGGGAAAAAAAATTTTTTTTCATTTCCAAACTTTGAAAGTACTGACCATCATTATTTCTCATTTTCCATGTTTAACCCCCGTTCCTCCCTTCTGAGCTTCATGTCATTTGCCTAATGAATTAGCAAGATTCGCATTCAGGTACTTTTATTTCTGATACAATTGTGTATATTGAAAAGTATTTTGAGATATATCATGAACAAAAGTGTGTGTAAAATGAGTATATATATATATAGTTTAAGGAATAAAAATTAAATGAGCATCTGTATTTTCACCATCCAGGTTATAAAAATAGCACATGATCAGTACCAATGATATTCCCTGTGTGCCCCCCTCCCCTTACAGAGAGGATTGCATCTGAATTTGGTAATAATCATTCCCTTGCTTTTCTTTATATCTCTAAACAATGTAAGTTTAGTTTTGTCTACTTTTGTTCATTTCATTCAAATGGAATCATACTATAAATATATATATACATATATCTCGCTTGGTGACTTGCTTTTGCACTTTGTTATATGTTTGAGATTCATCCATGTCAATGAATATAACTGTGATTCAGTCACGCTCACTTCAGAATTCCATTGCATGAATAAATCACGATTTATTTCTTTATCATCTTTTGATGTTCGAACTGTTTACAGGTTTTTGCTATAATGAGTGATGTTGCTGTGGACGATTTCTTATGCCTGCTGGTGCACATATGCAAGAATTTTTCTAAGGTTTATGCCTAGAATTGGTATTAGTCAGTCATAGGATGCTCTGATATTCAACTCCAATATGCAATGCCAACTTGTTCTCCAAAGTGATTATTTCAAATTACATTTCCCTCCAGTGGTACATGAAAATTCATGGGGCTGTATATCCTCCTGAACATTGTCAAGAAGATTGTCAGGCTTTTTAAGTTTTCCCAGTCTGGCAGTTGTGAAATGGTATCTCCTTGAGATCCAAATTTGCATTTCCTTGCTTACTAAAAAGACTGAGCGTGTTTTCATGTATTTATTTGACATTCCCATATTCTCTTCTGGGAAATGTTTGTGTTTTTTCTTATTGGGTTGTTTGAGTTTGTCTTATTGATTTATAGGAGTTCTTTTTACATATTCTAGATACTATTTTGTCTGTCATGTGTGCAGCAAACGATTTTCCCCAGGTTTTGGATTGTAATTCTGTGGTTCCTCTTGATGAACATAAGTTTTAAATTTTAACATTGTTGACTTTATCAATATTTTCCTCCTTTTTGAATTGTTACATGAAACATTCTCCATCTTGATAGCATAGAGATATTCTCCTGCATACTCTCAAATGCCCTAAATATTTAACTCTTCACATTAAAGTCCTTGAATAGATTTTTGTATATATTCCAAGGAAGGAATCAATTTGTATTACTTTCTATGTGAGTTTGTGATTATCTAACGTCATTTGTTGAAAATGTATCCATTCCCTACAGATGTGCAATACCAGATATCAAGTCTCCATATGTGCACGAGTCTGTTTCTGAGCTCTCATTCTCTTGCTTCAGTAGCCTATTGTCTACCCCTGGAACAATACCATAATTTTTAAACTGCTCTAGTTTTATAATAAGTCGTAATAACTGGCAGGGAAAATGTTTTCATGATTTTATTAGCCTTTTACTCCTATATAAAATATTTAGAATCATTCTGTCAAGTTTATGAAAAATTGCATTGAAAGTTTAGATCAATTTGGGGGAGGAGATTGATATCTTTACAATATCGGGTGTTTATATCCATGAACATACTATATCTCTCAGTTTATTTAGCTATCCTTTAGGGTCTTTCGATTAAATTTTGTACTTTCTACATCAAGGATTTACCCATCTTTACATTAGAATTTTTCCTAAGTACCTTTTCTTTGGGATTTGTAAATGGTACATTTTAAAATTGCATTTTCTAATTTGTTCTGTTGAAAAGCAATGCACTTTTATTAATTTTAATATTTTGGAAATGTTTAAGTTTTCTACACGTACAATAATGGTATCCATGAGTAGTGGAAGTTTTATTTCTTCACTTACAACCATTTTTCTTTTTTCCTGACTTAGTGCTCTGATTCAAAGATCAAAGGTAATGTTGAATAGAGGCAATAGTGGGCATTTTTTTGGTGTAAATTCAAAGGGAATAATTTTAACATTTCATCATTGAATAAGATGTTTGTTTTAAGTTTTCTGTAGATAACCTCTTCAAGATAAAAATAAAGTTGTCTTTGATTCCTGGTGATGCTGAATTTTGTAGAATGCTTTTACCAAATAAATTGAGATGAGCTTGTATGTTTTTTCCCTTTGAACTGTTAATACGATGAATTACATCTCTGATTTCTAATGTTCAACCAACTTTACATTCTAAAGATAAACTCAATGTGGTCATAATATACTTAGTTCTTCTACACATTACTGTGTTTGGTGTGCTATTTTAGTTGACTAATTTTACATATTTTTTTTGAATAGGATTGGCCTGTTATTTTTCTTTCCTGCTGTGCGGAATTAATGTCAAAGGTTAGACTTACAAAATTATTTGGAGTGTGTTTGCTCCCTTTCTATTCCCAAAGATTGATAGTAATATATTGAGGTTATTGATTCTTGCAGATTTGTAGAACTTGCTTGTAAAATGCTCTGGGTATTTAAAATTATTAGGATTATTCAAATTTTCTATCTCTTCTTAAGTCAGTGTTAATAATTCATACATTTCTGTGACTGTCCATTCCATCTTGTTTTCATATTAATTGTATTTTGAATATTCTCTTTTAAGTTGTTACTTTTATCCTTAATATTGTTTGTGCCTTTTTTCTTTTTCTTTTACTGAGGAAGATTCACCCTGAGCTAACATCTGTTGCCAATCACCCTCTTTTTGTATGTGAGCCACCACCACAGCATGGCCACTGACAGATGAGCAGTATAGGTCCACACCTGGGAACCAAACCCAGGCCGCCTAAGCAGAGCGAGCCAAATGCCCAATTTGTGCCTTTTAAAAAAAAATTCTTCTTTTTTTTCTGGAGATGACTCAATTTTCTTAGCCATTAAAACAATGATTTTTACTTCATTAATCCTCTCTACTATATCCTTGTTTTCTATTTTCCATTTTTTGTCTGCTATTTCTGCTTTTAATTATTCTGTTTTCCTCTACCAGATTTTTTAAAACTGACATTCTTTTTTTCACCTCTTTAAACTGATTCCTTAGTCTGTGTGTGTGTATGCATTCTACACTTTTCCTTCTAAGTGTACTTTTGCTGTTAGTTTTGATATATTGTATTTTTATCATCATTCTTTGAATTTTAAGCATTTTTCTTTCTTTTGTTATGCTGTATTTTATACATGTACTGTTTAGAAGCGTGTTTCTTTAATTTCTATTTTTTCCATCTTCCTCCTCCTTATTCTGCCTGCTCTTCTTGTCTCCTCCTCTTTTTATCTCTTTTATTTCTTGTTTCTAACTTGTTTGTAGTAAGAGAATATGATCCATATGACTTTCTGATTCTCTGAAATATGGTGAGATTTGCTTTATGTCCTAAATTGTGATCACTGGTCCTAAATGCCCCTTGTAAAGTTGAGAAAAATAGGTATTCTTCAATTATTGAGTGCAGGATTCTGTTTGTTCATCAGATCAAACTTCTAATTATGTTATTCAAATCTTTGCTATTTCACCAATTTGCAATCTTTCACCAAAGTTTTTATTGCTTTGTACTTATCAGTTATTGAGTGAAGTATGTCAGAACCTCCCACTATCATGGCAGATTTGTCACTTTTTCTTATAGTTGCACAAATTTTTCCTTTGTGTATTTTTGAGGTTATGCTATTAGGAGCATAGAAATTTGGAATTGTTAAATATTCTTGGTAAATTAAACAATTTATCCATAGATAGTGACATACTTTTACTTCTGCTAAGATTTTGCCTTAGAGTCTATTTTGATTTACTTTAGCTTGGTTCAGGTAGTATGTGACTAATATATCGTTTATTACCCTTTTTCTCTTAATTTTTTGTAAATAGTATATATTTGGATTTTATCTTTTTTGGATCAAATCTGATGATCTTTATTCTTAATTGGAGAGTTTAGTCCGCTTACATTGAATATTTCTGACGTATTTGTCTTCATTTCTGACATATTGTGTTTTCTGTTTTGTTTCCTTTTCTTGCCTTTTTAGAAGAAATGTTCCTCATTCCATTGTTCTCCTCTATGAGTTTACAATTTATAATGCTATATCTATTCTTTTAGGCAAAGTGCATTTTAAAATGCATATTTTAACTTATCAAAGTCTAATCTTAATCCATATTTTACCATTCTCTCAAATTATATAAGGATTTTAGAATGACTTAACATGTATTACTTTCTTCCTGACTTGAATAATTGTCCTGGATTTTAGCTGTATCTTGATTCTTTTAACTCCAGAAATAAGACATGTATTATGGTTCTGTACAGTTTCACTCATATATTTGTGAATTTCCCTTGAATCTATATATTTCTTTTGAGATAATTTTTTGAAAATATATATCCCTTAAAAGGACCTTTAGAGAGAATCTCTTGATTCTAAACTCTGTTTCTATTGATTGATCTAAAAATATGTTTGTTCTACCCTCATTCCATTGGACATAGAATTCTTGATTGACTTTTTCTTTCTCAGTATTTTGAAAGTGTTATTCCAACTAGTGGTTTCCACTACTGCAGGTAAAAATCATCATTCAATATAGTTCTCTTTCATTTTAAATCATTTTTGCCATTTTCAGTATCTTTTCTTTGTTTGGAGTATTCTGAAGTTTCACCATGATACATTTAAGTATGGGTTTCTCTTTATTTATTCACGGGATATGTTGAACTACTTAGCTGTATAAGTCAGTGATTTATCAGTTCTGAGAAACACTATGTCATCATATCTTCAAATGTTGCCTCTGCCCCATTTTGTCTTTCCTCTCTTTTGTGAACTAGGAATAGGTCTGAGCTGCACTTTCTCGCTGTTTTCTGGCCTTTTAGCCACTCTCTTATATTTTGCCTCTCAGTGCTACATTAGAGTAATTTCTTCAGATATATCTTTTAAGGGCAAAACTTTTTCTTCAGTGTGCCTAGTATCCTGTTAAACTCATTCCTTAACGTTCTTATTTCTATTACAGGTTTTATCTCTAGAGGTTTTATTCCTTTCTTTGTCAGAACTTTGTGGTCAATTTTTGATGTTCTCTTTTCATTGGTATCATCAGTGTCATCTTTTATTTATTGCATTAAAGCATTTCTAGATACTGAACATTTGTGAGTTTTGCAGCACTGCTCCTGTAGTTTGCCTTTTAGTCTGACTCAACTTACTGTTTCCTTACATACTTGTGCGTTTTTTTCTTAAGAGTTTCTGTTCCTTGGAACTTGACTGTGGAAGTTCTTTCAGGTCTGGTTTTACAGTGTCCAGACAGGATTTGAGTTTGTGTTTTGTATGTGGTGCTGGAGATAGAACTCACCCTTTAGCTCTCTAAAATAAATTTGTGCATTAGGGAATTTTGAGCCACTCAGGCTGTGCAAATTGTGCTCTCCTAAAACACAGTTGGGCTTGGGGTTTGAAATCTCTGGGGAAAGTTTCTCCCCATTCCCACCTAGAGTCCAGATCAAGAAGGCATGATGCCCACTGTCGCCCTCTGCAGGAAGTTTTATTTTTCTGGCTCAAATACTTGAGGGATTCCAGGTTCATTTATGCAGGTCTTCTGTCTGATAGCCCATCTACTTGGACACTAAGCTTTGTCCCCCTGTTTTTTGCCCATGAAACCTTCAACAAAGCACCCTCTGGGTAACGATGGACTGGCCAATGCTCTCAGAGTAAATGCTGGCTTTGGCACTGTTCACCTCTTTGGAGTCATCCTTTCTTGTCATTTCTGTCCTCAGGGAATTCTCTTCATTTCTCCACTAGCTCAGCCCTGCATTAAAATTATTTTTTTTTAAATCCATCATTTTTAGTTCTGTATTACAGAATTGTATGTGCGTGTGAGCTTAAAACCAGTCTGCCACACTATTGGAAGCCAAATGTGCATATTTTTCACTACAGAATTCTGTTATATTCAGATGAGCCTTATTTTTATGGCCTGTGTGTTTATTTTTCTCTCTGTGTATATGTGAACGTGTGTATGTATATATGTACATATATACAAATATACGTGAAACGTAATTTAATGCCATGGATAAATAGTATCATTAAATTTTAATTTTGCTAACAATTGAGCAATTTCAGCTCTACATATAGAAAACAGCATATACTGTGGACCACGTTAATGATTTAGAACTTATTCCTGCACTAACATGTCTTCTTCTATTCCCAAGATACCTCTTTTTTTAATGTCATAATTTAAATAAAATACAAGGGATTTAGAATGAGGAATAATAGGAAAAAAAGACTCCTTCACTTTAAGGAAGCAGCAAATGTTATAAAATTTCCATGCAGCCAACAAAGAAAAAGCCACCTTAGCACAAACACTTAGGATTGAAGTCAGTCACAGAAAAGAGACAGTTAATGTAGGCTTCCATCTTCTAGGAAGTTCCAGTTCAGGGCAGTCGTTACCTGTCTTTGGCAGTATGTGTAAATGTCTGGGCAAACTGGCCGAGGGTTTCTCAGAAATGTGACCTTGCCTGCAGTGTCCACTTCTGGAGTTCACATCCCAGCTCTTATTACATATGCAACGTCGGGCACCTTGCTTAATCTTTCCAACCAGGCTTTTCCCATTTATTAAATGGGTTTAATGAAAGTAATAAATGTATCTATCTCATATAACCAGTGTGAGAAATAAGAGCTTATTCAGTTGTCTACACAATGCATGGCTAGAATAAAGCATTAATCGGCCAGGTCTTATTTTTCTGGACAAATGACAACATGTTCTATGATTTTGAAATCTTAGTCTTTTGCACACTGAAGTCCAGCAGCTGAATTTTGAAGGCCATCCTCCCTACCCTCCAAATTGGGAAGCTGCACTGCTCATGTTTCCGCTTTTCTGAAGGTGCTCAGCATTCATAAAACCTCTTGTCTATTACCAAAGGCACATGTAGATTTTTGCACCTAGATTAAGGTTTTTTCTATACCCCACATAAGGTGGAATTTGTGTGCCAACCCTCTAGTGATTGCCAGCATAAAAATCTATTTGATATGCAGCCACAAATGCACTTTGGTATATATTCTGAGATCCCTGAGACTCAGGAAGAAAAACCAAGTGATTGCTTCTTCCCTGAATGCCTGTAATTCTTCCTTTGGGCATTTGTGCAATGCATCCAAGTATTGTTTTTCTTACACACTGTATTTCTCAAATTAGATGGTAAATACGCAGGAGATGGGTATCCTGATAGAGTTTTCTTGTGTTAATTATTCAATATATATTACTAAGTTTTTGAGAATAATCATATCCCTCATTCATTCATTCATTTATTTAACAAGTGTTCACCGAGTACCTAAAAGAAAAGTTCTAGGCTCTAGGGTGTGCATATCTTGTAGGCAGTGGTGTGCCATGAACCAGAGATACCAGAGATGCCCTGCTCTCACGAAATTTACATCGGCTTAAGGGAGACAGGAAAATAAACAAGAAAATAAGAAGGCTCATAAATGGTGGTGAGTGCTATGGAGCCATCAGGGATGTGGAATGGGGAGAACCCCTTTGGCTACGGTGGTCAGAGAAGGCCTCTGTGAGAGGTGATATTTGAGCTTTGAATTAAACAAGGAAGAGAAGCCAGGCATGTGAGGACACGAGCGATGAGTGTGGGCAGGGGAAAGAGGTTGGCATTTTGAAAAACAGGCAGAAGGCCAGTATAGCTGGAACAAAACAAACAAGGCATAGAGTAGTGGTACGAGGTGAAATCTGAGAAGCAGACCAGGACTAGGTCATTTCCTAGGTGAATTTATGAACAGCATTCTGGGTGAAACTGAATAGGATTTACCATTTTGACTTCTCTTTCCTTTTGTCTCTTCCCCCTGTAAACTTGTTCCTATTCCCTTTGCTTAAACTATTCATGCCAGTGAAAGCCTCTTTTCTTATTCCACACTCATCATAGCTCTTTTGAGCTCAAATGACTGACAATACTAGTTTGATTAGTGTTAAAGAATAAATGTATTAATGGTCTGGACTCTCTGGGAAGAGATTTTCCCTCTACGGAAGACAGATTCTGCAGTGAGCTTTGCACATGAAGGGCACATCACAGCAAGATTCTGGCTCCTTGCAATAAACAGCTTGCAAATCTGAATAAATTACATGCCCTCCCCTGGCTTAGCTTAATTTGAATTACTATTGTCTAATATGAGTTTCCTGAACTGTTAATCATGATTTATCAACAAGTTGATTGGGAAGCTATAAAATGACTGTCTCTGATCTGCTGACACAGAATTTCATTACAGAATTTCAGTGGTTACTACACCTTTCTACCCCCTAGGAGGGGCTTGTGAAAGGAAATTCTTGTGATCTTAGGGGACGTTGTTAAGCCTTCTCGTAACCTGCTCATGGATGTGGGGCCCTTGATCTTGTGGCTTATAGGGCTCTGGAAATGTTGACACAGGGCCACACTTTTCTAAAAATTACGTGGATTTTTGCGTTGGAGGAAATAAGCATTAGAAGAAATAAGGATTTGGAGGACAGTGACAAGCAAATGTGAATAATTTTGTGCTGGGGCATTATAAATCATCAGCTTTTGTAAAAATGGATGTGTTGCTGTTTTGAAGTTAGGGGGCGTAATGGGTTAATTTGCACCTGCAGGGTGATTGTCAAAGGGAGTCTAGGTGGCAGTCCTCTGAGGCCTGATTTTGAAATTTGGTACAAACCCCAGCTGAGAAGTTAGACTACAGAGAGCAGGGAGAGCAAGCCAAATGTGTGTAGAAAATGGTGGTGTTGGCACTTGTTCTCAGCAAAGAAAGCCTTGTATGATGTCTGAGGACTTGAGTGGCTTGGACCAAACAGCTTAGGCATCATTGGATTTTGACTAAGTAGCCCTGGGACGAAATGTCCTTTCATTCAACTTTGTTAACCGTAAGGGCATGCTGGGCCTTGCTTCACTCTGAGTTTGCCAAGTGAAGGGTTGGCAGCTGTGGAACAGAGCAAGACATTTCTGCCACATCAGTCTCTTGATGGCAGCAGTTTGAGCTAGTAGGCAGCTTTTCAACTCGGGGAGTAATACTGTTTGCTCAGTATTTCCTTGCTTGTCTGCGTACACAAAAACAAATAGACTAAGGGTCGGAGCGTCTCTTACGCAATGTAGCTAGGGCCCTCTAGTGGACGATGGTAAGTATGCAGGTAATTTGAACAGAAAATCTGGAAAAATTGGATTCTTTCTAAACCTCAGATAAATGATGCATTCCCAGGCAGGATGGGATATGGGTTTAGTGGGGCCTAAAGCTTATACAATAAGAGGGGCCCCTTTTAGAACAACAATACAAAACATCTTACTGAAGTTTAACAAAAATGTGCAAATTTGTAAACACAACTAGGGTGCCTCCCTTTTCACCTAGGCCTCATGAACTCCATGGTATGTTCACCTCTGGATTTACCAATGCTGTTTGCTGATTTTCAATAAAATTGAAATTATGGAGAATGTATTTTTAAGAAGAGTTTGGGTATTTCAGCTATTTAGTCTATAAAATGTATTTTGGGCAAAATTATACTTTTAAAGTGCAATGCAAAATTTAGAATTAATTTGCAATTCTTCATTTCTTGGGAGTAGTTAATCTATCTTTCATAGTATTTCCCAGGGTGAATATTCTGTTTTATTCTCCAACTGAGTTCAGAACTGTATGCACTAAGTAATGTATAGCACATTAGTCTTCAACCTATAAAATCTTACTAGAGTATGTTAAACTACAAAGTTAGTAAAGGTTAGTAAATAACTTTGCTCTCATCACCCTGAAGAGAGTATTGGAGTGATCTGCATGTTTGGTTTTACTTATTTATTGGTAACTATAGAAATAGATGAGACTCATAATGAGAAATGTTGGAATTTACAAATTGGCCTGCAGATCTGCAAAATGGGAGACAGCCTGCCGAGTAGAATAAGATTGCTTCAGCCTCGAAGTGTAAAAGCATTAACTGGAAGACATTGTTCTCTCAAAACTAGGGCATGAAAAAGTCAACTTTTGAAACAAAATAAGCAATCAATTTTTAACTGTTTCCTTGTATTAAAGGGGATGTGATTTTGTTCTCAATTACAAGCTTTTTCTCAAAAATTAGAGTTCTAAGTAAAGTTACTTAACTCACAGAATTTTCTATACTAAAAAGATCCTAAATAATGATTTATAGGTGTTTCCTTTTTCAAATAGTTTAATTTGTAAATGGGTTTTTAACATGTGTTTCTTTATTACTTATTTTATTGAGGTTATATTGGTTTATAACATGTAAATTTCAGGTGTACTTCATTGTATTTCAGTTTCTGTATAGACTACATCGTGTTCACCACCAATAGTCTAGTTTTTATCCATCACCATACATATGTGTCCCTTTACCCCTTTCACCCTCCCCTCACCCCCTTCCCCTCTGGTAACCACTGATCTGTTCTCTTTATCCATGTGTTTGTTTATCTTCCACGTATGAGTGAAATCATAGGTGTTTGTCTTTCTCTGCCTGGCTTATTTCGCTTAGCATAATACCCTCAAGGTCCATCCATGTCATTGCGAATGGCATGATTTTGTCTTTTTTATGGCTGAGTGATATTCCATTGTATGTATATACTATATCTTCTTTATCCATTCATCTGTCAATGGGTGCTTGGGTTGCTTCCATGTCTTTGCTATTGTGAATAATGCTGTAATGAACATAGGGGTGCAGATATCTCTTTGAATTGTTGATTTCACGTTCTTTGGATAAATACCCAGTAGTGGGATAGCTGGATCATATGTATTTCTATTTTTAATTTTTGAGAAGTTTCCGTACTGTTTTCCATAGTGGCTGCACTAGTTTGTATTCCCACCAGCTGTATATGAGGGTTCCTTTTTTTTCATGTGCTCTCCAACATTTGTTATTTCTTGTCTTGTTAATTATAGCCATTCTGATAGGTATAAGGTGATATCTCTTTGTAGTTTTGATTTGCATTTCCCTAATAGTTAGTGGTATTAAATGTCTTTTCATGTGCCTGTTGGCCATCTGTATATCTGCTTTGGAAAAATGTCCATTCATACCCTCTGCCCATTTTTTGATTGAGTTTTTTTGTTGTTGTTGAGTTGTATAAGTTCTTTGTATATTTTGGAAATTGACCCCTTGTTGGATATATGATTTGCAAATATTTTCTCCTAGTTAGTAGGTCATCTTTTCATTTTGTTCATGGTTTCCTTTGCCTCTCGGAAGCCTTTTAGTGTGATGTAGTCCCATTTGTTTATTTTTTCTTTTGTTTCCCTTGCCTGAGTAGACATGGTGTTTGAAAAGATGCTGCTAAGACCAATGTCAGAGTATATTTTCTTCTAGGAGTTTTATGGTTTCAGGTATCACTTCAAGTCTTTAATCCATTTTGAGTTAATTTGTAAGATAATGGTCTACTTTCATTCTTTTGCATGTGGCTGTCCAGTTTTCCCAGCACTGCTTATTGAAGAGTCTTTCGTTTCTCCATTGTATGTTCTTGGCTCCTTTGTCAAAGATTAGCTGTCCACAGATAAGTGGTTTTATTTCTGGGCTCTCAGTTCTGTTCCATTGATCTGTGTGTCTGTTTTTCTGCCAGTAGATGTTTTGATTACTATAGCTTTGTAGTATATTTTGAATTCAGGGACTGTGATACCTCCAGCTTTGTTCTTTTTTCTCAGGATTGCTTTGGCTATTCGAAGTCTTTCATTGGTTCAAGGGGTTGATTTCCAAACTATAATGGATTTCTTTTTAATTTTTGATTGCAGTAACATTGGATTATAACATTATATAGCTTTCAGATGTACATCATAATATATTTCAAATTCTGTGTAGATTACATCATGTTCACCACCCAAAAACTAGTTATAGTGCATCCCCTCACATGTGAGCCTAATCACCCCTTTTGCCCTCCCCCCTCCTGCCTTTCCCTATGGTAACCACCAATCCAATCTCTGTTGCTATGTGTTTGTTTGTCGTTGTTTTTGCCTTCTACTTATGAGTGAGATCATACGGTATTTGACTTTCTCCCTCTGACTTATTTCACTTAGCATAATACCCTCAAGGTTCATCCATGTTGTCACAAATGGCCATATTTCATCATTTCTTATGGCTGAATAGTATTCCATTATGCATATATACCACATCTTCTTTATCCTATAATGGATTTCTTTATCATCAGAAATGTGCAGTCTCATCAAGTCTTCTAGACTCAAAGGAATCATAAACTAATATAATAGTACAGAGTTTATTAGAATCAGTTTTGGAGAGACAAAAGCCAAAAGACAACTTGTAAGGCCGCCTGGGTCTAGTTTCCTCTGTCATTAGACAGGCCAAGAGCTGTGTTCTCCATGTTTCCTTCACATATAAGGATGGCTGATTTTAAAGAAAAGCTTACATTGGAGTTCTTGATTTCCGTGAACATTGAGTCAAGCTACCTGAAGTATTAAAAGCCCTAGACTATTAACCTGAATCACTAGCTATTTTTATACAGAAATATAAGTTGACTTTATTTTTGAAAAGATACTTTATTTTGATTTAAACTTTAAGGTAATAATAGCTAGCTTTTTTGTTTGGTTTTACAGTATATTAGGCATTGGTCCATGCATCATCACAGTGCTTATACTTCTTGTGTATTATTTTCTTTTATCCTTAAAACAACCCATTAAGGCTGGTACTGCAGATGAGAATAAGGGTCACAAAGGTTAAATAAATTGCCTGAAGTCATCTAGCTAGCAAGCACAGCACAGGTTCATACCCGGGTGGTCTGGCTCCCTGGTATATTGCCTACCTATGAGAAGGCCACTGGGGATTGGGCATGTGACAGGTTAATATGCTAAGAAAGAAGGAAGGTAGATTCAATTATAAAACACAAACATCCGAAGACAATAAATGTGCTCACATAGATGTTGGTGTACTAAAAGTACACTCAGCTTGGAATCTTAGACTTCTGAATAGTGGTAGGGGTTAAAAATATGGGAGTAGATACAATTTCCAAGAAAGGAATTATAGCTAAAAGAGGAGGAGTCAGAATATGGGAGCTTGGGGAACACCAGAGGAGAAAAAGATGGGCTGAAATGAGACGGAGAAAGGAGGTCAGTGAGGTGGGACAGCTACCGTCAGCAGGACCCTGAGAGTAGGAAAAGATATTCTTATGAGATGCGGGTAGCTGGCAGTGCTGCTGGTCCAACATGCTCACACACACAGACTCCTTAAATAAGAACACCTGATATTGACCTACAGGTATCTGGTCACATCAGCCACATTTAGAGTCTGGTTATATTCCAAAAAGCAAGTAAATGAGTTACTTCACAAGGGATGGGGAATGGGGGTGGTAATATTCCTAAAGAACACTGATCCAATGGTTTTAAGTTCTCCTGCTGTTGGATCTCAAACAAGAAAGAGCATGCCGTTAATTTTGATTCTGAATTCTTGTACAGATGGTGCTAACAGATGTTTCCAAACAAGAGACTTCTGAAAATCACTCTCTACTTGAAGTTTCAATAACAAATATGCAGACTTAGTGGCACTTTGGCGTACCTCTTGTGTTAAAAATAGAACCACACTCTCAACCACTTGGGGGGAGTGAACCTCTATAATTACCATTTTCACATTTAGAGGTACCCTACTGTTGTTGCGAATGTTCATGTACACTTGAATGTGGCTTTCTCCCATCTTTTTAATGACTTTAATAAGAAATAAATAATATGATGGCTCAGAGATCCAGCAAATTCTAAAATCATATGAAAATCGCACTCCCCCAGTTTAGAAAAGTATAACCAAAGAGATGTAGATAATAATAAAAGTGACAATTAAAAAAGATTTTTCTCTAAGCCCTGACTAGCATAATCATTTAATTATTAAATATTTGAGTGCGTACTATATACCAGACTCTATATGTGGGGTGACAGCAATAGAAGAATACTTTCCCATGGCGCCTTATTCTAGAAAATAAAACAGGTGCGTAAAATGGATAGTATGTTAGATAGAGGAATGTGTTTTGGAGATATAAGGTGACTTGAGTTTGTCCCTGATTCCTTACGTGTCTCGGGGTACTTATATGCTCTTTTTAAAGGTCACTCAGATTCTGTCGCTGTCCCTGCTGAAGTTTCCCTCTTTTCTATCCCTCGTATCCTGAGTCGCTGCTGCTCCATGATGTAGGTTAACCTTACAAGGTTCCAACAAGCCAGGATAGGTCTTTATCACATGGATACGCCTTTCAACTTCACTTTTGGGGTCCTGTTTTAGTGTATGGCGGTGCCTCTTGCTCCAGTGTATTCATTGGTCATTTCAACAAATATTTATTGAGAATGTATGTGTCGGGCACTGTGCCAGGTGTGGGGGACAGAGTGGTGAATAAGGCAGACATGGTCCTTGCCTGCATGGAGGTTGGTGTCTACATAGGGAAAAAAGCAATAAAAACACGTAAACTTTCAAGTGAATCTGATAAGTGCTATGAAGGAAGCAAACAGGATGCTTAAACAGAAAATAATAAGGGGACAACTTTAAATGGTCGAGAAATTCCTCCTTGAAATGTACCATTTAAGCTGAGATCAGAAGAAAGAAAGGAATCGGCCTTTTTAATTACATATTTGTCTATGTAAGTATTTGTGTGAGGGGACGGTTGCCTTTCAGGCCATGAGAACACCATGTGCAAAGACCCTTAGCCAAGGGGAATGAAGATCTGGCACCTTCAAGGGTGTGCGCAGAGGCTTTTGGGGCACTGAGGTGGAATTGGAATAGTGGGTGGCCTGAATCTGTTTCTTAAAGCTGGTGTTAAAGCCTTATTTGACTCCCTTGTTCAATTTTTTTCCCCACACGTCTCTCTCTCTCAAGAACCTGGGGATCATTTCCATCCGTGACAAGTGTTGGTGCATTTGACAAATGATGAGTCAGCATTGTTCCCCAATTCATCTCTCCCTGTCGACATCGAGTCCCACCACCTAGACTCCTTTCTCAGAGATTGTTCTCAGAATATCCAGGAGGACCAGTTCTTTCAAGAGTTCCCACCGCTGTTCTCCCTAGGATGCCATACTCTTCCCTGTCAGGCCCCCATGTCATAGCAGACCTCTTCAACGGCTTGACACCCTTCTGAGACCCTTATCACCAACACACAAGCTTGGCAAAAAAGACACAATTTCAATTTTTTTCCACTTAGATAAAAATGTTTTTCTTTTAAGTCTAGATTTAGTTTCTCTTTTAAAAATACTTTATTTTTTGAAAGTGCCAGATGGACAAATATTTAACTACACTCTCTATTGTCTTGATGAATCTCAGTCAGCCAACATACCCTTGAGCTCTGTTGTGTAACTATCCATATTTGGGAGTTTTTTTTATAGTATATTTTTTACCCAGTGGGTATCACTCCAGCTGTAGATACTTTCACAGGAAGGGGTTACCCTCCTCTGCCTGTGTGAACATTTTGGGCTCAGTATCTGGGCCAAAGGAAATATTTGTGTGTAAAGGACAAGCTGTTAAAGAAACCAAGTTACTTCCTTTCATTTCCACTATGGGGTATTCTTCAGCAATTTGACTGGAAGAAAATATATAAGCAAAATGGTCATTGGGTTGTTTTTTTGTGCCTAAGCTGGATAAGTTTGGTGAGGAGAGAACTTGAGAAATAAATGTAATCTTTGCCAATCTGATGACCAAAAATAGTATCTTATTATTGCTTTAACTTGCATTTCTTTGATTACCATTGGGATGGGCTATTTCTGGTTATGCTCGTGGACCATTGGCATTTCCTTTGTGCCTTCTTCTTCTTGTCTCTTATCTGTTTTTCCTTCAAGATTTGACTTTTCTCATTGATAGGTAAGATTTCTATGTATGTTGCAAATGGATATATTAATATATAATTATTAACCCTCTGTCACCTATGTTTCCAGGTTCTTATTTCTGGTCAAATTATTCTACATTTACATTTTTGCCAACCTTGTGGGCCTGAATTGTATCTCATTATGATTTTAATTTATACTTCTTTGATTACTAAAAAGACTAATATCTTTTAATATGCTTTGAAGTCATTTGTTTCTTCTCTTTGATGAAATTTGTGTTCATTCCTTTTTTTCCGTTTTTCAGTGGTGTCGTCTACTGATCCATAGAATTCTTTATATATACTGCATAGTGACCCTTTGATTGTGTTGTATCTTACCCACATTTATAGCTTGTATTTTTACTCCATCATGGCTTTTGAAGATAGAAGTTCTTATTTTTTATGTAATTGCTCTCACCACTTTTTCCCTTCATTATTTGTCCATTTTGTATCTTGTTTAAGAAAGAATTTTTTACTCCTTAAAGTAAAAAAGTTTCCCTAAATTGCTTCAAAAATCTTGTCTTTCACAGTTAAGTGCTTATTAATTCATCAGTAACTGATTTATATATATTGTTGAGAAAGGGTTTTTCCCCCACATATGTAGTCAGTTGCCCCAGTACAATTTATTTTGAAATGTTCATCCTTTCTCCACGGATCTGCATTATAAACTCAGTAATATATTGTGTCTATACAGTCATCATTCTATTTCTGGGCTCTTTATTTTGTGAATTGCTCTATTTGTCACCGTCTGCTCCAATACCTCACTATCTTTATCAATATGGCTTTATAATAAGGTTCAGTAATCAAGTCCCATGATGCTATTCCTCTTCATCATCAGCATATTGGCAGTTATTGGAAATTTTAAATTCTCTCTATATTTTAGAATCAGTTTGTCAAGCATCACATATAAAATACAGACATACATACACACAGAGTTGGAATTTTGGTTGAAATTGAATTTATAGATCAATTTGTGATCAAATAGCATTTTTGCACTATTGAGTATTCTAATCCATTAGTTAGTATTTCCACTGATTAAATTATTCTTTCATGTCTGTCAGTAAAGTAATATAGTTTTGCCATAGAGATTTGTATATGACTTTTTTTTGGTGAGGAAGATTGTCACTGAGCTAACATCTGTGCCAATCTTCCTCTGTTTTGTATGTGGGAAGCCACCACAGCATGGCTTGATGAGCAGTATGTAGACCCACACCAGGGATCGGATCCGGACCTGTCAACTCCAGGCCACCAAAGCAGAGTGCACAAACTTGACTACTGGGCTGGCCCTGCCTGCATACGATTTTTTATATTACTCTAACGTGTCTTTTTATGTAAGTTTTCATTTTAAAAAAAATGATTTTTGTGTGCTGATTTTTATACCGAATAGCTTTGCTAATTGTATTAATAGTCATAATAACATGTTGGCAGGTTCTTTTTTTATTATCTACAAACATAATCATATCCTGGTAAATGAAGATAATTTTGTCTTTCTTTTCCAGTCCTTATACTTTTATTTTTTTTCTTGCCTTACTGTATTGCCTAGGAACTCCAAAACAAGGATGAATAGAAGGGCACAAATAGTTTGCCTTTCTCTGCAAACTCAGAAGAGGTACTTTCAATATTTCAGTATTGAGAATCAGATGGGATGCCCCATCTGCTAGGTCTTAATATTATGCAAGCCCCTAAGAGCTGAGATAAATCACTGAGAGAAAAGAGAGGATGCCAACTTAAGGTTATGTTTCTATCACAAAGCATATTAGGAGCTTAAAGTAAAAATTAATTTCCAGTATAGAAAAAAAAATGATGTTTCTTATATAGCTAAGTTTGTAAACTAAGGCACATGCCCACTACATAGTGAATAGATTCAAGAAAATGATACCTATTCCAGTGCAGAAAACTGTGGCAGATTTTCACATGAACGTTTTCTGGCTCTCTCTGTAGTCCATCTCTGAAGGAATTCTTTTGTAAAAAATGCTCCCTGTTAAAGTGCAATGCATTGGCTGACAGATTATCTAGTCTTTGCAGCATTTCCTGGAGGAAGGGAAGGTGGCAGGGTGTCTGCAGGGCCCCTTAACTGTCCCTGTAGGTGTATGAGGAACATGATGTTCTCTTTCACCAGTACCTTACTGGGTAAGTGCAATGATGGGGGAAAAAAAAACAGGACAATAGTACTGTCCAGCCATCCCATTCTAAAAGAAATCAGCACCTTAAGTCTCAGTAAAACTACTCAGTTTCATTACAAATAAAAACAGAGGGGCCGGCCCAGTGGCACAGCGGTTAAGTGCGCACATTCCGCTTCTCGGTGGCCCGGGGTTCGCTGGTTTGGATCCTAGATGCAGACATGGCACCACTTGGCAAAAAGCCATGCTGTGGTAGGCATCCCACATATAAAGTAGAGGAAGACGGGCATGGATTTAGCTCAGGGCCAGTCTTCCCCAGCAAAAAGAGGAGGATTGACAGTAGTTAGCTCAGGGCTGATCTTCCTCAAAAATAAATAAATAAATAAAAATTTAAAAAAAAATTAAGAAAACAGAATTCTCAGGCACTGGCACAGTGGCATAGTGGTTGAGTTCGCACGCTCTGCTTCAGTGGCCCAGGTTCACGGGTTCGGATCCCAGTCACAGACCTAGCACTGCTTGTCAGGCCGTGCTGTGATGGCATCATCCCACATAAAGTAGAAGAAGATTGGCACGGATTTTAGCTCAGTGACAATCTTCCTCAAGCAAAAAGAGGAAGATTGTAGACAGGTGTTAGCTCAGGGCCAATCCTCCTCACACACACAAAACAAAATTCTCATTGCTGCCCTGGCATAAAGAAGGCTTTCTGTGTAGTAGATGTTTGTCCTCCTGAAATCTATTTGGAGACTTTAGAAGTCAAACCCCAGGCATAATAAATCTAGGAGCGCCCCTGGCTGGCACACCCCTATTGCAAGGAAGGTGGGTTGAGTCCCTGGAGCAGCCTGGAATGTGGGTGAACTAACGGACAAGGGAGATGGTTTATTTACAGCTCTAGGGGAGGAGGGAATGAACGTTATATAGACATTGATAACAGAAGAAGAAATGCATGAATTTTATGCATGGATGTATGTTATTCATAAATGATTGCTCAGAGACAAGAGATGGCGTATCCTGTATTATTGTCAGGAAATGGAGTTGAGAGACATAGGTTAACTCAGGGAGGGGAGTCTTGAGGAACAGCGTGGAGGATATAACTGGGCTGTTGTGAAGCTACTAACATGGAGATCATGGTTGGCCTAGAAAACACATTTCATCATGCCTAGCGGACGTGTGTCTGGGGGAGAGTAAGCCAGGTTTTGCCCCAGGTGCAAACATTAAAAATGTGCAGACACTTGAGATGATTTTGAGAGATTCATTGTCTCCCGCAAGAGTTCCGAAGTCTTTATGGGGTCCACATGCTTAATTGGCACTTTGGAGAGTGGATTAGTATATATTGTAAAGTTCCCAGAATCACATAAAGCCTTCCTTTTGATATTATAATCTTAATGTATAACCTTACTGACACTTTAACAGGGAAAAATACAGGGCATAATGACACTTTATCACGTTGTCACTTATTGGTATCAACTTGGACTGCCAATGCTATCTCCCTGTTCCTATGTCAAGAGATGAAAGAGAATAGAAAACAGGAAAACAAGATTGGCCGTGAGATGTCAGGTGTCAGGCTCATCTGTTTCTTTCTTCAAACATTGTCATGTTTCTTGTCAGTACCACAATGCAGAAATTATGGCTTTGCTGTAGTAATCACTGTTGAAAAATTATGTAGATGGAACTGAACATGTGAAGGGGGACATAGAACAAGTCAAATTTTGATTTCCGTTTTTAACTTCAGGATTCTGGTCATGTAAAATTATTGTTAGAGAATTGACTATACTTCAATATAACTTCTGTATTATAATTTCATGTGCATTTTTAGATCCTGGCTCCTGATCTGCCTTACTAGAATCATACATCTGAGCTCTTTACATAAAGCATAATTATGCATAAATAATGTAACACTACAATAAGTATATTAACATATAAAATGACAAAATATATAATATGGAAATTTATAAATAATTTCCATGGTTTCTATCACAAGAAAGCTAATTTCACAGCATCAGACTCCAGGAATAAACTATGTACTGGCTTGTGAGCCTGTTCTAGTGGATACAGCTGCGTTTCACCTTTTCATCTTAGATTATAAACCTCTGAGTCTGTTTCATCTTTGTATCTCCCAAGCTCCTTAAGTACTTATGAAATGAATAAATATATGGATGAGTGAATAAATTAATAAAGAGCCAATGCATTAGTGCAAAAATGTATACATGCCTGGTATGTCTCCAGGAAAAGTGGTTGGTACATATTGGCTTATTGGGGCTTTGTGAAATATATTGCCAAATAGACTATCACTTTTTAAATATCCTTTACATGAATGTACAAGTTTCTGTATTTTTAACTTTTTAAAACTTATTTTTGTTATTGTTTAGAATCTAGCTTGTGAAACTGTAATCACCTGTTAAAACTATCAGTTTTTTCCTATGCCACTTCTATTTTTTTGATGTCTTAATCATTGCAAATGAAAAAAAGATGAGAAAAAAATCAAACGCTTTCCTTCCATACCCAGGCACTGTGTGAATACGATGCTCTCTCACTTCGCTTTACTACCTGCCGGGTTCATTTGCCAAGACTCCTTTGAAGCACAGCACATACGTTTCTAGGTTTTGAATTAAAAAGTATCTTCTCTCTTACCCAGAATTATGTCTCAGACTATCCAGCTGGCCAAATAAGGCTGGAGTAAGTGGTTCTGATCTGCTCTTCACAAGAGTGAGGATGAGAGCCACTAGTCTGGCCTCCCAGGGGTAGAGAATGAATAGATCTTTATCCTTTTCTCCTCCCATCACACTCCTGTCCACCCTTTCCTTTATGTCTTTTGATTCAATGAGACAGCTTCTGTTACTGTTCATCAAGTGGAAAAATGACCGGGCTCCATTGTTTGGGACTTTGTCTCCAGGGCTGCTGGGGGCGACAGTGACACCTTCCACTGAGCAGTCTGTGGAGGTGTGTTGGCCAGTCTGGTCATTATCCAAATCAAACCAAGCCCCTCTGGGAGCCGTTTGTGGCTCTTTTATTATTATTTTTCCTTCAACCGGACACTCTTGTTCCATAAGAAGAATTTATGTTCCTCACTTAGCATGATCTTTCAGAAGCACGCTCATCTCTTTTCCATATTGTAAGAGCAATCTCCATCTCCTTTATTGATGGACCTGGTGAGCTGGTGCTGAATTTGCATCCACAGTGGAAAAATCCAGAAAATACACTAAAAGATATGAGACCCTTTCCAAACGTGATTCTCTGAATTAAGTTTTGGAACTAAAATAGGCTTAACACTTTTGAAAGTAGGGAAATTATTTGTCAGTTTTGATTTCAGGGTAGGAAAAAATATTCTCTTTCATGTTTGTCAACTGGGACTCATTTTATTATTAGTACTCATTGAAAATTACAGGGTCGATATGCTTATTCAAACCTCTGATAGCTCAATTCCATACAAAATTTATCTTTTAACTGCATGGAAAATATTCCCCACGTCAAATTTAGGAGAGCTGTATTTTATTTCCTTTAATAATTTTGATTGGAAGTCAACACATGGAATGGTTTGTGTTTCTGTAGACGTGTGGAAACCAGTGTGCTTCCCATTGAAGGTGTGTGGAAAGTCACACACACAGGAACGCACTACAAGTATGTGAGTGTGTGGGGGCATAATGTTGCTTCCTTATTGAGAGTTGTGATTAAACAGACACTTTCTGCAGCTGTGACTTTGTATAGATGGCAGGACCTAAGCCAGTGGGGCTGAAAGGGATTTCTGAAATGAAGCCAAGAAACAAATACATTTTTCCACACCAAATCTTTGGAAGAAATCACATGAAAATACACACCGGATGTGTGTAGATCTTTTGTCCCTCTTTGTGGTCATGGAATTGTATATGCTATACCTGCTATATGCTTGTGAAATCTGAAACCTTGTACCTCTGTAGAACTTTAAAAAACATATGTTTCATTTAACAGAGAAAATGGCTGGATTTAGAACAGTTTTCCCTCTCTTGGCTCTTAAAACTACTTTGTACAACTCAGGTGCAAATCTTTTAAATGGTCTGAAGATAATTGGAATATTGCCTCTAATAGATTTGTTTGAATTGTTTTTCCATCTCATTATAATATTTTTTCCTCCTATTTTTCTGGTGATTCTCTCTTCTACTGTAACTCTGATCCTCTAATATTTCCCCAATTTGTTCTTGCTAAAAAAATTCTTCTCTACAGCATGTACATTTCTACGAGATGGCCATATTCTCTGCCCTACAGTCCTCCCTAAGCAGTGGTTATCACTCAGACAAAAACAAAACAAAACAAAACTTTACTCCTTCTGCTGTTCAGAACATGGAGTTTGGCTGAGGGTTAACTGAGACCCCTGGTTCCTCTTCTTTGCTGGGTACAAATCCGTCCTTACTCTTGCATGGACTCTGAGGCTGGTGAGCCAACATACAGGCTGGGAGAGGGGTTCAACTAATCAACCTCCAGTACACCTTGGAGAAATAAGTGAAATGGAATCTTCACAGAGTGTTAAGTTATTCTTTCAACAGGTATTTATTGCTCATCTACTCCAGATGAGCCAATTCTGGGCATAAATATTAATGAATCAAGCAGACAAAGTTTCTGCCTTCAAGGAGCTTTCATTCTAGTAGGGGGAGGCAGGCAATAAACAAAAAATGAAAAATAATGAACAAGATAACAAGCTATGGATAAATATGAGAAAGAAAATAAAATGGAATAATTTTATAAAATGTGACAGGCGTAGGGCCTTCTAAGATTGGGTGTCAAAGGAGACCTATATGGGGAGGTATAATAGTTATTATTGCCATGTAACAAATTGCCGCAAACCTAAGAGCTTAAAAAAGCCCAGACATTTATTCTGTCACACGATTTATATCAGAAAAGAATTCAGTAATAACTTAGCTGTGTTGTTCCATCTCAGGGTCTCTTAGGAGACTGCAGCCATCTGAAAGCTTGACTGGGGCTGGAAAACCTGCTTCCAAGATGTCTCATGCCCACGACAAATGGGCAGGATACCTCAGTTCCTTCCCACACGGATCTTTCCATAAGGGCCGTACATGAGTCCCCATGACATGTTGACCATTTTCCCCCAACAATCAAAATAAATGATTCAAGAGAACAAAGCAGAGGAGCAATATATTTTATTTCTTAGCCTTGGAACTCACCTGATGTCACTTGCTATTCTATTCTGCTGGTCACACAGATTAATTCTGATGCCCTGTGGGAGGGGACTGCTTACAAGGGTGTGAATGCCAGAAGGCGAGAATCCTCAGGGGATATCTTGGTGCCAGCTATCACAGGAAGGAATAGTTGAACTGGGGCTGGAATGATTAGAAGAATCTGTTAAGGGAATACCTAGAGCATTCTAGTTGGAGGTGGAACAGCCGCTCCTATGACGCTGAGGTGGGGAAAACTTGGTGATTTCACGGAATAGACAACAGGCTAGGTTGAGTAAGTGGGAGAGTTATTATACAAGATGAGTCCAATGAGCAAGGGCCAGACTGCATAGGACCTTATCAGGATTTGGAATATATTCTGAGTATGAGGAGAAATTGGTGGAAGGTTTTAGCAGAGGAGTAACGAAAACTGCATGACTACATGTTGAACAGAAGTTCACTTCTAAGAACTGACTTGGACCTGAAAAATTGTAATACTAAAGAAAATGAGTTAAACTAAGAATCTGGGTGTTTGCCCTTGATGGTTATACTGTGCAAACTCATATAAAGATGAGGTGCACAAATATTTATTCTACTCTGTTGAGTAATAGAACAAAAGTGACCCAGGGATTTAAATATGAAGTGTGAGCTTCTCTGAATCAGCCCTAATGTCCTGTTCTCCCATCATAAAAGAGGCTCCACTTTTGACCCTATTTATGGGAACTAAAATCCGTAGGGAATTTCAAGCCAGCATATACGTCTGAGGTATTTTATAAATATTTCAAGGGCCAAGTTGCATTTCTGCTCCCGCAGTTAGTTGCTCTCCCTGTTATTTGCCATATAAAGCATCACTCACTCCAGTTTCTCCAGTTCCTTTTCATGCAATTAAAGGCAGGCTTTAATTTGTTTTTTAAAAATTCCCTTCAGATCTAAAAGAATAGCTCTTTCTTCTTTTGACCCCATGTCCCACCCTCCCAGCTCACTGGCCAATGACGAGTCTTGCCCTTCATAAGGTGATTCCAACCTCCAGAGAAAATGCAGCCTTTTGTTTCAAATGAGATTATTCTGCTCTGTTGCTCTGTGCAGATGCTGTGCTTCTAGCCATGGTTCACTGACTTGGAGGAGGAATGTATTCAGCTTTTCTCTTAAATACCTGCCATGCCCCTCAAAACATTTCAACGATAATAGAATGTAGCACATAAAAATGTTCACAGTCCCTGATCCCAATCGTGTACGCAGAATTAACCTTTTCTCCAGGTCTAATGGTTTGATATGACATTCTTATCTCTTCACTGCTTACATTTCTTTCTTTTCACTTAGGAACAGGAATACTTGTGCTTTTTAGAGCCTTGCGTATAAATGTATTAGCTCTTTGAAAATGTGTCTTTATTATTCAAGGTATTTCTAATAGTTGGAATGTACCTCCATTGTAGAATTCAAAACCTATGTCTTAGTTGACTCTCCACCTGTGCTCACATCCTCCACCTCTGCTGCTATTCACCGATAAATATTCCATGTACTCTCCTGTCTTCATTCCTTTGCACATGTGCTGTGCTCTGCCTAAGATGTCTTCTAACCTTCTCTCATGAATTTATATTTCTCTTTCAAAGCTCAATGCAAATATCACTTCCCCTAAGAAGGCTTCTCTGATCCCTATGAGCACATCTAGCTGCTAGTCCCACCGCAAACTCATGCTAGGACATTCAGGCCTCCAGAGAGCACTTAGATCTAAGGACCGTAATTGCTTGATGACATAAGTTGATTCATAGTCTCTGATATATCATAAATTCAATAAATGTTTATCTTAACCAGTCAACCAAAAACCAGATTAAATAATCAATGTAAAGTATTTCAATGTTTCCCAGCAAATTTGCTCCTGTGTCGTTTGCTCATCAGAAGCTTGTAGCATCTTCAAGGACAGGAACAACTCCATTGATCTTAAGGCATTGTAAATGCCTTGAGATGGAAGGTGATTCTCATCTTCTCTTATATGCCCTAGAAGCTGTGGTAACAACAGTCAGGAAGATCTGAGGTTCATTTTATTTATGTAATGATTGTTCTCATCACTTACCGCCTGCTGAGAGTATTAGCAAAAATAATACTCACAAATCTATCTATTGTCATGTCTGTTTAGAGTATGTGGCACCAAAATATCCATTGCATCTCTGGGCATTCTAAAAAGCAAATATAACTAATAATCAGACCAAAAGAGTGAGTCTTGGCACTTAACATGAGGCAGGCTGTGGAGTTTTTGGTCCTCTGACTGGGGCGAATCACAGAGATGATGAATACAGTCTGAGTAAAGAGCCTCCCTGGGACTTCCAAATCTCTCTGTGGCCTAGGGGGTGGCAGGGTGGAGCTGCAGTACAAAATACTTAGGAAAATTATCATTCATCTATTTATCGGTGCGTTTGTTTATTCATTCATTCATCAGCCGCCTACTGAGTTCTCCCTGTAGGCAGCCACTGTGCTGGGTGTCAGAGGTTCAGTGATGAATAAAACAGAAACAGATCTTGCCCTCATGGCGCTTCCAGTCTAGAAGGGAAGACAAACATGATTACATGAATAATTTTTTTACTATATTTTTGATAAGTGCCATAAAACAATATTCTGGGGTGTTGGAGCATATAATTATGGATGAGAGTGTTGACTTAGTTGGGGCTTTTAGAAGGCTTTTCTGAGGAGGTGACATTTGAGTCTTAAAGAATAAGGTGGTCAGGCAAAGAGGATGGGACATGAGGAAGAGAAAGAGGGAGGAGATGGCAAAGGGAGATCAAATGCTCCAGGTGGATAGAGTAACTCCTATGGCCCTCTCCATGAATTTGCCATAAGTGACTAACAGGGTTACCTTTCTTGCTTTTTACTTTTTATTTTTTAAGTTTGAGTTGTGTGAAATAAAAATTAACCTTTGCCATTTGGCACGACTCTTTTGGGGGAGAGGAGAAGGGTATGGCGTTCAAAGGATTAAAATTTTGTTCCTTAATACACACAGAACACACTAAAACTATTTTTATTTATGCTTCTGTGCTCATTTCGCCACTTATGGAGAGAGTTAGGACGGGAGAAAAAGACAGACAGGGAGATAAAAGGAAGGAGAGGATTCCCAGAAGGAATTACTAGAGGGACAAAGGCACAGAAAGAGAAAATAGAATAATTGTAAATATAGTGATGCCCTGTATGTACCAACTATTAAAAATATGGTTTTGTCCTTTCTTGCTGGAGCATCAAGGTTCAGACTGTTATGTTTTATCATTCCCTCATGATATAAAAATTACTAGGTTAGTCCATGCCCATAGCTCTCAACTTTTCATTATTTTGACATCTTTAAATAAATTATTCTCCAGGTTTCAGTGCCCAGAATTATATAATCCTGGATAAAATGAAGACAAGGGCCCAGACAAGCTTCGGTTCACTAGTACTGTGCACTAGATTATCCAGGGGTGAGCTAGAATATGAAAATAGCCAGGAAATAGCAAACATCTTAGGATTCTGGGTTTGGCTGCAGTGGAATCCTCAGGTTTGAGAGGTCTGACAGGCCTCAGTCACTCATGGTGTTGGAACTGGTAGTGGGCATCAATTCCCTTTCTCTAGCCAGAGAGGGGACAAGGAGAGCAAGTTGGTTCACACTCAATGGGAAGATTGAGTTACTTATCCTCAGAGGGAAATCAGGGTGCAACATCAGTTGATAATAGCCATGAGAGTTTTGGATTTCAATTGAGTGGGTCACTTGAATTTAGAATATGGGAGAAAAAGAGGTAAGAGAGAGAGAGAGAATAGTCACTAGCTAGGCAAGATAACAGTGTGAGGAAAGAGCTACAACAATTAACCTGGCCAGTCCATCAATTAACCCAGCCAGCTGTTGGATGTTAGAAAGGGGAATGTGAATACACAAAAGTTGTTGCTGTTGTTAATATCAAGGGGATTTGTCCATGATGCTGGAGCATTATTATGAGGTAAATCATAACAGACTTATGAATAGTCTTAGGCTACTTATCATGGAGGAGTGAAAACAATTAAAAGAGGCTTGAGCATCTTTTGGAAACAGATGTTTGAAAACAAATGATGTAGGTAAAGAAGCATTGGAAATAAAGTTGGTGAGACTGTAATCACAGATGTCTTGAAGTTTGGTTAACTTGATGTATAGAATCAGATGGGACAATAAAGCAATAGCTATTTAGCACATGCGTTCGCTTACACATCCCCAAATGTCTCCCTTTTCAAAGAAGCTTTTCAAAAATCAGTCTAATTTATGGTTCCATTTCTTATCCAAATGATTCTCTCTTCTAAAGGATGTGGTGAAAACAAATTTAATAAGCTGCATGAGGAATTTAAGTTATGTCAGAAAGATAACCTAGATGGATAGTCCATGTGACTACTGTAGGACGTCTTGGTATTTTTATGTTCAAAGAAAATTTAAAATCACAAAATAATAATTTTTGTATTTGAAAAATGTATATTTTGAAAATAATATGAGTGGCCTTATTAATCTTTATATCTTTTCTTTGTGTCATAAAAGTTCTAATTCATCTTTTCCCTTAATTCATATTAAAATATTAAAGATCCCACACTTGGATTTAAGAGAACTAAGTGTTTCAGATTTATAAAAATATCTTTCTTTGCTATCATCCAAGTTAAATGTATTTCTTTGTTAAGACACCTTGTGGTAAGATTTAAACATTCTTTCTTAAGTATTAATGAGAAGTGATATGCCCACATGCGACCAACATGCTTCTAAGAATTTTTTAAATTTGGCATTAAGTAGGTTTTCAAAATCTGTCTTTGCTTTGGGACATAGAGGATGGGAGATGGAC
This sequence comes from Equus quagga, assembly GCF_021613505.1. Lineage (NCBI taxonomy): Eukaryota > Metazoa > Chordata > Mammalia > Perissodactyla > Equidae > Equus > Equus quagga. The sequence goes on from NC_060272.1 coordinate 100,586,604, forward strand.
TGCTTTTGTAATGTGGGAAGAAAGGAAGGCAGAAATGAAGCTTAGACCTCTTAGGGTGTGTGGGCAGCTCTGGAGTAAGCTTGTCTGCATTCTTACTCAGGCTCTGTTCAAGGGCAGCCTTGAGCAACTCACCCAAACTTTCCTTGCCTCGGTTTCCTCATATACAAAGTGAGTGATAGTGGTTCCCACCTCACAGGGGTTTTGTAGGGTTCGGATAAGTGAATATATGTAAAGCTCATAGAGACTGCACATGGTGCAGCCTCATCTCTTATTAGCCTCGTCTTTTATATTCTTCTAAGAGGAGGCTATGCCTATTCTGATGTGGGGACTTTTCTTTGGATCACTTAATGTGATGCATGAAAAATCATTCACGTTTGTTGCCTGGATATATCAGGCAGTAGAGAAGGTAAGGGGGGTGGAACCCACTTCTGTCAGTACAAACTCTGCTCTCCACCTTCCAAAGAGGCACACCATCCCACCATGTGGTTTTCTTCCTCTCTTCTTGACATTTTTCTTTGTTACTTTTGCTTCCTTTCCCTTCTCCTGCTACTTCAGAATCAACAGTTGGATCAAAGATAATGGCATTACTTGTGTGGGCTAGACCAAGGGTAAGTGTTAGTTCTCGTTAGAACAGGTGAGAGGGTTGCATATTTGAGATCTGGGGTAGTTATTTCCTTGGTTGGTTCTGTGGCCTTGTACACATTCATGGGCATGGTATTTGTGGACTCACTGTGATTATGCCAAAAGCAACACACAGCTTTGCTTTTCTCTTCAATGCAGAACAATCTAAGTGCTGTAGAGTGTGGAGAAGGTAAACAATACAAGATCACTTGTGTTGTTGCAAACATGTACAGTGTTAGCTGACACTTCATGGAGATCTGAGATGAATGCCATGAGGACTATGGCTCCAAGAATTGAAAGATGAAACATATTGTTGTAGGCCCAGAAGTCTTCATGAGACTTATCTTTGGGGACTTTTCTTTCTCATCATCTTGGAAGTAAATTTCAAACAAAACAAACAACCTTTTGACTACACTGTCTCCTTCTCATTTTTAAAATTTATTTTATAAAATTAACCCAAAGGAAGGAAAAAATATTTGTACAAATTTGGTCACTTTAACTTTTAAAAAATATTTTTTAATTGTGAACACACTAATTGTGGATCATTGGACAAAAGTTAACTGAGTTGAAATGTCAACTAAGTGAAATAAGATGTAGCCATTAAAAATGGTAACTATGAAAACACTTATGATATATTGTTAAATACAATGAGGATTATAATAGTTTTAGAAAGAAGAGAAGAACGTCCTAATGTTACTCAATGTGGATTGTGGGATTATAGTGATGTTTAGTTTTTTCTGGTTTCCCTTAAGGCCATTGAAGTTCTTATAAATGTAGTTTTAAATAAAATTGAAGAGATCAAGTACTCAACTACAGTTATTACCACCAAGAAATTGTTTACAAATCCATCATGATCATCCAAATAGCAAGTAGTCTGTAATTTTTAAGAGGATACCATTCAGGATGCTGAGACCAGGGAAAATTTCTTTACTCTGTTGGATCGCAGATTGTTCATCTGTAAAATATTCTGTGGATGTTGGGATGATTAAATATGATGATGCATGTAAAGCAATTACCAGGGTACCTGGCGATCAGCAATCACAAAGGAAGATGTTAATTTAATGTGTTGGTATATTTTGACGTATTGAAATTAACTAAAAATGAAAACATTACTTCAAGGGATAGAAATTCAAATGAAAATTCCACAAAGCAAATACTAATTTATCATTATCATATACGTCATTTATTTATTTTTGAATGGGAAAATAATAAGAGATAGGAAACATTTTCAATAATGTACTAAATCCAGATGATGGATAGATTGTAAATAATAATAAATAGAACTATAATAAATATATAATAAATAGAACTATAATAAATAGAACTATAATAAATAGAACTCACAAGGACAGGAGGTGCATGAGTTTGAAAGGTCACTGCTGGACAAGTACAAATAAAGTATGGCCAGGGGTCAAGAGCCAGGCTGCCTGGGTTCAAGTCTCAGCTTTGCTGCATGAACTTGGACATCCTACTTAACTTCAATCTCTCCATCTATAAAGTGGGGTTAATAACAGCACCACTTCATATTGTTATGGTAAAAATTAAATGAATCAATAAGTGCAAACAGCTGAGAGCAGCACTTGGTATATTAATAGTGCTATGTAATTTACCTAGAAAATGAAGCTTTATGAAGCTTTGTGCCCTGTATCTTCATTTCTCTAATGTTAGTCATCCATCTATTTTTGATTTGATGAGCAATACCACTTATGGTGTTAATAAAATAAAATACCAGTTTTGGAAAATGTTAGCCCTAATGCTTTTAAAGACAGTGAAAATCTTCAGATGTGTGTTCTTGAGGTGTAAATACTTATTGAATGAGTACAAGCAAATCATCTCACAGAGCAATTTAATACACAGTAACCAAATTACCTTATCCCTGATTTTATATATCTTATATAGAAACATCACTTCATTCTTAGGAAGTGAAACAGTCAGACCCCTGGACGAAAATTAAAACAGTTTGCCCAGTTATCAGGGTGTTAGCTGTTATGGAGGAGTATTAACAGTCAAATGACGTTATCAGAAGACCCACCATAGGTCTGCTTGTCACATCTTTAAAAGTCCTTATGAATGCAAGTTCAGACTTAGGACAAAGATACATTCATTTGTGATTACAGGTTTTATGAAAGTATTTCTCTTAGGATTGCAATAAATGCACAATTTCCCTTGGCATAAATCAGTTCCATTTATGAGTTTGTATATGTAAATATGTAAGAAAATATCTTAATTCATTCAGACCCATCCCTTTATTATTATATTGAGAAATATTTATATGTAATATTTTAGTCATCACTATCACATAGTTTTTGTTGACTAGCCATTGAGCCATGGCATGAAGGTTTTCATTGCACCAGCACTGAAATCATTATTTTACTCCCTTCCTGCTGCCCCTCCTGTTTCCCTCTTCTGACAAATGATCCCACTACCCACTCAATTACCCTGTTTGACAACCTGGGATCCACCTTCTCCTTCCTCTTCCTTATACTGTACCCACTTTCCATCCACTCAGTTGCCATATTCTCCAAAGTCTCTCTCCTGAATGTTCTTTATCTAAGAGCCCATCTCTTTTGTTATCCTTTTAGTTTAAGGCCTCATCGTCTTCACCTGTTCTATGACAGCACTTACCTACCTGTTTCCCCCTCTGTTCCTTCTGCTAGATTCCTTTGGAAGATGACCTTAAAGCAACTCTTATAAAATACAAATCTAATTACCTTACTAGACATTTCCCATATTGCTTTGCAAACACTCATTCTGCAGGATATTAATGATGTTACATTAGCAAAATTCTGGATTAAATTGCGTTAAACAGGATTCTTCACTGAAAAATTTATCAGCGCTTTGGGAATTTTATATAATATGGTTATCCAAGAGGGTGTTATAATACATAACCTTTCCTAAACTTTACTGACCGAAAACTTAAGTTCTTTGAAAGAGTGCAAGGAGGATTGGTGTTCTGTAGAATGCACTTTGTGAAATACTATTTTATTTACTTCTTTGAACCCTCAAAATTCACATTAACCTAGAAAATAAAGCACAAATTCTTTAACATGCTTTACAGGAGCCAGCCTCTCTGGTCAGCCCCTACTGCTGTCATCCTAACTCCATACACTGTGTCTGTTCCTGCACACACACTGTTCTGGCCCCATCAAACTATATCTAGGTCCCATGTCACGTATACTGTTGTGCCTTGCATGCACGGTTGTCTCTACCTGAAATGCTTTCCCTTACCTTGTCTACTTGGTGACTTCCTCTTCATCCTTGAAGATGGGGTACAAATAGCACCTCCTTTGTGAAACTTTCCCTGACCCACCCAAGCCATCAATCTCTTTCTCCTCCGTACCCCTAGTACTTATCTCCCTTGTAGTTCTCACCATATTTTATTAAAACTATTTGTATATAGTCCCCCTTCTGCCAGACGGGGTCCCTTAATGGTCAGTGTTCTTTAATCATGAGTCCCGGCACCTGGCACAGGTTGATGCTCCATAAGGAAAGGAATAGTGCTTCTGCAGAGGTGAGTGGACATCCTGTTGTCAGCGGAGACAGCTGCACTGCAATTAAGTTGGGGATATAATGAAATCACAGATCAAGACTAGGTTCACTAATTAATACGTGGTAACTTCAGACGTTATCAGCAGAAAGAACATCTGAATTCCAACTCCGTTGCCCCCTAAAAAAGGTGTCCTCATATCAGATGGTGAGCATTTGTAACTTTGAAGGTTACTTCCTACCTTCTCTCTTTTCTGCTTTCACAGTCACTGTACCTCTGAATAAAAGAGAAAAGGAACAGAATGTCCCTTCAGAGGGGCTGAAATGATTATTGAATATGTCACATCTCAGATCTTGGAAGGAGATCAAAGGAGAAACAATAAATAGGCTTTTTTTTTTCCTCCTTTTGATTTAACCACTCACTCTTGGTTGGCTATAGATCATTCATTTTTTAAAACAAGGTAATTGTAGCAACAGCTGTCTATAAGAAGCAAACAGCAGAGTCGGCTTTATCCCAGGAGAAAAGATACTCAGAGAATGAATTTACTCAGAATAGTAACATCATAGAGGTTTTACAATTAAAAGGGGCATACAGAACCCATAATATTACACACAAGAAAATAGTGCTGGAACAGGGTAAAAGACTTTCTAAAGGTCACCAGAACCAGAAATTTACATTGTATACTTTGCAAAGGTATGTTTTTACCCACGTTTAAAAACACAACTCGAATAAGACTAGAGAAATAAACCAGAGTAGATTTTAAGATCATTAGGCAACATAGTATTGTCAAGCTGTCGTCTCTTATTTTTACCTTCAATTCATGTATAGCATATGTCTTTTAACTTATTTTTGGATTAACTGATGTTTCATGTTAGCAGGTTGTTTTAGCAGAGATACATGGAGAGAATGTCAAGGAACGATTTAGGAAGAGATGGGTGGTGTTTGCAGATACGGGCAGGATGGGTGGATGTTTGGCCAGCCAGTGGGTGTGATGGTGGATCACTGTCTTGTAAAAGTTTTGCAAGATGAATCTAAAGCATTCTTCTTTAATTTTCTTTTGTTTTTTTAGTACAAGAGACCCAGAATTATTGACTTACCACTCAGCATTTTCTTTCAAGTGAGGCTTTAAAAATGTAGTTAAAAACAAACAGAAAACCTTACCATTTATGGGAGCAGGATAGTTTAGACATGAGGCAATGGGAAGACTGACATGAACAGAGATGGTCACAGAAGTAGCTTCTGGTCGGTGGTGTCTGCTTAGTGTAGACCAGCAGTGGACTGGTAGTAGCGGTGGGGACTTTGATGCAATTCTTTTGTGGGCTAAGTTGGGCTGGCTAAGGAAAGGCTGCAGTTCCATGGCTACAGATGTCAGCTGATTCCAACACTGGGTGTGGCTGTGCTGGAATGAGGGCGGTCTGTGAAAGAGGTAGGAGCTTTCATGTGATATTAGGGAAACTTCAGCCAACCTTATCTGGACGAGAGATGAGGAGAGACAGGTCGTCGTCTCTCCTTGCCCTTTCCTCCTCTGCATGTTAGGGGCTGCATGAGATTTGATCTTACCATTGTCAAAAATCCAGAAACAAGTAAAAATGAAAACCAGATCAGTAGAACAGTATTTAGTAAGAGTTATTATGCACGTAGAAGCAGTTCATAACCTGGGAGTTCTCAAACCGAAAACTTATATGAAGCTCAGAGGCATGATGTACAGAATGGCTCATAAAGTGAAAATGAGGGAGTTGTTTAACTTTTAAAATGATTGGTTATTATGAATGATTGATCGTTATGACAGGGGTCTCCAGGAGAAAGGAGATTGGTTAAAAGTGATTATCTTGTACCATTTTAGGAAGATAACTTAAGTTTCTTTCATGATTATCAGAGGCATCTACAAGAAATAACCTAAGTTAAGTTTTGCTTATGTTCATAAAATAAACTAGATTTAGTTTTACTGACGTGGCTTAAATGGCTTTGTCTGGTCAGGGAATTTTCAAGTTTGGTCTCCATTCTGTGTTTTACTTTAACACCATATGCATATAAACCTTTTACATACTGTCTAAAGATACACAAGGCCAGAATGCTAAAGTGCTTTTGCATTCAACCTCTTAACAATATTGTTTCGGTAGATCATGAGATTTGGCTGAAATGAAAGCAGTTTCCAGCAGAATAAATTTGGGGTCTGCTGTTCTGTTTTAATGGTGTGGAGAGTCATTGAAATATTAACCTAAAGGCAAGTGTCTCCACCTGGGCACTGTTGACATTTGGGACCACGTAATGCTTTGTTGTAGTTGGCTGTCGTGTGCATTGCATGATGTTTAGCAACATTTCTGGCACGTGACAACCACGTGACAGTAGCATGCCCCTCCCAGTTGTGACAAACAAAAATGTCTCCAAATATTGGCAAATGTCCCCTGGGGGACTAAATTGCCCTGGGTGAGAATTACTGACACATTGTGTAGTTTCTCATTTACTATGAGGTAAACACTTGCCTTTGAGTCAGAAAAACTTTTCAAATAGTGCTGAAATCCCTTTTTCTTTATCTATCACACATGTGTTGAACATTTTACAATGAATCAGATGCTGAGGATGCAAAAATAAATAAGTAACTGCCCTCACAGACTTACATTTTAATAAGGAAGACAGATGGATGCAATAAGTTATTACTCTGTAGGGTCCGAGTATAATTCTGCAGAGGTAATTCCATGGTGCCATGGGAGCCAAAGGATGCAGAATCGAATTTGGAGTGAAGAACTCGGGGGAGCTGGGTAACAAAAGAGATCTCTGCATTATTTCAAAACTGTTTTTTCTCTGTTAGATCTACTCCCTGGGAGATAAGGCCCCTCCCTCCTAGCCCCAGGGATGCAGGAAAGTCACTAATTTTAGTTACTAAGCCTGCTCCCAATAAAAATTGCATAATTTTATGCTGAACGAAGTTGGTCCTGGTGAGTGACTTTCATTCTGCATTGATGTGGGGAATCGTTGAGACAGATGGTTAATATCACACATTTTTACCGTTTTCAGAAACATGAAGAAAGCAAAGTCAACATCAGGTGAACAGTGTCATAGCTTTAAAAAAAGATGAACAGAACTCAGAATGTCACATAAATGCCCAAGAGAAACTATTTAATTACCCTAATATGCTGTATTCCCCTTGTCTGAAGAGCTGAGCAGCAGTTTTCTTTTGTTTTTTTCTTTTTGAGGAAGATTAGTCCTGAGCTAACGTCCGCCACCGATCCTTCTCTTTCTGCTGAGGAAGATTGGCCCTGAGCTAACGTCTGTGCCCATCTTCCTCTGTGTTATATGTGGGATGCTTGCCACAGCATGGCTTGATAAGCAGTGCGTAGGTCCACAGTGGGATCCGAACTGGCGAATTCTGGGCCGCTGAAGCAGGGCACACACACTTAATCACTGTGCCACCCAGCCAGCCCTGAGCAGCAGTTTTTGAGGAACCATGTATTGTACCTCAATTGGCCATAATTAGAAAGCTTAGAGGAATAAACAAACTCAAAATGAATTAGCTTGGATCTAAATTTTTCTTTGAGAAAGTGAAGATTCTAATTTTAAAAATTAAATTCGTAGGTGTTAAATGAATTAATATTTCAATTTTTATTTCATTAAATAAATATTTATTTTAATGCTCCCAAGTATAAAGGACAGTATGCAGGATTAAAAAAAATGAAAAAGACTCTGTTTGCTCAAAAGCGTTTATTGTCTCTTGGGGAGGATGAGCACAAAATAACCAGGCTAATTCATCAGAAGATAAGATAGTGCTGTACTAGGGGAGTTCAGATGAGGAAGTGAAGAATTGTAACTGGCAAATGAGGCAAAATGAGCATCAATTCTTGCTCCTTCTGATTTCCTGAGCACAAGAATATATATCAAGAATATTTGCAGGTCAAAAAGGGACATCCTCTAGTATTAATGAAGCTGGTAGAAAGCTGTGAGATGGCTTCAGTAGATTGTTCTCCAATTCATTTTTCTCTTTAAAAAAGCAGTAGAAAGAAACTTTCTTTAAAAATGTGAGAATACCCTCTTTTGTCCTCCTATTCTTCAAATCTTCCATTCAGCCAGCCAGCCAGCCATCCATCTGCCAAACAGCAGTTGTACTGATCTTTTTAAAACAAATCAAATCATTTTACTCCTGTGACTAAATCCCTTCGACGGCTTCCCACTGCTCATAAACTAAAAGTCAGACTTTTGTCCATGACTTACCAGCTGCTGCAATGAGCTGGCCCCTCCTCTCTCTCCAACCTCAGGTCATATCTCTGTCGCCATTGTTCATTGCACTCCAGCTATTCTGCCTTTCCCCCCATTTTAGGACCTTTGCAAATGCACCTGCAGTTCTGTTCCCTCTGTTCTTGGCTCCTGCCCTCCCCTCTGCTGGCTCCTTCTCATGTTTCACCTCACACCTGAAATGGCACTTCCCTAGAAAAAGTCCCTGTTATAAGCTTGGTTCACTTCCTTCTTTATACTTCAAAGCACTCCTTGAGAGTAGGAATTCTTGTCTGTTTTTTTCACTAATGTATCCCTGAACAAAGCATAAGAAATAGTGTATGCTCAAAACGTATATTTTGAATGAATAAGCAAATACATCTCTTCAATTATTTATTATAAGCTTCTTAAGGGCAGGGTGTATGTCACCATTGTGTAACCAGTGCCTAGATCAGTGCCTAGTTCAAGGAAGATTGTCAAGAAATATGTTTTTGAAGATGGAAATGAAGGAATGAATGAATCGATATTTATTTTAGGTAAAAATAAAAAAAACAAAAGGAGAGCAATAATAACAAAAACTTGTGATCCTACCATTAGGCTGCCAACGGGTATAGGAGGGAAAAGTAAAAATATGGTGAGCTAAATTTCAAAAAATTATAGCTTCAAGGTTAAATACAATTGAAAATGTCTGATAAGTTTGAATTTATTATGGAAAAATTTCCCCCAAATCAGTTATTAAACCAGATGTAATGATTTTAAAGAGTCCCCCACCCGCATAGAATTGTGGCTGATATTCCGTTATTAATGTTCCTTATGAATCTCTCATTCTTCTAAGTGGCATAATAAAGGTTGTTAATGGGGTTTACTCCCTTAATGGCAATGGTGAGTTATCAAGCCTTACATTACGGACCCTGTGAAAGACCAATATTCACATTGTATAGTTTTATCGTTCTAAAATGATTCTCAACATTGGCCACCAGATGGCAATACCTGGGAAGACCATTCCCCACTTCAAGAAGAATTCTTTCTTCAGCCACTTGATGGCATCTCTCCATTGTTTTCAAGAACTCTTGACATACTCATCTTGATTCCTTTTGCGTCCCTTTCTCCAGTGCTTTCCTTCTGCGGTTCTTCCCTGTCACATAGACAGACTCCCACCTGCAATACCAGTGCTGTGCAAGATTTCCTAAAGAGAGGCCTTTAGGACATTTCTTTGAAGGATATGCATGGTGAAAATTTTTTATTCTAGCTGTTTAAACTGTTCTTTAGAAGAATTTTTGTCTTCTATTTTAAAGGAAATGGAAAGCTACATAAGATTCTTTAAAATTTATGAGAAAATTATTTATGTATATATATATATAGGACAAATATATGTAAGTGTGTGATGGTTTTGTTTAAAGGTCTTATGGCTAGCTTACACAGTAGCATCATATTGTTGAACTATGATATTATGATTTCACAGAGGGAGGTTCAAGGTATACTCATTATAGTAAAATAGACAATATTTACACCTTTTTTGCTTATTAAAAATTCTTCTAATTTTTTTAATATTTAGGGTAAAATGTACAAGCACATCAAAACTCCGATATCATTTAGACTTTGGTTTTATGCTATTTACAGGCAAATGAACATTTTAAAATATATTTTTTTCTTAAGGACTGGTAATTTTTCCTCAAAGTTTGGAGATTTTCTCATTAACTGATTTGGTTTGGCTTTAAAATAGAATTTTTTTTGACATTTTATAAAATGAAGCTTTGGGGCATCATACTTTCAAAGATTACTCTTTCAGAGCATTTTTAAAGATGCTCTGGATGAGTTTTGCTATTAACAGTTTACAAATGAAATGAGGGAGGTTTGCCAGTGCTGTTTTTAAGTCAGAGAGTATATTCCACATAAAACATTGTTTCCATTGCCTACTGTTTAAAAACAAATCATAGATATCTTAAAACTCATTACAGATGATCTGCTTTGAAATGAATCTGTTTTCATAATCTTCCTTCATGAAGATTTTTATCTGTATATCCTCAAATGGCTTTTCTTTGTACCTTGTATTGGAAGACTGTCTCCTGGGGCTGGCCCGGTGGCGCAGCGGTTTAGTTCGCATGTTCCGCTTCTCAGCAGCCCAGGGTTCACCGGTTCGGATCCCTGGTGTGGACATGACACCACTTGGCAAAAGCCATGCTGTGGTAGGTATCCCACGTATAAAGTAGAGGAGGATAGGCATGGATGTTAGCTCAGGGCCAGTCTTCCTCAGCAAAAAGAGGAGGATTGGCAGTAGTTAGCTCAGGGCTAATCTTCCTCCAAAAAAAAAAAAAAGGAAGACTGTCTTCTGTCCACAATACACAGACCTTATATTTATGACCTTGATAGCTCTTCCAAAATGTTAGAGTTCAGGGAAGTTGACAACCATAGGGGCCTATGTAAGTGTATAAAAATAATTGGACATGCATTATGACGTTGACACCAGGGCTCTGTTAAATGTGCCTTGGCTGAATGGGAGGGTCAATCAGACAATGAGAAAAATTGGTAATTAGCTGGGGAATTAGGGACTTATCTCTCTTATTTGCCGCTTTAGTCATTTAAGATGGGATTTGCTCCACGTAACAAAAACCAAACAAACAAAAACTCAACTAAAGTAAAATATAAGAAAAATGTGTTCTCTCCTATAGAAGGACTGAGTTGTGAGGGTTCCAGGATTGGTTAATATGAAGTCTGATGGATATCCTTTCTGTCTTCCCCTTCTGCCATCACCAGCCTCTTAGCTTCATCTTCTGGCTTGTCCCCTCATGGTCACTGATGATTGTGTATTTCCAGGAGTCATATTCAAACACTAGAATGTCCAGAGAAAGAAGACACCATCTATCCAAACCCAGAGGTTCTGCAGCAACTCCCTCAGGTCTCATTTGCCAGAATTGGTTCTATACTCTTTTCTAAAACAATCCATGCAAAGCAATTTGATTTCCGTCATTACTTAGACTGTTTAGTTTACCACTGAGTCACATAATGGAAAGGAGAATTTCCCAATGAAAAACACCCAAGAAGGGTGAAGGGGCTTTGGGTAGACAAACAATAATTTCTGCATGCTCTCAATTTCTGTGCTCTCAATTGTTAGAAATGTGAGAGAGCTTGAACAGATTCAGTAATCAGCTAAGAATGAGAGTTTGCTTAAAATCTCTGTCGTTTTAATGTTTTAAATCATGGACCCTTTGGGAATGATGGTCCATCAGCCTTTGAGGCTGTGCTGTCAGCTTGGGAAAAGCTGGTCTCCTTTTTTGTTCCCTCAAATATTTCGCTATTGCTCCTCCTTTGAAAGCTTCACTCTAGCTAGTGAAATAGAGTGTTTGTTACAAAATAAAGATTTGGGGTTCTGGGACTCCTTGTTTTAAACCTTAGTTCATAATTGTTGGCTCTTGTATTTCTGCCAGGAATGGTAATTCTAGGCCATCATTAATGACTAGGCAGAAGAAAGGAGTCTATTCTGGTATTCCACTAGCCCATTTTCCACAGCGCTGTTCCTTCCCTTTGAGCTGATTACCTTGTATCACTGAGAAAATAAAGATCAGCTCATATGAATCCCATCAGCTGATCGTCCCTTCGTCATCTCTGAGTCTCTCCTTCTTCCTTCCCATTTTTGAGTATGGAATACTCTCCCCCCTTCCAATGCTATTTCCTCCACCAGTGTTTTTGATTTCTTTCTCTCTTGACTCCTTGAGCCTTGTCATCTCAGTTTTTCTCCAGGCCACCTGTGCTTAGACACTTTGGATTTATTTTTGACCCTTCCCTTGACCCCCACATTCAATGACTTGCCGATTTCTACTGATTCTTCCCCTCAGGTATTGGTCTTATCCCTCCCTGTGGCCACTGTTATCTCTTGCTGAAGTAATTTTAGGTTCTTGGAGCTCATAGACTGTGTTCTTGAATCTAGTTGTGCAATAGTCTGGCATTTGAAATAGAGTTTCTGTTTTGCTATCTTTTAGCTTTATTAAGTATATTTAGAGGTAACCTTTTGGTAATCTGTATTTGCTTTGCAGTACACTAGAATTACAGAGTGCACAGAAAACCTGAAGAGGCTAAAGTGGTACTAACTACCAAGCACAGAGAGAGCATTAATTAAAGTGTCTTACAACTAAATCTTCCTGATATTAGGGTAGATAAGTTAGAACTGTGTGAATTTACAGAGGCCAATTTTGAGGTGGGGGATAAATCCCATTATTATTCACACCCTGAAAGTAGCTTGATAAAATTGTAGGCGAACGTCAGTTAATTTTGTGAAACTAGTTATTTGTATAAATGTCTATTAAATAGGGCCAATTACATTCTGGGTGCTCTTCGTTAAACCCATTGTTTACCTTTCTTTTCTTTTTTTTTAGTTAAAATCTCAATTAATCCTTCTTATATTGTGACTAAAACTGAAGGGCTTGGTGAAACATCTCGTTTTCCAGATCATGTACTGAAAAGTCTGAAGGGGCAGCAACTTTAAGTAATTTCGTTTAGTTTATTTGCAGTGCTCTGTTGACTGCTTTGCTCTTGTGTTCATTGATTTTATCCATTCACAAATCCAAAATATGATCAGTCTTGTTTGTGCACTCGACAAACATTTCTAATTGTTTTCTAAAATATAAATACTTTGAAAATTTTGAAAAAATCTACAAACTGTGGAGAAGAACAATAAAACATTCTTGTAAAACCATTATAGTGTTAGAACTTTCATTGAATTATTTTTCCACCTATCAGTGGATCAAGTAAAGTGTCCATTAGGCAAGCAAATAAAGATCCAAATTATCCAGCAATCCATTTCCTAAACCCTCATACAAGTCTCATTAGATAATTTTAAAAGATTTAAGACATTGTTTAAAATTTCAACGATACTCCAATCTCTTCTTTCTCAACTCCTGATCTTGGATTCTGCTTCACTGAGAAAATACAAGCCATTCTTTGTTAACTTCAACACATATCCTTACTGCTTCTTCTCTTCTGTAAATTTCGCTTCCATTCCTCCCCTCTCTGGGGCAGTTGAGCCCTCCTCTTTTCCACTATAAATGCCAAACCTTGTGATATTGATAACATCTGTTTCTGTCCCCTGAGCCTTTAGCCACTATTGTTCTAGTTGCCCAGGCTAGACACTTGCAAATCATCGTCAGCCTCTTCCAGAAGCCCATTATCAAGTGATTACTCATTCCTGTTCATTCAACTTCTTCATAATTCTTCTCTCCAATTCTTCATATTTCCATCACTACTGCTCTATTTAAAGCCTACCTCACCTGTATGTCTTTCTCACTACTAATTTATCCTCCTTATGAATTCCTTCAGCTATGCTCTTAAGACAACTGGAATTATGTTACTCCTTGCCTCAAAAACATTCATTCAGTGCCTCCCTGTGGTCGAAGGATAAAATTCAGTTGCCTTCACATTTCATTCATATTCTTTCTTAGTCTGACACAAAACAATCATTCCAAATTCTTCTCCCAGAGGATTCTTCAATCTACCCACTTAGGACTTGCCGATGCTGTACCAGGAACTATAATTGTCCTGCCTCCGCTCATGTTTTTCTGTCAACCCAGAATGTCCTCCCCAACAACCTGAACTATTAAAGTTCTACTTACCTTTCAAGATCCACTTTAATGCTGTCTGGATTCACATAAACTCCTTCTCCTGATCTTTTAGTCAGAATGAACCAAACATTCCCTGTACTCCTAACCTAAATTCCTTATAGTGCCATCAAATCACTTCACTTATCCTGTTTTTATTGTATTCAGTGCTTCATTTGTATTTCCCCCATTGGATGACACACCTTTTGAAGATGGTGACTGTATCATATTTACAGTCTTGTGCTACATAATGACGTTTTGGTCAAGCACAGACCGCATATACGATAGTGGCCCCATAAAATTAGTACCCTATAGCCTAAGTGTATAGTAGGCTATACCATCTAGGTTTGTGTAACTACTGTGGGGGAGGAAGAAATTTTCTTCTATCCTTCTAGGTTCTTCTGCCTGGTCTAAGAATTAAATTGACATGAGACAGGTTAACAGGAGAAAAACAGGTTTAAAAACATGTGCATGGGGGAGAAACCCAGGAAAACTGAATAACTTACCCAAATGGCCAAAGCCCTCACCTTAAATACCATCGTCAGCTAAAGGCAAAAGAAGATGTGGGGGTGGGGAGAGTCAGGGACTTCGAAGGGAAGGAAGGCAGTCCACAGGTAGATGAAAAGGAGCAAACTTTCTGCAAACAAGTGTTTGGCCACAGAAACAGAAGAACACAGAAGGGAGCCCAACAAACAGGCTTTTCTAGGTTCCTCCCTGCCTACCACCTAGCTCATGTTATGCTAAGGTGATAGCTCACTTCCTGAAACCATTTTTTCAATCTGGGAGGTAATAAAAACTTTGTCTTTTGTTGCTTAAAAATTATCTGCCTAAAAATATCCTCACATAAAGGGACAAACTTTGAGGTGGCAAGTTTTGTTCCCTTTCAGTACGCTCTTTGATGTTTGCACAGTGATGAAATCACCTAGTGCATTTCTCAGAACACATCCCCATTAAGTGACATGTGACTGTACCTTTGTAGCCATTCCCACTTCCTTGCCCCAAGCACTTAGCAAAGTGCTTTACACACAGCAGGAATTCAGTAACACTTGCTGGAGTGAAGTTACTGGCTCTTCCAATAGTCTGGCTTATGTTTTTTGTTTTGTTTTTTTTTATTAAGGTTATGAAAGTTAACATCCTTGTGAAATTACAGTTGTACATCATTATTAGCCATGTTGTAGGTACACCACTTCACCCCTAGTGCCCTCCCCCCACCCCCCTTTCCCCTGGCAGCCACCGATCAGTTCTCTTTGTCCATGTGTTAACTACCACCTATGAGTGGAGTCATACAGAGTTTGTCTTTCTCTGTCTGGCTTATTTCACTCCACATAATACCCTCAAGGTCTATCCATGTTGTTGTGAATGGGACGACTTTGTCCTTTTTTATGGCTGAGTAGTATTCCGTTGTATATATATATACCACATCTTCTTTATCCAATCATCAGTCGCTGGGCACTTAGGTTGGTTCCATGACTTGGCTATTGTGAATGCTGCGATGAACATAGGGGTGCATGGAACTTTTGGAATTGCTGATTTCAGGTTCTTAGGGTAGATGCTCAGTAATGGGATGGCTGGGTCATAAGGTATTTCTGTTCTTAACTTTTTGAGGAATCTCCATACTGTTTTCCATAGTGGCTGCACCAGTTTGCATTCCCACCAACAGTGTATGAGGGTTCCTTTTTCTCCACAGCCTCTCCAACATTTGTCACTCTTGGTTTTGGATATTTTTGCCGTTCTAACAGGTGTAAGGTGATATCTTAGTGTAGTTTTGATTTGCATTTCCCTGATGATTAGTGATGATGAGCATCTTTTCATGTGTCTATTGGCCATCCATATATCTTCTTTGGAGAAATGTCTGTTCATGTCCCCTGCCCATTTTGTAATTGGGTTGTTTGATTTTTTATTGTTGAGCTGCGTGAGTTCTTTGTATATTATGGAGATTAACCCTTTGTCGGATAAATAACTTGTGAATATTTTTTCCCAATTAGTGGGCTGTTTTTTTTGTTTCAATCCTGTTTTCCCTTGCCTTGAAGAAGCTCTTTAGTCTGATGAAGTCCCATTTGTTTATTCTTTCTATTGTTTCCCTCATGTGAGGGGTTATGGTGTCTGAAAAGATTCTTTTGAAGCTTATGTCAAAGAGTGCACTGCCAATATTGTCTTCTAGAAGACTTATTGTTTCAGGCCTAATCTTTAGGTCTTTGATCCATTTTGAGTTTATTTTAACAAATGGTGAAAAAGAATGGTTGATTTTCATTCTTTTACATGTGGCTGTCCAGTTTTCCCAGCACCATTTGTTGAAGAGACTTTCTTTCCTCCATTGTAGGCCCTCAGCTCCTTTGTCAAAGACTAGCTGTCCATAGATGTGTGGTTTTATTTCTGGGCTTTCAATTCCGTTCCACTGATCTGTGCACCTATTTTTGTACCAGTACCATGCTGTTTTGATTACTGTAGCTTTGTAGTATGTTTTGAAGTCAGGGATTGTGATGCCTCCAGCTTTGTTCTTCTTTCTCAGGATTGCTTTGGCAATTCGGGGTCTTTTGTTGCCCCATATGAATTTTAGGATTCTTTGTTCAATTTCTGTAAAGAATGACATTGGAATTCTGATTGGGATAACATTGAATCTGTAGATTGCTTTAGGTAGTATGGACATTTTAACTATGTGTATTCTTCCAATCTATGTGCATGGAATGTCTTTCCATCTCTTTATGTCATTGTCGATTTCTTTCAAGAAGGTCTTGTAGTTTTCATTGTATAGATCTTTCACTTCCTTGGTTAAATTTATCCCAAGGTGTTTTATTCTTTTTGTTGGGATCATGAATGGGATTGAGTTCTTGAGATCTTTTTCTGTTAGTTCATTTTTAGCATATAGAAATGCTACTGATTTATGTATGTTGATTTTATACCCTGCAACTTTGCTTAGTTGTTGATTGTTTCTAATAGTTTTTCTATGGATTCTTTGGGGTTTTCTATATATAAGATCATGTCGTCTGCAAACAGCGAGAGTTTTACTTCTTCGTTGCCTATTTGGATTCCTTTTATTTCTTTTTCCTGGCGAATTGCTCTGGCCAAAACCTCCAGTACTATGTTCAATAAGAGTGGTGAAAGTGGGCACCCTTGTCTTGTTTCTGTTCTGAGAGGGATGGGTTTCAGTTTTTGTCCGTTGAGTATGATGTTGGCTGTGGGTTTGTCATATATGGCCTTTATTATGTTGAGGTACTTTCCTTCTATACCTATTTTATTGAGGGTTTTTATCATAAATGGATGTTGGATCTTGTCAAATGCTTTCTCTGCATCTATTGAGATGATCATGTGGTTTTTGTTTCTCATTTTGTTAATGTAGTGAATCACGTTGATTGACTTGCGGATGTTGAACCATCCCTGTGTCCCTGGTATAAATCCCACTTGATCATGGTGTACAATCTTTTTGATATATTGCTGTATTCAGTTTGCCAAAATTTTGTTGAGGATTTTTGCATCTATGTTCATCAGTGATATTGGCCTGTAGTTTTCCTTCTTTGTGTTGTCCTTGCCAGGTTTGGGGATCAGGGTGATGTTGGCTTCATAGAATGTATTAGGGAATGCTCCATCTTCCTCTATTTTCTGGAACAGTTTGAGAAAGATAGGTATTAAATCTTCTTTGAATGTTTGGTAGAATTCTCCAAAGAAGCCATCTGGTCCTGGACTCTTATTTTTGGGGAGGTTTTTGATTACTGTTTCTATTTCTTTACTTGTGATTGGTCTATTCAGATTCTCTATTTCTTCCTGATTCAGTTTGGGTAGGTTGTATGAGTCTAGGAATTTATCCATTTCTTCTAGGTTGTTCAATTTGTTGGCATATAGTTTTTCATAGTATTCTCTTATGATCCTTTGTATTTCTTTGGTATCTGTTGTGATTTCTCCTCTCTTGTTTCTAATTTTATTTATTTGAGACTTCTCTCTGTTTTTTTTTTTAGTGAGTCTGGCTAAGGGTTTGTTGATTTTGTTAATTTTTTCGAAGAACCAACTCTTTGTTTCATTGATCCTTTCTACTGTCTTTTTTGTTTCAATATCATTTATTTCTGCTCTAATTTTTATTATTTCCCTCCTTCTACGGACTTTGGGCTTCATTTGTTCTTCTTTTTCTAATTCCGTTAGGTGTTGTTTGAGGTTCTTTATGTAAAATTTTTCTTGCTTATTGAGGTGAGCCTGTATTGCAATGAATTTCCCTCTTAGGACTGCCTTTGCTGCATCCCAAATCATTTGGTATGGTGTGTTTTCATTTTCATTTGTCTCCAGATAATGTTTGATTTCTTCTTTAATTTCTTCAATAATACATTGTTTGTTCAGTAGCATGTTGTTTGGTCTCCACATTTTTGGCCCTTTCCCAGCTTTATTCTTGTAGTTGATTTCTAGTTTCATAGCATTATGATCAGAAAAGATGCTTGGTATTTTTTCAACCCTCTTGAACTTATTGATGCTTGCTTTGTTTCCCAAGATATGGTCTATCCTTGAGAATGTTCCATGTGCACTTGAAAAGAATGTGTAACCTGCTGTTTTTGGATGAAGTATCCTATATATATCTATTAGGTCCATCTGATCTAATTTTTCATTTAATTATATAATTTCCTTGTTGATTTTCTGTCTGGATGATCTGTCCATTGGTGTTAATGGGGTGTTGAGGTCCCCTACTATTATTGTATTGCTGTTGATGTCTCCTTTTAGTTTTCTTAATAGTTTCTTTACAAATTTTGGTGCTCCTGTGTTAGATGTGTATATATTTATAAGTGTTATGCCATCTTGGTGGATTGTCCCTTTTATCATTATATACTGCCCCTCTTTGTCTTTCTTTATCTGTTTTGCTTTGAAGTCTTTGTCTGATATAAGTATGGTAACACCTGCTTTCTTTTGTTCATTATTAGCTTGGAGTATTGTCTTCCATCCCTTCACTTTGAGTCTGTGTTTGTCTTTGGGGCTGAGGTGTGTTTCCTGGAGGCAGCATATTGTTGGATCTTGTTCTTTGATCCATCCTGCCACTCTGTGCCTTTTGATTGGAGAGTTCAATCCATTCACATTTAGAGTGATTATTGAAACTTGGGGGCCTACTGTTGCCATTTTATCACTTGTTTTCCAGTTCTTTTGCATTTTGTCCTGATGGAGAGCTGTTACTTTGTGTTATTGTCCTTCTGCTTATTTCCTTTGTTCTGGATTTTGTAACCCCTTTCCTTTTCTTGATTTTTCAGGAATGAGGTTCTTCCTGAGCATTTCTTAAAGAGGAGGTTTTGTGGCAATGAACTCCCTTAACTTTTGTTTATCTGGGAAAGTTTTTATTTCTCCATCATATTTGAAGGATATTTTCGCTGGGTAGAGTATTCTTGGCTGCAGGTTTTTGTCCTTCAGAGTTTTGAGTATTTCATTCCAATCTCTTCTAGCCTGTAAGGTCTCTCCTGAGAAATCTGCTGATAGCCTTATGGGGTTTCCTTTGTAAGTTATTTTCTTCTGCCTGGCTGCCCTTAGTATTTTCTCTTTATCGTTGACTTTTGTTAGTTTCACTACTGTATGCCTTGGGGTTGGTCTTCTTGCGTTAATAAAGTTTGGAGATCTATAGGCTTCTGTCACATGAAGTTCCATCTCTCTTTCCAAGTTTGGACAGTTCTCAGCTATTATTTCTTTGAACAGGCCTTCTGCCCCCTTCTCCTTCTCTTCTCCCTCTGGTATACCTATAATCCTTATGTTGCATCTCCTAATCGAGTCAGATAATTCTCAGAGAGTTTCTTCATTTCTTTTCCATCTTAGTTCTCTCTCCTCCTCTGTCTGCAGCATTTCTATATTCCTATCCTCCAAATTGCTAATTCTGTCCTCCATATTATCGACCCTACTGTTCAGAGCATCCAGATTTTTCTTAATCTCCTCCATTGTGTTCTTCATCTCCAGTATTTCTAATTGGTTCTTCTTTATAGTGTCAAGCTCTTTTGTGACATAGCTCCTGAACTCATTGAGTTGTCTATCTGAATTCTCTTTAACTCTTTGAGTTTTTTAATAATGGCAGTTTTGAAATCATCATCATTTAGGTTGTAGATTTCATTGTCTTTGGGATTGTTTTCTGGGTGCTTATCATTTTCCTTCTGTTCTGGAGATTTAATATATTTTTTCATACTGCTTGATGGCGTGTATTTGTGCTTCCGCATAGGGATAGAGTGTAGTCGCTGCTTCCACTTGTTGCGACTGGTGTTGGCGGGGGGGGGGTGGGGAGTGCAGCTGTTTAGACTGCACCAACCAGGAACCCTGTCAGCTGTTACTGACTGGACCTGGACCCCTCCTCATAGTCACAGTGGTCCTGTGGGTTCCCTTGTCGGTTGTGGGTGCAATCGCAAGGGGGCAGCAGGCTGCTGGTGCCTACTGTTGCAACCCACTTAGACGCACTCCCTCCTTGTGGTCTGCAGCAATGTTGTGGGCTTTCCCAGCAGCCAGGAGCAGGATCACCTATAATTGCCGTTTTGTCCCTGACAGAGCCCACAAGTTCACACTTGTCCACTATAGGTCCCAGCAGTGCTATGGGTATCTTCTGCAGTCTGTCGTTAGCTCACCTAGCTGTGCTACTTTTGCCCCAGGGCCTTCCCGCCTTGCAATTGCCAGTCAGCACCTCTCCACTAGTGCTGTGTAGAGGCTTTCACTGAGGCTGCTGTGGAACCTGGAGTTCCCCCCTGGGCTACGTAGCCGTTTCACCGGAGCTCCACTCTGCCCCACTCCACTCTCACGGGATCTCTGGGAGCCCTTTGCCTCATCTGGGACACAGCCAGAGTCCGTGGGCCTGGCTGTGGCTTATAAGCTGCTGCCTTGTGGAGAATTCTGCTCTAGGGAGCTTCCTGGTGTTCCGACTGCTGGGTAGGGCCTCCCTGCCAATGGTGAGCAGAAGCCCTGCTGGGGGCATGCGGGACCCTGGAGCATCCCCGTGGGCCGCAGAGCTGGGTGTTGGAGCTCCACCCAGTCCCCAAGCATGTCCACAGGAAATCTCGGCACCCCCTGCACCGACCCATGCTCCGGAGACTGTGGGCCAAGCAGCAGCTGGTGGTCCGGTGCAGTGCCAGGGAATCTGCCCACCGGGAGCTTCCCTTTGTCCTGGATTCTGGGCATGGCCTCCCTGCTAATGGCGAGCAGAGGCTTTCCCAGCCAGGGAGGTGTGGGACCCTGGAGCCTCCCCCCGGGCCGCAGAGCCGGGCACTGAAGCTCCAACCGTGTCCCCAAGCACGTCTACAGGAAGTCTGGGCGCCCCCTGCACCGACCTGTGCACCGGAGACTGTGGGCCCAGCAGCAGCTTGCGGTCTGGTGCCTTACTGGGGAATCCACCCGCCAGGAGCTTCCCTTTGTTCTGGATTCTGGGAAGGGCCTCCTGCTAATGGTGAGTGGAGGCCTTCCCTGCTGGTGGATGTGGGACCCTGGGGATTCCCCCGGGCTTAGATGTAATCGCGAGGGGCTTGAGTAGGGCTGTTGTCACCTGTTTCCACAGTCGCTCCACTGGTGAGTACACACTCCCGCCCTTGGTGTGTGGCGATGCTATGGGGGAGTCTGCTGGAAGAGAGCCTCCTGCAGGAACTAGGCTGTCCGGGGGTCGGGGATCGGGGTCAGGCTCAGAGAGTTTTCACCTATTTCCACCTCCTCCCGGGGGGAAGTCCGTCCACCTTCCAATGTATAGTAGTATGAGACTCTTAGGTGTCTTGAGATGCTATCTGGATATCCTTTGTTAATCGGTGAATGTCCAATTAGTTGTAGATTCGACGGGGGAGAGACAAAGAAGACCACTCACTCCACCGTCTTGGTCCTGCCTATTAGCACACTCTTATTTCAATTGTCCTCTTAATTGGGTTGGTACCCAGTGTAGCTGGTTGCTAGGCTCAGGGGCATACAGTTGTGATAGGCCTGAGGCCAACAAGGCTGTTGTCAGTTCTCTTAGGAGTGCAGCTGAGTAGGGCTAGCCCTTGGCATGGAGGCACTCAGTTGTTTCAGGCTTTGTGAAGTGGGGCTGATCCTTTTTATGGCTATTTTTGAAACACAAGTCTTCTGCTGCTGATAAGCCTCAGCCCCCTCTGGACCACATACACTGTCAACACAGTCCTGGTCCGTGCACACTTCTCAAGCCCCTGGAGCGTATCCCACTGCCACACTGCAGAGGCCCCCACCTCTGCTCCAATGCCTCCCACAGTTCACCTGGCCCTCACACAGGCCCTGCCCCACAGAGGCAGACACCTTTGCCTTCCGGTAGAGGATCAAGGCATTCAGTCAATGCAGGCTGAAAAGTAGCCTGAGGGCTTGCTGTTAGGTGGGGCCAGTCCCTAGGGCGGGTTGCCTGCCCTGGCTGAACTGGATTAAATCTGTGCTCTAGTGGGTGTGGCAGACCCCTGGGCTAACAGTCCAAGGGACGCACCTCAATGGCCCTCATCTGTGTCTGTATCAGCTCGCCTGGACCAGCTCAGAACAACAGCCCCCACCAATGTCTCAGTCTCCGGAGAGGATCCTCCTCTCACCATGATGCCCCCAGAGCCCACCAGGTGAGTCTTGTTTCACCAAAGGACTATCAGCCTTCTCTCTGGTGATTTTAGGTTGCTGTAATGAGTGAGTTTGTGCATGGGCCCTTTACGACCCGGATCTTTTCGGCTTTCGGCCAATAGCTTTTCTGGGGTGTCCTCGCTGCTGTTAATAGCCAGCAAAGCCAGATAGTAAGACCCCCCCCCCTCAGTTGGGCTGAGTCCGAAGGATGGTTATAGCAGTATTGCCCCCGCTCCGGACCTCACTCCTCCAGGGAGGGCTGCGTACCTTAGGTTGGCTCCCGCCTGGCCAGCTGAGAAGCTCCGCTGCTCCCAAAGGTGGCTTTTTTCCTCTCTGGCCGGAGTTACTGCCTCTTCTGCTTTTGTCAGGACTGTCCCTTGTTGTGGGGGTTCTTTTTATCCAGTTTTCAGTTTTCAATCCAGGGTGATTCTTCCTAAAATTGTTGTAACCTGGTTGTGTTTGTGGGAGGAGGCGAGTTCAGCGTCTGCTCACAGTGCCATCTTGGTGAGAACTCTGGCTTATGTTTTGATGTGATCTTTATGATTGTATGGCATTTACAATGAAAAGTAAAACACAGTGCTCAGCTTTCTAGTGTTCAAGGCGCTGTTTTGCCTCATATGGATTTTCAGTGTGTCTAAATATTAATCCTCTTCGCACTCAAAACAGTGTGACAGAGCTTGGGGTGGCTTGAATGGTTTACCCCAGTATGCATCACAAATATTATCATTTTCTATGTTTCCTGTGACGTGAACAAGGTTGGCAGGGTGGGTGCTGGAATCAGAATGGCTGGATTAGAAATCAGACTCTGCCACTCACTCTTTTGAGGCTCAAACTTTGGAGTCTTAGTTTTCTTTTTAGACTCAGGTAAAAGGGGCACCTGCTTTGGAAAGCTCTGTGCTGGCCTTTCTCTGCCCATACCTTTCTTCTCAAGATGAAGAGCTCATGCTACTAAGGGGACGTGCTTACCTGGAGCTGTATCTCCCCTTTTAGAATGTGCTCTGGATTCCTGGGGCCTTCTGCCCAGAGGACCTTGTACCCACTTCCAGGACCTGCATGAGTCTCTTTCCTCAGCCTGCCTTCCTGGGGGTAGGCCACAAGCACAAACTGCCCTCCACGGGTAGCTGTTTGGGGGGGTGTGGACTGAGCTTAGACATATGAACTGAGACATCCAAACTGTGCATGATGCCCCTCGCAGTGTGGGATACCGCATGGGGTGGGAGATAAGGCAAGTAGGCTAGGAGGTGGGGATCCAGAATGATCCTTTCCCATGTCTCTGTGTCCCTGTGTGGAATCTGAGGAATTCAACAATTCAAGCCTAATCTTACATGTTTTTATGAAGGTATATTGCCAATATAAGAGTAGAGAACATATGTAATGTGACAGTTTATTAGCTTGGTTTATAACTTTTGAGTATTTAGACTCAAGGTGTGTGGGTCTCCATTTGTCTTCTTCCCTAAGCTTTGCATATGTTATAGACTATAAAATTGAGATAATTGACACTTCTCTCCCTTACAGGCCGACAGTATAGATTAATTATGATAAGGTAATCACAGCACATTGTCTGGTTCTTAGCAAGTGATCAGTAAATATGTGCTCCCATTAATAATAATTAATTCCTTCATTTATTTGTTCAAAATATTTTTATCAAGTACTCACAATGCATCGTTTGATTTTATGTGAAAACAGGATTCCTGCCCTCATAAAGTTTACATCTTAGAGGGACAGACAGTAAAAACTTAAAGAAAAAAAAGAGGAAAATTACAAGTTTTGCCCAAGGCAGTAAAAAAGATGAAATGATTACTAGAGAGTGATAGGGCAGCACTGTGCAGCCAGGACAGCACTCTCTCAGGAGGTCACAGTTGAACAGTGGAGATGGCAGTAGCTGGAAGGAACTTCCACACAAAGGCTGGAGAATGAGAATTCCAGATGGTGGGAACAGCAGGTGCAAAGGCTCTGGGGTCTCAATGAGTTCAATGAGATTGGGATTAATGAGGGTCATTGCACAGTGGGCATTGCCTTTCACTGTACCCCAGCTACACTAGGGCAGTAGGAAATCAGTAAACAGAGGCAAGATTATTATGTTTAAGAGGATAAGCAGCTTGCATTTTACTTGGAACAAATGGGCAATCATTGGAGGACTTTAATAAAGTAGAGGAGTGATAAGATCTAATTCATACTTTTGAAAGCTCAATCTGGTTGCAATATGGAGCATGGATGATGAAAATGGATAAAGGCAATGATGGATGATAAAAGCGCGAGAGTAGAAGTAGAGAAATTAGTGAGAAGGCAATTACAGAAGGCCCAGGCAAGAAGTGATCATGGTGGTGATAGCAACAGTCAGAGTAATAAGAGTAGTACTACTAATAATTATAAAAGTAACATCAGTATTAGTGTCAGTAATAATAACAATAATAATATAGAATTATCTTTGTCAAGTTCTGAAATAAACATTGTAGAAATCAATTTTTAGATAGCCAACTTAAATTGAATTTTTGCATCAAAATCTAAATTCTTTCACTGACATGTCATTCTGTTAACAAAATTCAAGCTTAAATAAATAAGGCGTTTTCCCTATTTAACCCGGTAAAGACCTAGACTTTTCAGAACAATGCTATGTGGTTATAGTGGGTGTTGGGCTATGAGGAATTAGGCATTTCCTCAGTGAACCGATCATTTCACAGAATCAGCCTTTTAGAGCTGAAAGTCAGCCTATGGATCATGCCATCATCTCCAGTGAAGAAACTGCATCTGAGGACTTAGTGATCTTAGCTGGAGGTGCCTTGGTTTCTTTGTGGCTTCCAGTCTATATCATAGCCAGCACAGAGCACAGCCCAGTACTTTGTGCTGCTGAAGGACAATGGAAACCTGGGCCCAAAATATTGCTTTCCACATGTGTCTGCCCTGAAAAATTATTTAAAGCTATTGAGAGACAGTGATCTCCCAAGTGGACACATATGCATATGTGAGAGATATTTTTGTCTTAAAGTCTCCTTCCAAAAGCAATAATGGGTCTGAGTCATTCTGATTTGATGTGCCTGCTAGTGCAACGAACATTGCTGCTGGATGTCTGATGAAATGAATGCCCTGAATAAAATCACGTGAGAGAGATTTTCGTCTAAGAGTATTTTAAATCAACACTAATTTCCACAAAGTCCCGAGTGTATCTCTTAAACCTTTAATTTTAAAGTGAGTCTGCATGTATCATGTTTATTTCTATGATTTCTGTTGTTTTGCGCGATGAGTTTACATTTCATAGCATATCAAACAGTAAGTTTATAAAGCGTTAATACATTACATAATAGAATGCTAATATATTCTGTAAAAACTATTAAATGAATGAGAGAATTATTTTTTGAGCGTTGAACCAGTTGAACAAAGGAGCTATGACCAGCATGAGCGGGAAAGGCTCTGGCAGCTTTGCCATCTTTACTACTGAAGAAGATTTTAAATTTAAAGGTGTGAACTTAGAGAACTGGTTGGTGTGTGATTGCCTGAGGGTCAAGGTCCATTTGAAGGACTTCAAATTTGGGTGAAGGAATGTATTTTGCTGTTAACTTTAAACCCCACAAGGAAATGATAATTTTGAGATATCCTCCTCCATTTGCATTTCTCTTCGAAGCCAAGTAACTCAGAGCATTTGAAAGCTTTTTATGTCTTTAGAAAGAAAAGAAATAGTTTTAAAAGGACACAATGTTCATAAAAATTCTGATGATCAAGTAATAATATAAAGCACAACCCACATTATAGGAAATTTTCATCATAGAAAATTTGGTATCCTTCTAGAAGACAAAAGAGTTCAATTAAAATTTTATTCCTGGCATGACCTAGATACCACTCTATGAATTCCTTTTGGCACACTGATCCTACAATGAGTAGACTACAGACTTCTGTTTTGTTTTATTTTGGTTTTTCCCAAAAATGTTGGTTTTATTCTTTCCCTCTCTCACTCTCTTGTTCTCTGTCTTTTTAATTTCCTCTTCTCCCTCTCCAAATCAACCTTAAACACTAAAAATGTTTTTGTAAAAGTCTTAAGCACAAAAAAATTGTTTTTTTCAATTTTTTCTCTTGATTTTGAACAAGAAAAAACACATTTGTTGTTGTTGTTTAGTTCTGGGTGTTTATTGCAAACATTTAGAGTTATATTCACACTTCCACCAGCTATCTTTATTAGAGTCAATATAGACTTAGCTAAAAGATGTTAAACTAATGAATAAAGCCAGATGGTAATGATGTGGATCAGGGTTGCCCCCGGGAGAGACGCCCAAGGCATCTTGGCCTACATACCAATCTGTATGACCCAATTCATATCTAAAGTTATATCACCACACAGTAACCAGACCCTACCTTCACTGATACCATTTTAATGACTTTTTACATCACCTTTCCTTTGTCTGGTAAAAATAAGTCACGTACCCATGCCTTATAAATTTAGCCCTAACCCTCAACACATTGCAGCTCTTCACTGCCTATGGGTCCTGTCCCCATGCCCGCAGCCCTTCACTGCCCATGGGTCCTGTCCCCATGCTATTCTCTGAATAAAGGAACACTTCTACCAGACCTTGAGAGTCCAAGAAATCTTTCTTTTGACTCTGGCTCACCGAGCCCACATCAGTAATAATAATGTCTCTGTTGACTAAAAGTCATGGCTAGATTTACAATGCATTTATTCTTTCACTCATTCAAGGCAATACTTGTTTCTTGCTTACTCTGGTAAATGGGACACCAGGGATAAAAAGATGAACATGACGTAATTCCTGCCCTCCAGGAATTTGTAATCTGGCCAGTTTCTCTCCTCTTGATGATCATTTTGAAGATGATAACAATAACTTAAAACTTCTCTAAAAGAATCAAAATATTTATTCAGTATCTGTAAAGATTATTTTTAAACTTATGAAACAAATTTTCAATAAAGAATCTAGAACAGGTGCAAAAAGTGGTACATGTAAGGCTCATCCAGTTCCCGCGGGAAAAAAACTTTATGTAATGAATTTCAAGGTGCACTAAATTATTCCTCTGAGCTATATTTAGATGCTACAAAGGTCTCTTCAGTTAATCCTTGACAAAAGAATGAAACCTTTCAAGCCAATAAATTCTTATGTGGCAAATGTTGTGAATAAATTTCACAGGCTGCCCTAATTAATTCCATTTTCTAAATACAATGAAATCCCTCTTTTAACAAAGATCTAAATAGGCAAAGCAGTCTTCGAAAACTCCGGTCCACGGTGATACAATACTTTCAGTGCATAGCTTTTATATTTATTATACTTAAGGACTCAGAGTGGATAAATTCCATGAAAATATGTTTTCCTCTTCCCTATTTAACTAAAAAGAAAAAAAAAAGAGACCATCAATTACTTGCTTATTCTAGGAAATGCATAGTATTTTATCTTTGTAAGGAATGAATAAGTGTCTTACATTTCCTGTTGAATTACATTTTGCATTTGTATCAAAGGAATCAGGCAAATATTTCCTGTGACTAATGTAATCCCTGTTTTGATTCATAACTTTTGATGTAGAAAGGTGATTTAGCTTTACATTTTTGCTACATTTTAGTGAAGCTTATTTTCTTCAAAATATTCATGTGATTTTTGAATGATAAATGTATGGATCAATGTGGTTGTATATTTTCCTATAGAACATTGAATGTAATTTAGTATTTCAGTGATTTAGAAGTACCCTAAAGATATTTGAATTGCAAGAGCTATTCCGGTAGGGGAAATGCTATCAATAAAAATATATTAGCGCTGCTAAATTTTACTGCATGAAATGTTAAAAATTCCACATTGTATTTGTAGCCCCAGGTTTTAAAAATTCTGTCTTTTTTTCCATCTTCAAGGGAAGGGGGTTGGGAAGCCCGTCTCAAGAAGAGAGGTGCATTTGATTCAACACAATCATATGCACTTTTGGAATATTCTAGTTTGAGATCTTTATACCATATTGTATTTTGGTGATCACAGGTAGAGTTGGTAGAGGGCCATGTCAAAGAGAGTATTAATACCTCTTAGGACAAGGGTTGGCACTTTTTCAAAAGTGTTCTTCAAAAATAACATTAATACTCTTTAAGCGTACTGGGGAGAGAGAAAGCCCTTCCACACTGAAGAGTAGGTGATTGTGTGATGTGATTTAAGTAGCACACGAAGCTCCCCCTTCCCTAAGTTTTCTTGACAATATTCACATAGTCTCATTGCCTAGAGTTCTACCGACTCGAGATACATTGAGTTTATGAGTAAATAGCCCTTGAGGAATAAAGATGTGTAATACCAAATTTCATATTTATGGTACCTTCATTTCATCACAACTCCAGAAAGAGGGCTTCCTTACTTGGCAGATATTGGAGCAGGAGAACCTGAGAAGAACTGAGACCTGAGAGATAAGGGAGTGAGATGGCCAAAATTAACCGAGGGCTCCACAAAATAAAGGAGGACTCCAGAGCCTGGTTTTACTTTGTTTTTCCTGTGGTTGAGTTGATAACTTAATTTACATCATTGTGTAATACTTGGATAGGGAGAGAGAGTTATCATTTCCTCTGAGTTAGGGAAGCCATGCTTACTCCCTGAAATATCAAGGCATCATCTCTGGCAGACATTGTTTATGATCCATGTGAGATGGAATAAAAGTATTTACTGGGGAGAAAATGGATATTCTAATAATTTCATGCTACTACTGCTTTTATTCTTTAGAGAAATGCATTATGGAAATGCAGAGAAGGTATTAACTTTGAAAAATATGTTGAATTTCTGTTAATCTTTCAATTGTGAGGAGCCATCAGAAATTTGGTAGCTATTACCTACACCCTCCAAGGGGGAATATGAAGATGAAAAATCTACCAATCTCTTTTTGGGAGACTTCTTAGCTTTTACTTGGAAGATTCATGTTTATATTGAAAATGGTGTCAAAAGTAAAAAATAAATTAAATCCTATCAGAAATCACTAAAGACTTTAATTCATCTTCCAGACCAACTAATAAATAAAAATATAAAATTTGGGCTTTCTATTGCTCTCACAACTCCTCCCTCCACCCTCCACCCCCTAGCAACTTTGTAAGAAAGCAGGTTTCTGAAACAATATGCCTGGATAAAGAAAAACTACTTAAAATCCCAAGAGGGAAATATTTTGAAAGGATATGATGTGGGAAAAGGTTGAAGTCATATGGGACATGTTCTAGAGCTATGGTCGTACTATCATCACCTCATTCAGACAAAAGCAAAGAATATTTGCTTCAAGAGTATACTAAGGAGACTAAATGTGTCAAGCTGATAAATTGGGAAGTTTCAAAACCACGCAGCCTATTTGTATCCATTTCTTGTACAGCTCAGAACCAAGCTGCCTCACCATTTAGCCACTTTTATGCATAGATTTTTTTTTTTTGCTCAGAATGTACAAAAAAAGATTTACGCAAAACTTGCTATAGTGAGAAACACACTGGCATGTTGTGAACAATTTTTGAGCATTCTAGTTAGATAATTGCTTTAAGACATAAGATGTATTATCCTGCCTCTGTCTTGAGGGAACTTAATGTTTGTGACTACTGTCTTGCATGTGGAGAGTTCAAATTATGAAAGTCATCAGAGTTAATTGAATTCCACCTGCCTTTATTTTAACAAATATTAGCAGAGTGGTATATAATTTCTTCCCGTTTGAACGATAAACAGAGGTGTGTATCTTGTGACCTCTTATGACCTGAAGTGTAATAACTTAATTCATCCCCAGGAAATTCTCTGGAGGTCGGGGAACAGCAAGTGAGGAGGAATGAATAATAAAGTACCTTTCTTTTTATTCTTCTAAAGTGAAAAAAGATTATTTACTTATATACCACTGCTCTTCCTAAGCTTTTTCAGCTGTTTCTTTTTATTTCCATTTGCAAATCTGGGGGAAAGGTGGGGACGGAATGAGAAGAAGTAAACAATAAGACTGCAGAATCAAAAGAAACAATACAGATTGAACAAGCGCTCCTCAATTTTTAGGTAAGAAAACTAGTGTGCAGAGAATTTAAATGCCTCACCACAATCCATGCATAATTGTGGATCTAACACTAGAAATTAGGTGCTCTAAATCCCAGGCAAGAGGTACACAATACATAGCACATTTGAGAATGGAAACAGATAATTTACGTGTCTCTGGAAGTGGTTTTCTTTAGGTTATGCCTATTAATTTACTATGTGGCATCTATAGATAGACCATACAGAGTAACTGAGCTATTTGAACTTATGTCAGACCATGATAGGTAAAAAATTATTTCATAGGCCCACAATTTGATTTTCAGGTAAGAAATCAATGTACAACAAAAAAAAAGAAGTCATGAAGCATTTTGTAAACCTGGTGTATATCTCGTTAAAGAATTGTTTTCTACTTTTCTAGTTTAGTTTTAGATAATGTACAAAGCAGTATGCATCAACAGAAAGCCTTTTGCAAATATCCGACCTTGAGTTTTGAATATTGAGAATTTCTGGGAAACATATCCAGATTGGCACCCATTTGTGTGTTTGACTGTTGACCATTGCATATGTAATATCTAAATCTTAGAGTTTCTCATCGAAGGAAAACAAACATTTACTGGCAGTTTCCAATGTGATTAAAGCCATTTACTGAAATTATATCCACGCAAAAAAAGTATCCTGTTAGTAATGAGAAATCCTGGAAGATGTAGATCATAAAATATAGGTACCACATTACTTCATCTTTCTCTGGTCCATCTATCAGTCACACTGCCCAAACTAACATAATGGGTATAGTCATTTGCTCGTTTATTCAACAAATTCATACATTGATTACCTGCTGTATACTAGGTGCGAGGGATATATAGTGAACAAAATGAATAAAGCCCCCATTCTCATGGATCTCATAGTCTAGTGTGGAAGATAGACAATAAAGAATTAGGATATAATGTATAATGTAATTTCACGTAATGATTTGTTCTCTGATGAAAAATAAATCAGCAAGAGTAACTGGAGAGGAGAGAGGAATGTTAAATAGAATGGGTGGTCATGGAAGGTCTTGCTGAAAAGGGGCTATTTGAGCAGAATCCTGAATAAGTGAGTAAATGAGCCATGATAGAGCAGAAGAAGAATATTCCAGAAAGGGAATAGCACGGGCAAAGGTCCTGCATGGCAAGGAGCCTGGCCTGTGAGAGGAGCAGGGATCAGGCTGGAGTGGAGTGAACAAGGCCTAGTGGTATAGAATTGGAGAGGCAGGTCGGAGCCAGATCAGATGGGGAGAGCTCAATTCACGATAAGGCTTTTGAAGTTAGTCCCTATCTTCTCAGAGCTTTCTCTTTACAACCTATGACTTATATGTAGATAGATGTGAAATAGTTACTTATTCCCTATTTGATAAAGGGATTCCTGAGTAAGCAGTTTGAAAACTTGCTTTTAAGAGTCTCAGGACAAAGGACATCTCTTGTGAAGAAGGTGGATAACAGGGTGTTATGGACTGAACTGTGTGCCACCAAAATTCCTGTGTTGAAGTCCTAACCCCCAGTACCTCAGAATGTGACTGTATTTGAAAATAGTGTCTTTAAAGAGGTAATTAAGCTGAAACGAAATCATTAGGCTGGGACCTAATCCAATACGCTGGCGTCCTTATGAAAAGGAGAGATTGCAGGGAGCCGACCCCGTGGTGTAGCAGTTAAGTTCAGCACACTCCGTTTCAGTGGCCCAGATTTGCAGGTTTGGATGCTGGGCATGGACCTACGCCACTCATCAGTCATGCTGTGGCAGCAACCCACATATAAAGTAGGTGGGACCAGATGTTAGCTCAGGGCCAATCTTTCTCAAAAAAAAAAAACCACAAAAAACCAATCCTCCCAACACCTTGATCTCAAACTTCTAGCCTACAGAACTGTGAGAAAATAAACTTCCGTTTTTTAAGCAACCCAGTCTGAGATACTTTGTTATGGCAGCCCTAGGGAACTAATGTATCTGGAGTCATCAAAATTTTATAGTTGTTGTAGTCAGCCCCTCAGATGGCCCCCAGTGGTCCCTGCCTCCTGGTATTTCCACCCGTGTGTGGTTCCCTCACACACAGAATAGAGCTGATTAATGTAACTCATAGGAAATAATGGTGACTTCCAAGGCTGGATCATAAATGATACTGTGGCTCCTGCCTTACTTTCTCTTAGATCATTCACTCTGGAAAAAGCCAGCTGCCGTGTGATGTTACAAACTGAAAAGGCTATATAAACAACTGTACAAAGACGGTCATGTGGCGAGGAGCTCAGACCTCCTGCCAATAGCCGGGCATGTGAGTGAGGAACCTTAGAAGCAGACACTGCAGCTCCAACCCACATCTTGACAGCAGTGTCATGAGAGATCTTGAGCCAGAGCCACACAGCCAGGCTGCTCCCGAATTCCTGATCTGTAAGGATCATTAAGTAATAAACGTATATTGTTGTTGTAAGCCGTGAAGTCTGGGGTAATTTGTTACATAGCAATAGACAAGTAATATAATAATTAAAGAGAAAGTAGCTCAACAAGATAGCTACATTCCTTCTTGTGAGGCTGAAAGTAGGTCAATGGGTTTCGTTCAGTCTGAATTAAAGGAAAAGACTCTTGAGCTGCCTTGCAAAGAGAAATCCCAAGCCTAGAATGACATTGAAAAGGCCTAACTGAATTTTTGGTTAGGGTCTTTGAAAATTTGGCTTCTTGCAAACTCTAGAGGACTTTCTAATGCTAATAATAACACCTACAATTTATTTAACTGCAATTTTACATACGTGTTCACGTGTGTTTAATCTGAAAGATTCTGGAATTTGCAGTTACTTTTCTAAAATTATCAAGGCTGTTCCCCGTGGAATGATGTATAAGGTGAGGTTTTTGTTTTTATGGCATAGACGATGCCTTTGCAAAGTAAAAATAAGACTCCCTTCCATCATAGCATGACTTTTAATTTTGTATATACTGCTTATACCAAGAAATGAGCAATTAAGATATCTGTGTATAATTAAAACAAATATGTTTACTGCAATATGAGTATTTGATGCTGAAACTCTAATTATCAACTTGTAATTTGGAGACAAATGAGATGTCTGTTGGCTATAAGTGATTACAGCTTTTACAAAATTAAAATGAATCATAGTCTTTGAGAAAGTTAATATGAATTTGTCATTCTCCTTTTGACTTTTAAAAGAGGGACATAAAATTCACTTGATTTGAAAAGAACATTCTCTCTTATCCTTACCAGTTCATTAATTCAATTGTCCTATGCTTTTTTAAGTAAGGATAATGTATATTGTTGGACGGTAAAGCAGGATAGTAAAAATGAAGACCTGGCTTGCCTTTTCCAAGCTACGTGTGGCACTTTCAAATGTAACCCCAGAAGGAGTCTGGGGCTTGGGGCAGGTGGCTCCTGGAAGGAGGCTGAGGACAGACAGCAGCTACGAACCTGCTCAGGGAAGGAGGACGATCTCCTCATTCCTCCAACTCAACAGTGTGATGCTGGGGGCTGGAGGGTTAATGCATCAAAGCACAGGTGCAAAGACAACACAATGTAGGGAGAAGAGACAAACACTGAAGTGTGGGCCAGGAAGGGAGAAGACCACAAGTTAAAGAATAAGTACTTTGGCACTGAATCCAATTTATAAATGCATTAGAATATGCATCGGGGAGTGGATAGGGTAAGGAAAATGAACAGACAATATTCTTTTAGCAAATATATGGGAGATGGGATGGTAGAATGTTGATAGTGTGTGCATTGGAGTCACATCAGCTTCAGTTTAACTTCTGGTTCCACTCTTTACTAATCAATAGTGGGATCTTGGCAAGTTGTTAAAATGGTGCAACAAGACACTTAACACAGGCCAGACTAATGTGTAAGAGGTGTAAGAGGGCTGGTTCAAGTTTATGTCTAAATTGGACGCTCAGCTTCCCTATGTTTGCTAGATCCTTTTCCTTCTAGGAATCTGCCCCATTTGGTATCAACGTCTGCTTGAAATCCTGCTCTCTAAGGCTGGGCTTCATTTTTAATTTGAAAAAGATGATTGCTTATAGCTAGCAGGCATCATTTAAGTCTCCAAAGGAACATAGTACCTTTGCAGTACTTTGAGTTCAACTCCTTGAAAGGACTAATATGAATGTAACATTTGAATAATAACTTGATTTTTAAATCTATTATTCAAATTTAAGTGTATGTGTATATATAATGTGTGTGTATTAGTTTCCTGTTGCTGCTGTAACAAGTGACCACCAATTTAATGACTTAAAAAAGCATAAATTTATTCTCTTGCAGTTCTGGAGGCCAAAAATCCTAAAGTGGGTTTCCAGGGTCCCAACCCTTCTGCAGGCTCCAGAAGAGAATCTGTTTCCTTGCCTTTTCTATCTTCTAGCAGCTGCCTGCATTCCTTGGCTTAAGGCTCTACCCGCCATCTTCAAACGTAGATGCTAGCATCTTCTAATCTCTCTCACTCTGCTTCCATCATCGTGTCTCCTTCTCTGACTCTGACCTTCCTGATTTCCTCTTAGAAGGACCCTTGTGATTGCATTGGGTCCACCTAGATAATCCAGGCTAATCTACCCATCTCAAGATCCTTAACTTCACCACATCTGCAGAGTTCCTCTTGCCATGTAGGGCAACATCTTTACATGTTCTGGGAATAAAGACATGGCTATCTTTGGTGGGATGTTATTTAGACTACAACAGCCTCCTGACTGCAAGCAGTCGGGCAGAGGGAATTCTTTTACTCAGCCCTTTTTTTTTTTTTCCTGTTTAGGACTATCGATTTAAATGCTGATCTCATCCAAAAACACCCTCACAGATACACCCAGAATAATATTTAACCAAATGTTTGGGCCCAGTCAAGTCGACATATAACCATCACGATTATGACTACGGTTCATATTCCATCACAAAATATGAATGTAGTTCTTTACTGTCCTGATCCAAATGGTTCCACACTGAAGATGTCAAGTAGCTCACCATATTCCATGGAAGAATACTACTTTTCTCCATGTGTCATTGTTGGGGAAATTTAGCTAGATGATACTACTTAAATTGTGACTCTGAAACCTAGTAAAACTGGAAAGTAATAAACAGCTATTTTCTCTCTGTTTTGTAATAAATACTTTTCCTGTGATATGAGCAATTTGAAGTTTGCCTTTCAAATATGGAAGAAAGACAACCCAGAAGCCAAAACAGAAATATGTGCTTTAGAGGCATGAGGCTGGGGAAGTAGCAGGTCTGCATTTCCAATTCGCAAAGTCTTGGAAGCTTGACTGTACCCTCAGGTTGTCTTCAATTTATGTGCAATTTTAAATCTTGCTGCCTTGAACGCGAGGCAGATCAGGGCTCTAAATTGCTTGGAGTAACTGCATGAACGATCTGGATCAAGTCTACTTTGCAAGCATAGAATTTTGAGCAGAAATTGGCCAAATTGGCCTATGAGCACCTTTGTATTAGTTTGCTTTGTTAAAATTGCCTATCTTAATTATTGGAAATAATACATATGGGTGACTTGTGGTCAGGAGTCCCCACTCTCCCTCCCAAAGCAAACTACCTAAACGAATAAAGGACTGCTTTTTCTATAACAGGATAGTGCTTGCCATTTGTCAGTGGAACTTTATTTCTTTAACTTTCAGACTCTGATCTTTATTAAGCCCTAAGCATCCTGGGAAGATTGAAATTGTTATCAGTCACTGAAAACTGGTTTATTATTATATTTTTAGTCACTCATGCAATCATTTATTCATTATCCATTCATCAGCAATCTACTGCTTAGTTTCAGCTTCAACTAATGTGTATATATATATATATATATATATATTTGTTCTGTTTTGAGGAATATTAGCCGTCAGCTAACATCTGCCATCAATCCTCCTCTTTTTGCTGGGGAAGATTGGCTCTGAGCTAACATCCATGCCCATCTTCCTCTACTTTATATGTAGGATGCCTGCCACAGCCTGGCTTGACAAGCGGTGCGTAGGTCCGCACCGGGGATCCGAACCAGTGAGCCCGACATTGCTGAAGCAAAATGTGCAAACTTAACCACTGCACCACTAGGCTGGCCCTCAGCTAATATATTTTAAGTACAAGCTAAGGGCCATGCACCATGGTAGGGACTATGATCACATAAGAAAATTAATATAACATAGTTTTTTTTTTTCCTGCTTTATCTCCCCAAATCCACCTGGTACATAGTTGTATATCTTAGTTGCAGGTCCTTCTAGTTGTGGCATGTGGGACGCCACCTCAACGTGGCCTGATGAGTGGTGCCATGTCTGCACCCAGGATCTGAACCTAACCAGTGAAACCTTGGGCCGCTACAGCGAGGGCACGAATTTAACCACTCGGTCACGGGGCCGGCCCCTGATGTAACACAGTTTTTATCTTTCAAGAGCTAATGATTCTTTAAGGGTATATAATGAACGTAAGTATTACTTCAAATCTAAGTGGTAGGAAATTGACATTTAATTTCATTAGTCTTCAAGCAAGTGTGCCTGTACACTCACTCATTATAGCTCTGGGTGGCTTCATCTTCTGGAACTCTTATTTCTGTTCATCCTCCCTCAGGCATGTTGTAACTTTCTTGATTTGTGTCTTCACTGATTTTTATTCCCTGATTTGTCTCACATAGGCTCCAGAGTTACCCACTGCCTGATAGGGTTCCTAACGGTAACCTGCCTGTGTGTAGATCAGTGACGTGATGAAGGCCTGATCACACAGCTACTTCTATCCCATGAGGCCCACTGCCACATGTGGCCCTTTACAGTGGCACTGTGCAGTGAGGCAGTCACTAGCCACATGTGTGTTCTGTGGAAATGTGGCTAGTCCAAACTGACATGGAATGTAAGTGTAAAACACACACTGGATTTCAAAGACTTAGTATGGGAAAAAGAGTAAAATCTCATTAATAATTTTTATGCTTTTAGACATATGGATTAAATAAAATATTAAAATCTGTTTTACTTTTTCAATATGGCTACTAGAAAATGTAAAATTATGTATATTTATATAATACATGTATGGATTATTAGATAATGTTTAGATAACATTTAAAATTTAAAACCATACTGTATTTCTATTGCCCTGCTCTAGAGCAGAGGTCAGCAAACTTTTGCTTAAATGGCCAGATGGCAAATGTTTTTGGCCTGGGCCCATAGACAATATGTACTGAATGAGTATGGCTGTATCCAGAAGCTATATGGGACAGGGCAGGCCAGATTTGGCCTGTGGGCCATAGTTTGTGGACACTTGACCTAGATCTTAAGAAGTAGGTAAATATTTTCTCCAAGGACGTTGACTTTAGTTGGTTTTTGGACCTCTGCCTCACACAACTTGAGTCATTTTCACTCACAAACACATGCACAAATCTCCTTGTGATCCCAACAATGCTCTTGATCGACCATTCTCAACTGTCTTGGAATAAAGGCATACATGTAAGGCCTCCACAACAGAGAGTCATGAAAACAAGAAATTTGTGTACAAGACAGAATGTGATAAATGTTAGAGCGAAGTGCTGTGGGAGCACAGAGGATGTGGGATGGGCACAGGGTGGTGCCAATAAGTCTGTTAGCTTTTACCTTGAGAGCACTTTTTGATTGGAGCGTAGTTATATATTTTTGTATGCAGACCCTGTGTCGCA
The DNA here is from genome assembly GCF_021613505.1 of Equus quagga. Classification (NCBI taxonomy): domain Eukaryota; kingdom Metazoa; phylum Chordata; class Mammalia; order Perissodactyla; family Equidae; genus Equus; species Equus quagga. The sequence goes on from NC_060272.1 coordinate 100,624,594, forward strand.
CACTTATATTATCTTGTTTACTCTTCAAAACCTGTAAAGTGCTATTGAGTCCATTTTATAACGAGAGAGTGACTTAGAAAGGCTGAGTAATATGTTCAAAGGAACATAGCTTGTAGTAGGCAGAGCTGAGATTGGAACCAAAGCCCATCTGAGACCAAAGCCCATATTCTTTTTTGCTGCGTTGTACTGCTTCCCATGAAGGTCCTGAATGTCTGAAGGTATAAGTTGAAATCTCAGAAAAGGGTACAAACTAAGAAAATTTCAGTTGGTCCTTGAATTAGTTAATATAGTAAAGATTAATGGGAGCATGTGGTATAGGATCAGCTTTTCTTCCTTAACTTACCTATTTAGGTGAGTTAGTAAACTGAGCACAGAAATATCAGACTTTATGAAATTAAAAAGCACTATGTTAATATTAAGCACAGTGAACAAAGAAGGAAGTAATGATATCTGCTATCTGTTCTTCTAATTCCCCCGGAGTAGGATTTTCTAATATCCCATAATCTAGACATGGCTTTGGCAGAGGGTGGTTGTTGTCAAATGTGGGATTAATGATTCTTCTTAAACTATGATTCTCTCTTAAGTCCAGTTTTTAAGAAAACAATACTGGAAAAGCTTTTAAAGGGGGAACTTCATATGTACTTTTCATTATTCAGTCAACCAGGCATAAATAAATAATATGTCATGAATTCTAAAACAATGGGGACCTGCTATCAACTTCTTTCTCACTAATGAAAACTCTTAGCTAGTGATTTTAAACCTTTTTTTGAGGGGGAAGAAAGAAAGGGAACACAAACTATTCTGAGAGTATGATAAAAATCAATCCCAGAAAAATGTAGATTTGAGTAGACGTACCCAGTTGCATACACAATATCAGGCAGTTTATAGATCCTTGAAGACCATGCATTGGTTACATTCTTAGAGCCCCTGATGTGTATTCATCATCCCACATCTTCTGTTGATCCTTTGTTCTAATCTCTACTGGGCAATCTAATTTTGCTAAATTCATCCAAGGTTCCCTCATTCCCAACTCCCAGACTAATGTTGTTCACACTATATCAGTATCTAGGACACAGTTTCTGAGACTCTAGAAAAATGTATATGATATCCTGCAGCATGTGCTTTTGTACTTGTGTTAAGAAGCGTGGTGGAAAGTTGAGTGTACAAGAGTATGCAATTTTTAGTTACCCTGAGATGGTAGCAAATGACAAGAGGTTTTTTTTTTTCTGAATTCAGGACAATTTTGTTGGTTTCTTAGATGGTAGCTACTTTTTCCTGTAAATGATCTAAACATTTTAAGAATGATTAGGCTGGCTGAACCTATCTCGTAAAAATTTAAGGTATTGATTTAAATAGCTCATAATATTATCAAAACTCCCTACAACTAACCATTAAAAACATCAGGAATTTGTATACTATTTGAGAAATTAGAGAATACATTGGTGTGTGCTATTTTGTGTCTAGTTGGTGGTGATGTATGCATGCTCTAATTATTTCGGAAGGTACTTAAATAACAGCAGTTGAGACTCATGCCAAAAAAGAAAAAAGAGCTCCCTCACCAACCTTTTTCAAAAGCTCAGTTAGTCTAAACAAATCCACTTCAAAGAAATGGAAATGCAGCCTTTTTTCACTGGAAAATTTTGAGCACAATCATAATATAGCCATAAAGCCACTAGTCAATATATTTCTCATTCTTTTAGACTTGGTTAAATTATCATTCACTATGTAAAAGTCTCCTTGCCTTGGCAAAGAGTCAGTCACCGGGTCTTCTGTGCTCTTACAGCACTTTGAACAGATAATGCAGCCTTCATTGACGCGTGGGCCTGCCTTTCCCAGTTGATTGTAATCCCAACTGGGCTGTCCGGCTTTCTCCAAAACAGAATGATCTGGCCAAAAGAACACTGGCTTGAATCAGGAGAGCTAGATTTCAATCCAGACTTCAAAACCTTGCGTTAAACTTTTAGATGTCAAAGATTTTCCATATATCCTTAGCCTGGTATTTTATTAAATGGTATTAGCCAGTCAATAAATTTGCATTGTGTACATTATATGTACACAATATGTGTACATGATTGAATGATTGAATGATACTGTAATAAATTCCATGGACATTAAATTCTGGCTTCACCAGGAAGTGATGGAGGTGGCTGGGCAGAGTTCTGCAATGCCTAACCCTTTACTTGATCATCCCTTGGTTCTCTCTCTTCAGCCCTGACACATATATACTTTAGCGCTTGCAAAAGTGTAACAAGGTGACTGTTGCATGACATGTCTTTGCTAACTACCTGACTGTGAACTCTGTTACACTGTCTAGAGTCCACAGGAGGGAGAATGTTCTAAGAGAGGGGCACTGAATATCCGTTCTTGAGGCTGATTGCAAAAATTACTGCTAGGGTATTTTCATGAAATAAATTTTCTTGAGGGTCAGCGTGGAAGTATTTGCTCTTTCCCAAGGGATAAGGCTAGAAAGCTGGTATTCAATTCAATGCTACAAACATGCATTGAGCTCCTACTATGGGCCAAGGGCTGTTAACATACAGAAATGAGAGGATAGTGATTCAGCACTTATTTAAAGGAATTTACAGGGAAGGAGATCTAACTAAATCTAAACATGCCGGGTACTGCACTGAGTTCAACACAAACATGCCCTTTGCTTAGCTCTTCACTTTCTATTCAGACCTATAGAATAATTGATGAATTAGCTACCTTTCTCTCCCAGTACATGTGTCTAAAAGTTATTATGGGCCTATGTAGTGAAGTGTGAACACAAAGGTCCAAAGTCAAATTCCCAACCTTCTGCCAAAGAAAAAAGCTGTATTTTATTATTTTATGTTAAGTCTAATAATCAGACTAGCCTTTTAGTCAATTGCAGTGTGAAAGTGATTTATCATCTTTGATTCCTTTGTCACTCACCAAGAACTAGACAAATATGAGAGACAAATAAGCATAAATCTCTCTGAATCCATTTTAATCTGTTTGGCAGGTGTCTCTGAGATCAACTCATTCTAAGATGTGCACAAATTAGTAGAAGAATGATTAGTATTATGACTTAATTGTTTGCAGTAGTTCTCTTGCTTTTAATAAAATCACATCTGTTAATAAACAACCAAGAATTTTTTACAGCTCCCCTTAGTTGAGAGCAAACTCTGTCAGTAGTTTTATGCTTCAGTTACAATCAAGATATAGGTTCTCACTTAAGCCGTCAAATGATTAGATCGCAGTAGACATCAGTGGAATTTTTTTTGCAGATCTCTGCTGGCTTCAGCCTATTGGCTTCTGATCCATCTTTAGCTATAACATATGCCTCTATCCTCCCATCTGTGACCTCACTAGGGGTAGAGAATCCCATATGTTGTAAGTAACTTCAAGGGTCTCTCTGCTATTTAGTGATATTAACTTCCTCTGTTTTGCCCTGGAATGCCTATTCATTCTGACATTAAAAAGAAAAAAAGAAAAGAAAAGCCATGGAAAACTCTTTAAAAAAGAAAATGAGCAAGTGCCTTATCCAATTAAAACCTCCAGCAAAGAAAAATCCTTAACTCCTTCCTCAAGTGAAACTGAGTACTTTGGAGTTCATTCAATTTATTTCATGTTCAAGTAAATCTGCCTCCTAAATTTGTCAATTTCTTAATAATGGTCTTACTTTGAACACCCGAGGAGGTCAAGAATATTTAGTGCTTCCATTGGTGGTGGTTCAATAATGCATTTAGTTAAGACAAGTTCAAAGCAAGTTTTTTTGAACTCTGAGTGCTGCTGGAAGGAATCTCTTAAGCTGAAAAATAAGAGGACCTAAGAAGTTTTATAATTCCATGGTATCCTAACATTAAGCTTGTGATCTTGAGCAAAAGCGAATTGCAAAGCAGAGCCCCCAGTCTGACTCAGTGTTACAGACTTTCAGAGATGGGTCTACAGAGAATGCCTATTGTGATCATAGTAACAGATGCCATGAAACAATAATCTTTGTCTTCACTCTTCACTTATTCACATGCTTTAAAATGAGTGCTATTCAACATCTTCTCCATATGCAAACTAAATTCCATATCTTCTTAAGATATGTGAAGTAAGATTAAAAAAAAATAAAGTTGCTTTCTAGTGAAAATGTTGTTAGTGTTGGAGGATAATAATCATTTAACAAATACTTTATGAACCACAATCTTTTGTCGGGCATTTGTGTTGAGCATGAATAGGATATTTTTCCTATCCCCACAGAGCTTACAGTTTTGAGACTTTTTTTTTTGTTTGAGCAAAGGTGGACAGATATATAACAATAAAGTCTGCTACAAAATAAAAAATGATAGAATTATGACAGTCCTGCAGAGGCTTCTGGGTACAAAAGGATGGAACAATTTACCTGGGAAAGTGGAAGGACTAGGGAAAGGCATCAAGGAGTAGAGACTATTTCTTTTAACCTTGAAAGATGAGTTTCCAGGTGACCAAGATGAAGGAAGGCACTTTGGACAGAGGAATCAAAAGAAGCAGAGATATGGAATATGAAAGTACCTGGAGTATTCAGGGACAGGTTGTTAATCCCACGTAGCTGGAATGCAGAGTGCATCATACCTGGAAAGAAGATTTGGGAGTACATATCATGTTCAATAGTTTGAGCTTTATCCTGCCAAAAATAGGGAGCCATCAAAAGTTTAAAAGGTAAGTGACACGATATGACAAAAATTTCAGAATGATGAAAGGAACCACCATACAGAAAAGACTGGATAATTTGATAGTTAGAGGGTCTAGAACAGTTGGTGGGTATTTGGGTTGTTTCCACTTTTTTGCTACTGCAAATCATGCTGCTATGAACATTTGTGCACAAGCCTCTGTATGAATGTGTGTTTTCATTATTTTGGGGTAGAAACCCAAGAGTGGAGTTGCTCAGTTGTAGGGATAAATATATATTTAACTTTTTAAGAAACTTCCAAACTGTTTTCCTACTACTAACAATTTTTTGAAATGCCTGGAAATTCTGATATATCTGATTTGTTAAGCTATGATTCAGGTTCCATTCCTATAACTATTGCTCCTTTCAAGCCCGCCTGTCTTTTCAGTCTCTTCATTCTGGGGATGCTGGCAGCCTGCCTTGGACCTTGTTTATAAAAGTCAAATGAGTTGGAGGCATTTTTCTCCAAAGACTTGTTTATAATTACTTGTTGCTATATCTTTTAAGAAATTATGAGTTTTGAGATGGCAATTAAGGGAAATAATCTCACATTCCAAGTAAATTTACTTTATTTTGAAATTTGGAGGCAGAAAATGAAACATCCGAAGAAAAGATTAAAAAGATAACAACACAGGAATCTTTAGACTTAAGTTTTCCAAGTAAATATAAATCTGCACCAGGCTCTGACATGGCAAACAGGTTCTCTCATGTGTTTGTTGTACCAGGAAAAAAAAGATATTCTTGCCTTTTACAAAGTCAATGAATGGGATCATTTATTTATGCAAAGAGTAGATATAAACCTAATGGAAAATAGGGGTCATACCTTAGCCTTCTGATCGGAATTTAAAAATTGAGGATCTTTGTAATATCTCTTGAATGCACCCCCACCTCCTAGCAGCCTTAAGAACTGATGTTTTCCATTTGTGTCATATCCCTTCCTTAAAAGGGTGAGGTCAAAAAGACAAAATAATTTGTCCCGTGATTCATGACACCATTGTAAAGCATTTTTTTCTGTTTATTAAAAGTTATTTATTCTAAACTAAACATAATAAACCAAAGAAAGAATTAAACCAAATATCTAGTTTAATGGTTGGCAAATTTTTTCTGTAAAGGGCCAGCTAGGAAATAGTTTAGGATTTCTGTAACACACAATCTCTGTCATGACTACTCAACTCTGCCATAGACAAATGTCAATGTCTATGCATGGCTGTGCTCCACTAAAACTTTATTGATAGACACTGACATTTAAATTTGGTGTAATGTTCATGTGTCATGAAATATTCTTCTTTTGATTATTTTCAACCATTTCAGAATGTAAAAACCACTCTTATCTCGGGGGCCCTACAGAACAGACGGTGAGCTGGACTGGCCCTGTGGGCAGTAGTGTGACTCCCTACCATGGACAGTTCCCTCACTCTCCATCAGCAGGGGCTCTGCCTCCCCCACAAATTTTGCCAAGCTCATTTTTTTGCTTTGTGAACCAACAATATTTGGCAGATGTTGAGGTGCAAATTAGATTGGCCCCACTATCTGATATTGTTTTGCCTGAGGTTATTTTGAAAAAGTTTTTTTTCTTTTTGTCCAATCGATTTGATATTCATGTTATTGAAGACAATAAATTCTTGAAGGAAACAAGTTCTCTCCCTCTCTGCTGCCACGCTCTACATCTCTCTATCTCTCTAATTTAAAGCTCCTTTCCTTGGCTAGATGTTTTAACTCATAAAATTACTTTTGGAACTGGCTTCCTTATCTGAGAGTTAAAACTTAAGAAATAAATTTTGCTTATGGAAATGCAAACATTCACTTCCTATTATTGATAGAGAAATTATAAGCTTATTCCTTAAAAAGCAAGCAGCTAGTTTTAATAATCATGATGCAGAATAGAAATGGGGCATCAATTTGCTCATTACTCTTTCCCATTCTAACATCAGCCAGAATGCAATTTCTAGCTGTGGCATATGAATAATTAAAATGATTGAAGTTTCATGATTTACATTATGTCTGGATGGGCTAGGATGTCTACAATCAGTTAAATTCTTCACAAATAAACAGTTTCATGAGCTGCTACTAAACGTCTTGAGATTTTCACAACTGGAAATATCTTAGGTTTACTAGAGTTTCCAACATATGTCATAAAACTCCATAATAATTTTTAAATCACAGAGGGTTGCATTTATGTTTCTACATCCCTGGCTATTTCAATTTTTACCTGGAAAAATCAGACACTAGGAGGGAGAGTTATGGTGTCTAGTTTAGCAAGTATCATAGAAATATTTAGAGATATTATGTTGACCATGAGATCTATTCCTGTAATGGTACATAATTTTGGTTAGATAATTTAGAAAAATTTCATGCTAATTTCTTTTTGCAAGCATTACTAACATATAAAGGATACTTTATTTTGATTAATTTTAAAGATCCAAGTAAATTCTTGGTTCTTTCTTAGAAATGGACCTTATAGTCAACTTTAATTAATGCAAACCAAATTAGGCCTTCATAGAACATTTTGAACTATTTATTCTTAACACACACACGCCCCCCCCCCCCCATGACCATAAAATGTTTGTATATCTTCCACTGCAGAAATATTTTCTTCTGACTTTTATTCCAGCTTTTGGGTAAAATATGAAAGTCAAGGTCTAGTGTTTCCCTCAATGTTTCCAAAACTTTTTAATACCTAAATAATTGATAGTTTTTGTGAATGTTTTGTTCAAAAATGAAAATTTAAAACTGCAACAACAGGTTGTACTCCCACCTCCCCCCATACCCTAACAGTATCATTTTGCACTATTATTCAGTGGTCAATTCCGGCTAAGGTGAATGTCAATTATTGGTTAGGCAGGCATGCCAAATGAAATAATTGGCTTAAATGCCAACACTATTCTGTTTGCCCTATTCTTTGGCAAAACACCTGCATATTGTCTTTGCAGGATCTCTTTCCTCTTCCTTCTCAGGGTTAGAGATGGGAGAACAAAATTGAAGTAATTCTAGCCCCTCCCTATTTTGTCAATTGCCCTCCCTCCTCCTCACCCCTGTAATATAAGATACCTCACTCCATTGGCCAAGTGTGGACCTAAGAAAGGAAGGCTTTGGGAATAAGGAAACAATTCCCATCAAAGAAGAGATCCACATTATTTTGGAGCAGTTAAGGAAAAAACAAAAGTTCAGTTAAGCTGTATTGGGAAACTGATGAAAAGAAAAAAGCTTGACATGTGTCAACTCTTTATGTTCTTTTATATTGATTTTTCAAAAGGGCAATGAAGATCTATTGAAAAGCATTAAAAGAAAGACCAAGTGTTTTTATATGACATATTTAAAAATACTGTAAAGTTCATTCTCATTTTGAACAATAACTGATTCAGAGACTTTCTGTGATTACACTACCCATTACTGTATGGAAAATTTATAGTACCACACTACAAAGTGCCAAATTTCTCATGGTGAAGACTGAACCGAATGATGTGCAATATTGGTTACAAAACATGTTGGAAAGCTCACATTTGTCTCTTTATCTCTCATGCCAAAAATCACTTTGGGAAGTAATGACTAAGTTGACTTAATTGGACACACTGTTGAAGAATCTCATTGTATTTTTTCATTTAAAAAAGGTAACATATTTAAGAGATGTATTATCTGTCCCAGGAATTAAGTCTGTAATTGTTAGTAGCAGGTTCATATTTTTTAATGTCTTAATCCTTTTATTTAAGAAAAATGAATTTTAATGGAAACTGGCTGCTCCTTCCATAAAATTTCAAGGAAAAAAGTTATAATTCCTAATGACTGTCCAGGTGTATAGCGTGGATTTAAAAGATCAACACTTTCTTTTATACTAGTAGCTGGTCTTCATCTCCTTATTTAGCTTTTGTATCCACTTCAACTGCTGAAAAGAAGAGAATCTTGTGAAGGCTCTCAGAGCTAGCTTTGGTTCATGAATTATTCCCTGAGGTAAGTTAAAGAACCCGTTTAGTACATTTTTGTCCCGCAAAGCATTTTGCAAATCTGTGTATATTCTTTCCTTGGTAAGCTTCCTCTTTACCCCACCTATCTAGTATCCCTCATCTTAAAACTCCGTTTTCCTTTTGGATTCCTGACATGTGTTCTTGCAGTGAAAGCCAAGGCTTCATTTGCTTGTTTTCTTTCCCAGAGGTGACTCTTTCACACTTTCAGTTTTACTGAAATCGTAGTGTGCAAACACAGGGATTTCTGTCATTTCTCATGGAAAATATCAGTAGACACTTCAATTTGTTCATTCTGATGACAGTCTTAGGCAAGAAGTGTTTATTAATTCGTGTGCATGAGTCAGTTTTACCACTACACAAAGTGTAAACTGGGAAGGATGAGTAATCACTTCTTGAGCTGGTTTCTTTCTGACTACACAGTCGATGGTTCAAAATGGATCAGTGGATTTTTTTAGGAAAGTGCATAATTAGTACAAATAGCTTTTATTTTGTTTGTATCCTCAAACAACCCCTAATGTGTTTGAACACTTCACATAGCATTGTATATAATTTTATTTAAAAAGTGTTTTCCCAACAAACTTGGCATGGGTGCCATTCCGTCTTCTTTACCCTCCTTCCAGCCCCATTGTTCCTCAACCACTCTCCACGCCACTAGGAATAAGATGCAGACCTTGGCATGGACACTCATAAAACTCAAGCAAGTTCAGGATAGAACATGCTAAGTTCATTATGATCTCAATCAATAGCCTTTTTTTTTTTAAGCTTTTAGAATAAAAACTAGTACGTATTTTCATAGAAGCAATCTTTATTTTTGCCTCCTTTTATACTCAGATCTTTGAAATGGTGTTACTAACACTCCTATTGCTATATGTGGCACTAAACTGGTTTTTAAGATGATGATGGATTGTAATAGCTGGTTCTTGTATAAGGGTTCTTATGCTGCGCCGGGGACTGTCCAACGTACCATAGGTGTGTTAACTCATTTAATCCTCACAACAACCCTAAGAGGTAGATACCACTATAATTAATCTTCTTCTGCAGATGAGGAAACTGAGACACAGAGAGGTCAAGCAACATGCCCAAGGTCACACAGCTAGCCTAATCGATAGCAGAGTTGGGATTTCAGCCCAGGCAATCTGTCTCCAGGGTTATTCTGCCTTTCAAATATCTAATACTTGGTTTTACCCAGCCCCTGCAGAATCTTCAAGACATAATTTTGGCTAAATAAACAAATGAACACATACAAGTTAACAATATACTGGAATTTATGTCTACTGCATTTTGGCACAAAATTAAACCTGGTGGATTTGGCTACAAGTTACTTCGATGTTAAAAGGGAAACAGGGATAACAATAATATTGAGTGTGCATTTTGAGCCAAGAACAATGGTTCTGTGTGGGAGATAGTTTCCAGATTTGCAGATAAGAGAGAATGAAGCCAAGAAACGTTAATAAATGTGCCCAGCATGACACTGGAAGTGGTGAAGGCAGCATTTTAACAGCTGTGTCCTGCTCCAAAGCTTCTCTGCTTCTCTGAAACTAGACTTTCCTCAGAGAGTGGGTATCAGTCATTGTCAGCCAGAGAAACAGAACCAGTTATATTTGTATGGTGGCCAAATCAACACTTCTGGGGGCCAACATGCAGGCCACCAATTTGTAACCTGGCTTTAAATAATTGATACTGTTTACAGAGTCAGTGCAGCGGGCATACCATGGTATTACTTGCCAATTTGGGGATTTCTCTTCTACAAAAAGAAATGCATTATTCAATATTTATAATGTCCTTGCTTGGAGAACTTTGTTTCTAATGCCTAGTATGTATCAGGCACTATTTTAATCTGTTTGCATAAATTTTCTAATTTGATCCTCATAACACGTCTATGAGGTAAGCCGTATCATTAGGTTCATCTTACTAATGAGGGTGCAAAGGGGTAAGTGACAAAGTTGGCATTCAAACCTGAGCAGTCCGGCTGTATAGTCTGAACTCTGAAAACTGATTCTTCACTAAAGTGTTACAACCAAGAATACTGAAGTGTATTAACCAACACACAATCCTGTGTTGTCCGACTAAGCACGTGGGCCCATCAGTCTTCCACGTGCGGCTTATATGTACCTGTCACTCTGTACCTGGGAAGATGCTCAGAGCGGGCACAAAGCAAAAGTCAGGAAGTATTAAAAAAAAAAAAAAAGTCACCTAGGATTTCTGTCTCCCTATGAAGTACACACCAGAGAACTCTATAACAAGGTCTTCTTAAAATGTTGGTAACTGAATCCTTTTGTGAGGCATACAAAAAGATCTAATTTATAATCCATCCTGCTTTATAGTAAAGAGAGCTCTACAGCGGCACCTGTATGCATAAACAATGTTTAATCTCCTATTCATGTCTTAGTTTTCTTCAGAAATATACACAGGTCGAGTAAGTATTGCTAAATAAAATTTAAAGAAAAAGGAAAGAAAAACTCTCTCTTAATGGATCTGATATTTATTTGGTTTAGCAGGAGTTTAATTATCAGATGTCGATTAGGAAACCAAACACTGGAAGACGATTGGGGGAGAGGGCGTGGGGATGAAGTGACAGCAGTGGGGACGGGTCAATATATAGGGAAGAAGGAGGGAATGTGGTGAAACACACATGACATTTGTTAACAGAAGGTGTAGACTATAAAATTCCATCTGTGATACTAGGGTAGAAATGCAAATATTGAATATGCACGTGAACAAAGACCAAAGGGTGGCATAGATTTTCAACAATGTAATTGGGGCTGGGAATATGAGTGACTGTATTTTTTTTTTTTTTTTTTTTTGCTTTCTGTTATTTCAATACTATCTGAAGCAAATCATTAAAAACTACGGGAAAGAAACAAAAAGTGAAGATCAAGAAATTGGGAGACCAAATAAGTATATCACAAGTAGAGCACATAAGAACAAAACACTATTTTGTGGTAATTAAAAAATACATATATCTTTTACAATAGTCTTTAATATGATGATTGGTGCCTATTCAAAATTACTTCTGCTTGTTTAACTCAATGAAATAAGAGATGGAGTGTCAATGTTTCAATGTGTAATATAGATGCCATTGATCCTTAATAAATTACCTACTTAGAAATTGGTTGAGGGTGGTTATTCTTGGGGTTTTTTGTGGTATACATTTTGGTAACATTTGATCTCCTTTTCAAGTCTAGCTGAGTTCTCAGAACTAATTGAAAGCAAAGTTGCTGTTTTGTTTCTAAATAACTTCAGCACACTTCCAACTGTAGAGCATATTTTTAATATTAGAGTGGGACCAGTTGTATATGGATGAAAACATTTTCTAATGCATATGTATTAGTTACAGTAAAGCCTGCTGCTGTGGCAGGTAAAGTCAGTGGTTTAATATAAAAGGAATTTCTCTCTCACTTAGGTCAGAGCTCAGTGAGAATGGTCCTGGTTGAGCAGCTCTCCCCCAAGCGACGGCCCAGCCTCTTTTATCCTGTGGTTTCATCAGCAGCAGCTTATGACTCCCAGACATACCAAGAGGCCATATTTATTCCAATCAGCCAGTCACCATAGGAGGTTTTCATGGACTGAAAGGAGAACGGCCTGGAAGTGGAATGTATTCTGTTGCCCAATCCTATTGATTAGATTTCAACAACAGGGCCACACCTAACTAAAGGGAGGTTGGGAAACACAGTGGAGCTAGGTACCAAGGAAGGACATGAACAGGGTTTAGTGAGCACATACTTTCGGTCACAATCAACAGTCTTGGTCATCATATATCTATGTCACTCTTCCTCCTACACATGGAACATTCTCACTCCCTTCCCAAGGGAAATATTAAACTATTAGAGCCAATAAACGCTTAATAAAAATTCCAGTGATCTGTAGTTGTATATTCAATTTTCTAATTTAGTAGAATTAAAGAGAGGAGAAGACAGACTCAATCTACTCGTTACAAAATCACAACTGCCAAACTACAAAAATCGCAAACAGTGTTATCCCTCTCAACAATGTGAAGTGATTTCAACATCACCTGTACTTGAAAATTATTTTTATTTTAAAATGTGTGTATATATTTATTTTTACTTTACCTAAACTTGGTGATTTGAGACTATGCGGAAAACTTATTAATTGGTTCTTTAATGAATGCTGAAAATGTGAGAAACACAGAACTGTTATGTCTTGATAATAATAAAGAAATTGAACTCTAGTTAGGGCAAATGACTTCTCAAGATAAAATTACTTATTAGTGGCTTATTTTTCATAGTACAGACTGCCTTTCTGCATATTAGGTTTCTTACTTGAATTGTCCAGTGGATAGCAACACCAGCCACCGACCTAGGGAGCACAAGAGAATAAAAAATTATGGTCTCAGGATTAAAAGGGACAATTTTATTTTTAGTTTTGGACTTACTGAGTTTGAGGTGATGATAAGATACTTTGTGGACAGATTTAATAGATCATTTAAACGGCAGTTTTAGAGAGTAATAGAAAGTTAAGGGTTAGAGAAATAAAAGGAGTAAGTAGAAGAATAGTGTCATTTGAAATTAACAGAAGGAAATAGATATTTTAGGAATCACTGGTAGAGGAGAAGGAGAAATGAGCAAGGAATGAGAAATGGGGAGATTTGGGAGTTTGAATCCTTAAAGAAATAGAGCTTGAGAGGAGAGTTTGGTTGAATAGGAGAGAGTAAGGTCATGAGAGTTAAGGAAAAAGGATGGAGAGCAGCATCAAATATTCAGTGGAGTCCAAGAAGGGCCCTGGTGACCTATTTCAGGCATTTTCAGTAGAGCCAAGGAGGTGGAAGACTTTAAAATGGATTGAGAAGCAGCGCAGAGGGGGACGAAAGTGATGGTCACATGGGAAATGAGACAGGAAGATGATGTTAAATGGAGATGAAGGGAGGACCTGGGGAAATGTAGTAGATTCGTGACAAAATCCAATAGAATTTTCTCTCACCCTTGGGGAGGTGTGTCTAATGCCATAAATGGTTTTAAATAATCAGTATTATCTCCTTAAAGTTAACTTAAAGTAGAAGTCACACACATCCATTTCTCTGTTATAAATTCCTTTAAAGGCATTTTCATTCATTTATTAGTGTCCTTAAGCTTGGACCTTCAATTGCCAAATTGCTTTCAGAGAGCAAAACTTCATGCCTTATTTTTCCCTCACCTCCTCAGAAGCCTGGATTTAGAAGAAGAGAACATTAAAAATGCTATAAAAAGGAGAAAATCAAAGTGATACCCTTTGGACTCTTTGTTCAATAATATGGACTTTCACTATATTTACATAAAGATTTAAGACACTGCCTCCCATAAGCTTAGAAATAAAGGTCACCATATATGAGACACATTTTTCTTTCTTGTTTTTTTTATTCCATGACTGAGAAGAAGGGCCAAAATGTAACAAGTCTATTAGAATTTTAGATTCATCTTGATGTGAGAGAATAAAGCAGCCAAGGGCACCTTCCCACGAGCTTTCCAGGTCAGGAGAGGGACAGACAATGAGCCTCACAGATGCTGTGTTACCCTGCCTTGGCTCCCAGTGGCTGAATTCACACTTCAGTTTTCTGATCCTTGATGATGTGGTGGGTTCAGAAAATCGCTGTTCAGTTGTCTCTTAGGGAAATAAATACAGATTAAAGTTAAAATAACAATTTGTCCACAAAAAAAGGACAAAGTTTATATTTGAAAAAGAACGGCTCTAAATTTCAAAGCAGCAACACTTACAAATAGTTTTTGTCTCATAGTATTACAAGCAAGTATAATACAGTCCAGCACAGAAAATGCCTATATCAGCTATCATCAGAGGCCAATCATTAAGCTAGGTGGTGTGGAGTATTCAGCTGAAGAACTAATGAGACCATGTGAATAAAAATAAATGAAAAATAAGGACAACAAATACATAAATGTTGCAAGGAAATAGGGCATTAATTGTGATTTTCTAGCATAGACCATGAGTTAAGGAGAGATCAAATTGAGCTGGAAAGGCCGGTCATGGAAGCATCATGAAAGAATGTGAACTTGAAAAGGATTTGAGGCAAGAGTGAATAGGCATTGTCAATATAGTCAAAAAGCAAGGAAACAAACAATAACCCACAGATCTCGTTTTATTTATTCAACAAAAGTTTGTTGAATGACTACAGTGTACTCAGTACCATGGGACCATTAAGGATAGAGATAAGGGCTGAAGTCAGAAATTACAGACCTGTTCAATATAGCTTTAGGTTTAAGAGGCCTTGGAATCAGTATTCAACTTCTGGCTCCGTTATTTTTGAGCTTTGTGGTCTTAGAAAAGTTATATTATCATTTCAGCCTTAAGTTTCCTCATCTCTAAATCCAAGACATAATGGCTCCCTGGAAGGGTATTGGTAAGGAGTATATGAGGAAATACATCTTAGCTATTAAACACAGTGTCTAGTAAGAATTCAGAAAATGGTATTTGCTTTTCCCTGGACTGGAGCTTACGTTTTGTGGAATAGTAGGAGATTTCATCAGGGTGCTTGGTTGGGAGACAATCACAGTTTTCAAATGCTTGGCTGGGACTTTGGGCATATTCTGTAGGCCATAGAGAGTCTTTAGAGTTCCTGCCCGGGTAGCATTATGAGCACAGTGGTTGTGTAACAGGTTGACTACAGCAGAGGAGCAAGGTAGCCAATTGGGTGGCTCTTAAAGCTTGACGTCCTAGAATAAGTGACATTGTGATCCTCTGTATTTAGGTAGATGTGGAGATCCTATTTCGGAAGGAAATGCATGTCATAAGTTTATGAACTTATCATCCCCAGGAGTTTACAAAGTGTCTGTGTGAAATTAAACATCCCCTTTATCCCGCCCTTCATTATCCTACCCATCTTCCTTATAGAGGGGCCTCGGGTACCTGGAAGCCTTGTATGTTTTCAGATAGTTCATAAACGAAATAAAAATCAAATGTGAAAAGAGGATTGTTGTCTGTGAGCTAATTGCACTAAGTCTCTGTGGCAAAAACTTCAATATGATACTTGAATGTGAATGGGAGTACTTTAATTGGTGAGGATGTAAAAGGGGCTGGCGTTCGCTCAGCAGATATTAATGGAACGCTTAGTACTCAGGCATTTGTGCAAGGTCTTCAGGGGCAGGATGGACTGAGTTGCTTTGTTCTGCATGTTACACACTTGTGGATCCGAACTCAAATGGAGATTGCAATATCATTGCTGCCTTGTCCATACTGAGCGACTGTGCAAAATGACATGGATCTGATACTGCTCACACCTTGTGTACTGAACTGTCGACACCACCAAGCCCGTATACCTTTAATACAACAGTCAAGGCAAAAGGCAAGGTATTTGGTTTGCTCTTTCAAATCCTTACACCTCTGATGGCCATTGGGGAAATCAATTTGTAACTTAAAATGTATAACAAGATACAAAATCAATCAAGAGGATGAAAAACTAAATTCTCTGCTGATTTTACAAATTCTTTTCGAGTTACCGTGGACTGCAGGTGAATTTTTATATGAATAGTCCATGCGAGTGGAAGCACTATATATGTCTGTTGATAATGTAAAATCTTGGAGACACAAGATTTAAAAAGTGAATCATACGTATATGTTCTCAAGAGATATAGAATCTCAATGGAAGGGGAGAGATATATAAATACATTAAGATATATGTGGCAAGAGCTAACTTGAGACATATACAGAGTGTTGGGGGAGAAGAAAGGGAGGAATGAGGCTAAAGGAGTGGAAGAGACATCTTCTATCTTCCATAAGTTGGGGCTTGAAGGATGAGTGGGAGTTGGATAAGTGAGTGGCTGGGTGGAGAGAACAACGTATTTCTTGGCAGTGGGGATAGCTTGGTCACAAGTACTAAGACATGAAAAAGTGGAAGCTGTCAGAGAGCCAGGGAGGGCCAGGTAGAGTGGAGCTTGGAAGTCAGAATGATGGGATCAGAACAAGAAATGTGAGACAGTTCCAGAATGCAAATCATCTTATTTTGGGGGCTAAGGACTTAGTATATCCAATAAAGGGACCATACAGACAGTAGCTTGAGGATTTGTGTGTCTGCACGTGCACTATGTAACACAGAGGTAATTTTGTTTAAAACAACATTCACTCAGGTGGACCCAAATCAAATTTACATTCCTGTCTTGATTGACTTACGTGGCAGGAACCATGGGTTTTCATGTGAACTGACCTACATTAATCCTCTGCTCAAACATAGTTTTTTCTCTTTTTGGGGGGGAATCATAAGATTTGAGAAACCAATAATTTTTTATTTCTCATTTCTTGAGACAGCTTCCTTTGATGACACCTAGATTATGCTGGAGATTGCAGTTTTCACAGAGAAAGGAGAAGGAGGTGGATTTTACTATGTAACAGATTAAGGGACTATGTCAGCCTTATGGTTTTTAGACAAATGTACCACATATGCTGTTCAAGGAAGAGGCTACCACTCAATATCTGAAACAAAAGGCTGAATATATTGCTTATTAAGCAAAGGAAAGCTGTGCTTCTCAAACAGAGTAGACAAAGTAAACAGATGATCTTGTGTAGGGTTTTAGGAAGGCCGGAGTCAGAGTTTAGAGGGATTTCAGCAGTGAGAGTGTTTAGTGACTGGCTGACCTTTATCCCAGAATTCCTCCTCAATAGACAGAGGCTATTGCTGGCTGACTGGCTTTCAGAAGCATCCTTACCGAAGTGGTGTTGGCCCAGATGAATTTCAAACCAGTTCTGGGCATTACATGTTCAAGGCTTGGGGATGAGAACAGTCAGTCTCGTCCTTTCTTGAATTTGCAAAATAGGTCCTTTTTTTCTTGATGGACATGTGCACAAAACACAGTAATATAAAAATATCAACTTTATACATTTACTCTATGTCAAGCACTGTGCCTTTTACTTGATATACATCATTCAATTTCATTTTTACATCAATGTTAAGAGATAAGTATTATTTATTATCTACATTTTACAGGAAAAAAGGCCAAGCATAGAGATGTTGAGTAACTTGTACATTGGCACAAAGCTAGTGAGTAGCTGTTTGATCCATATGCGGGTGAGGAAGCAGGTGGCTCCTGGGTCCTGGTGGGATATCCTGAGGTGTCTGGGGGCAGTGCTCAGGGGTCTGCTGGAGCAGTTCTGTAGGTATTTAAGAGACATGCACTTTCTCCCCAGCTCCCGGCTATGCCAAGACCCTGTCTGCCAGGGCTCCTCAAATTCTACAATTCGGTATTCCTATTATGCAGCATTATATTCATAACTATCACGTGGGAGCATCCAAAGGACCATCCAGTAGATTAAACAAGAGGAAAAACCATAAAATTGCTTGTACACTGTGATGACAGTGATATAAACCTATCTAGGGACCTGGGCAGCCTGTGCATGTCACATCTGCAAATGAGCACTGTTGTCCTGTTGATATGATGTTTTTAATTAAAAATTTCCCCTTTCCTAATCAAATTGGAAAAGACTAAGATGTTGATGATACCCAGTGTTGGCAAGGATGTGGAGGAGCATGTATTCACACACAGTGTTTCCAAGAGTGTAAACGGGTTTAGCCTTTGACACTTCCCACTGAAATTAAAAGTGCAAAATTTTTATTCAGTACATCCTCTTCTAGAAACTTATTGTATAGGTAGACTTGCATTTGTGACCCAGGGAAGGTGCACAAGGATGTTTATCACAGTTGTCTGTAATAGAAAATATGGAAATAACCTAAATGTACATTGAGAGAAATGTTAGTAAATTATGATATAGCTATATAATTGAATACCAGTTAAAATAAATAAATAGATAAATATATGTATCTAACTGTATGTGTGTATTGACATGAAAAGAGAAGGTAGGTTCAGAGAAAAGAGTATATAGAAAGTATATTCCTTTTTGTGGTGTAAAAAGAATGTGCCTGTGTATGATCATATATTCTCAGAAAATGAAGAAATAACAAAATTAGGAGTGGTCAGCTTTGGGTAATGGGGAAACATGGAAGGGAGCTTTTAAATTTTGCTTAATAATCTCTTCTGGATTGTTTGAGTTTTTTATTTTATAAAAAGTAGTTTTTAATAAAAATAAACCTTAGGTTTAAAAAAAAATCACTTGATTTTGTTACAGTTTTCTCTCTAGGATCATTCTATCCTTCCTGGTTTTATTGCCAATCTTCTACCCCAGTTTCTCAGAAATTTCTTGATGGAGTGAGTTATGCAATGTGCATATGCCTGGTTAAGATGACCAAGAGAACATACAACCTCTTGAACATAGATTGACTAATTACAAATGAGGGAATAGTTTAACCTAAATTGAACTCAAGTTTAACTTTATCTTATCTATGAAGAAGAGATTTGCCAAGCATGATAGCACTGTTATAAAGATAGCCAAAGGCTTGTTTAATCTGCTCTACAGAACTTCTAGTGAGCTAATTACTGATATGCAAATATAGTAGTAATTATAAATGAGGCAGATCTTTTAATTAAAACTGGCCCAGAATTAGGTGTGTTCACTTGATAAAATATTACGCACTATTCCAGATGATTGTTAAAAAGAGTTTTTAATGGATAGGGGGCTATATCTTTAAAGCCCCTTGGCGTTCTCAGATTTGCTCATAGATCCAGTTGAGGGGTAACGAGACAGAATTCTCCTTGCTCATCTTCACTTGGAAAGCGCTAGTCTAACAGCAATCCATGTGAGAAAAGCTTAAAGATTTTATAGACATTCAAATCTAATCTTTTTTAAGGAGCTAAATATAACAGTTAATCACAAATTCTGTCTCTGATATATTTCTAGTTAGGAATATCACAAATTTTTGTGAAACTCCAAGATTCTCTCCCCAGTCTGGGTCTGGGCTGACCGTATATTGCCGTGATTTATTTATGTTTCTTAGTCAGACACAGTTCCTCGTTGGACATAAATCAGTTGCCTTTCTGGAGGATAATTTACAAATGAATTGCTTTGGAGATGGGAAGCTCATGTAGCCACCAAACTTGCTCTTAAAAAGCGTATCGTCTAAGAGCAGAGAGGGTATGGATTTAAGGAGAAATCAGGCTTGGATGGCCTTTATAATATCATTACTTAGATTTTCCTAAGTTTATAGTTTGAAAATAGTTTAAAGGCATTGGTTGCTTAATTTCTAAAATGTTGTTAATATAGTAAATAACCTAGCCACTAAAACATTTAATGGGAACGATTTTCGCATGAATGTGAGACTGTGATGCTTTTCGCATGCACACTCCTGCAAAGTGCTCGTGATGCACAGAGGGGTCAGTGTGCCCAGGGATGGGTTACCTTAACTCTGCGAGCCTCCGTTTCCTCATCTGTAAAGTATTTGGACTAATACCTGATAGCAGGGTTATGCAGTGAGACTGCACGTAAAACATGGCCCCAGAACCTGTTACATAATAGATGCTTAATAAATAAATGTGAGTTCTGGGGCATTCCCTGTCTATGACTTGTGCACGACAGAAGATTACTCCCTGAGAAGCTTTGTCTGAAGTCCATCCTAATCAGTGTCTGAGTGGGAGAAGCCAGGTCTGTCAGGGCCTGGGCTTGCTCCCCACCTGGCCCAGACAGCCGAGCCAGAAACAAAGAGGGTCTAGCTTCTTCCAAAATAAACTTTTTGGGTTCTGTGTTGTTATTGTTCCTGTTTTGTTTTGTTTATTTTGGCCATTCTACATGAAAATATAGATGTTTGTGGAGTTTTTACAGGTTAATATCATTGCATTAAATCAAGGGACAGTATTTTGCTTTTCAATGGTGAAAAGCAGGGAGGAAAGGGTAAACATGAAGAAGCTATGATTATACTAAGTTTTGTACCCAGGATTGCTCTGAATTGATGTCTCTCGTAATGTCTCCTCTCTCCTTTCACACACAAGTTGCGCCCTGTGTTTTTGTTATGGTAGTTGTAGCCTCTCCACAGCAACTGTTCTACCCCAGAGAGTTCTGTACAGTTCATTTGAGAGCACAAATTCTGAAAAGTCACTTGGTTTCTCTGAATATTCACTTTGCTCATCGATGCATGCACTTCTTGTCTGTTCATTATAGAAGATCAACAAATCTTAGGCTGGTCATCTTGCATCTTGATAGCTTCTGTTCTAATTTGTGTATGTGTGTATGTATTTAGCCTTTTTCTTACTCTTTCCCACCTTTCTTTCTTTCTTTCTTTTTTTTTTTTTTGCTGAGGAAGATTAACCCTGAGCTAACGTCTGTGCGAATCTTCCTCGGCTTTATATGTGGGTCGCTGCCACTGCATGGATGATGGGTGTTGTAGGTCCACATCTGGGATCTGAACCTGAGAACCTGAGCCACGGAAGCAGAGTGCATTGAACTTAACCACTATGTCACAAGACCAGCCCCCCTCTTCTTTTTTATATGAATGAAACAAACCTCTTCACTAATTAGAAATAGACTCAAATGCAAATTCCTCTGGAGTAAGCCACACATGGAATTAAATTTGGATAAGCACACAAAATTTGTTGTCAGATCCTTGCTTGAGAGCAGGGTCAAAGACTGAAGTAAATTTTTAATGGGTCAGAGACTAAAGTGAGCATAGGGAGAAAAGAATGGGTCAACAAGACAGAAAAAAGGTGAAGGCTGAGTGCGTATGAGAACTTTCTGCCTCCTTCACAATTTTGCCTAAGGCTGGTTCTAGGTTAATACTTCACAACAAGAAGGTGGTCTCCCCATCCAAGGGCAGACACAGAATCTGCCCAAATGGCATCATTACAGGGGAGAATTATGGAATGAATTGGGGACTAGCAGAGATCAAGAGAGGCCCAGGCCACTTCTGCTTTTCAGAGCTTTGATAACATTAAAAAGAAAAGAAAGAAATGCCAAATCACGTCACAAAAATTGTAATATGGTTTAAATGATTCCATTGAACAAGTTAACACTTCTTTCATTTAGAGAGAAAGCAGCAGTCTAGACTTGAGGCCCATGTTAAGTGTGAGCAGTGGGGCAAGTGGTTCTCTTAGAACCCCATCCCAGTGCCCAGCATGGATTGAAACCATGTTATTCTTTGCTCCATCTCCACGTGGTGTGTTTGAGATAGATTTTTCTGGGGTAACAGCAACAATAGATGGTGTTCTTCACTTCTGTGACTCCTACAACACACTGGTGACATCTGGAAGAGAATCCCCAAAACCTGATTCCGGAGATATACATTGAAAAGCTGGCTGCCCGTATAGCTGGAAACCTGTCCTGAGTTTGGCTGAGCTGATGGTAGGAAGTGACATTTCCTGTCAAGGATGTGAGAAAAGATGTGACAGAGCTGAACACCATTGCTCACTCTATCAGTGGTGCCCTGAATGAATTGCAGTTGAATTATCTATACTGTGTACAGTGATGGGCGTCTCAGGGCGGCCTGTAAGCTGTTAACTGTGTTTTCTCCTTTTATTCTTTAGCCTGAATTCTTCATAGGGGAAACATCCTAATATTTTTTATTCCAAATGCTCCCATAGGTTAAACTGTGATATACGTACTTGTTAAAGAACAGAGGACATTGAGAAAATTATACTACTTATATCATTCGTGTTATTAGTGTGTTCAGTAAGCAGTGTTATTAGCTGCAACAACGTGATAGAAACTCCAGAGGGGAAGATTTTCCTAGCTGTGTGTATTTGGATGTGAAAGTGCTCTAAATAAATCATATTAAATATAAGTTGTAGAATTAGCATGAAATTAATAAGCAAGGCTCGGAAAGGAATAGGTGGGTATATAACAAGGAAAAATATTATGCAGTGCAGCTATGCTTGGCTAGCATTGTTTTCATGGTGATTTGCAGGAGAAGGAGCCAATAATTGTGATAAGACAGGAAATTGAAGAGCAGAAGAGGAAAGACATTTTCAAAGGGGCTGGCTGGCTAAGGAATGAAATGCCTCCAGCATCACCATGCTGAGGAGTAGTTCCCAAAGAAAGACCTTATTCAAGTGAGATGATTTTCTTCTCTGTTCTTCTACTTTCATTATCCTTAGAGAACCTGGCAGAGGATGAACAGGGGGTAATGAGAACTAGAAAGCACAGTAACTTCCATGGCCTTGACCTTTCAGGGTTCATCAACTGTGCTGATGTAATCAGGTGCCCATTAATGATTTCTGGATTACAAATGTTTATTTCATTTTGGGTCTTACCCAAGTGGTGAATGATGGATAGTCTCATAAAGTCTATTCTTCTGTGTACCAAAATCCCTCTTTACTACCTTGCTAGGTATATGCTATCCATATACCACTAGATTAATTGTCTTTTTTTTTATTACCCCACTTGGGGAATGAGTTAAATCACTCCACTCTTGATACGTTTTTAAAATTTTCAATAGTGAACAGTTTGGGTAATATGAGTAAGACAATATACTATTTTGTGTAATATTACATTTAATTCCATCAAAGAAGATTCAAAACTGCCAAAAATGTCTTTTAGGACAAATTGGCTCTTTTAGGTTTTTTGATAGATGTATATGAAGTTAGGACCATTTTCTTCATTGAGGTCTACCTGCCATATTAAGGGGAAAAAAAAGAAATGATCAAATTTTACTTGGCCATGTAGAATTATTTAAAGACTCAGAGAAACCCAAATTCTTTTCATAGCTTTGGAACCCTGGAGACCAGCTCTTCCTTCTGTGGCCATCGTTTTAGGAAGGAAATTCAATAGAGCAGAAAGTGTGTGCCTCTCTAGTGATGTGTGGCTTAGTGGATTAACATTATTTGTCACACACACACACACACCAATGATTGTTCTCTTTGTTGCTCTCTACTATGACTCCAACTTCAGAAACATGTCTGAAATCCTCATACCAAATACACATTGAGGAATGTATTTGAGTAGAGAAAAAAAATCGTTCATTCAACACACACTTAAAAATGCATATTATATGCTTGTGTGAGTCTGGCAAAATATGGTCCACATGAAAAAGAAACAAGAAAGCTGAGGATGACATGCAATAAAGAATTTGGGGCATGAATCACGTAGAGGCTGTGGTTTTCATCATCCAGTGGGCTTAAAAATGGCCTGTGGAGCTTGTCAAAATGCAGATTCCCAGGCCTCCATTCATTCTGGTTCTGTATTTTCGAAGTGGCTCAGGAATTTGTTTTTACAAACATACAGGGTGATTATGAGTCAGATAGTACAGGAAACACTAAAAGGGGGCAGTCTTAAACCTGTGCTTTATGCTGACCACGGTGAGATGATCTTACAACTGTTACTTGGGGTCAGACATCTGGGCAAAAGTTATTTTCAAGGGTTACCAGTTAGATCCGTTATAGCAATTCCAAGTGAATGTGCATCGCAGATACAAGAAAAGAGAAGTGAAAAATGACCTCTTAGTTGCTAAAGCACAATGGCAAACATCACTTTCGTAAGTTTTGAAAAGAAAAACTGATCTGGAAAAATGCAGTGATTATAGGATTTACCTCATAGGGTGGATTAAATAAGACAATGATTGTAAAATGCTCACGTGGTATTTCACGTAGTGGCTGATAATAAGATGCTTAACAAATGGCATGGGTTCTTCTTACTAGTTATCCTTCTGTTATTATTTAAGCTATGTATTTCCTGGTGGCTGCTTATTTTCACTAGAGTAAGTTGATATAAGGGCTCGGTTCATCATCCTGTGGTTTGAAGAACTAGGTTTTCTCTTAATCAAAAGAAAAAAAGCAGTTTCCCACTCTATTATTCTTTTAAGAAAACAAAACAAGTGTTTTGATTAAAACAGAAGTTGAAGTAAAAAAAAGACTTACATGTTTTTCTTCATGGGGTTCAGAGTTGTAGAAGGCTGTGGGAACACAAGATCATTTTCATATAATTTAGAAGAGAACCTTAGAAAGTCTGATAGTGAATGACTGGGGTAATTCCTTTGTTCTCAGGAAGCTCATAGATCTTTCTTGATCTATAAAGTACGAGTATTTAAAAAAGGCATAGCTAAATTAATTTTAATGCAAATGAATCCAACTTCTGAAGTGTCTGTGTCCTCAAGTAAAGGCAGTTCTGTCAACCTCCTGTGACTAAATTAGCGTGATGAAAATAAATTCTGTAGAGCCTTTATGAACCATTTGCTTTTTTCTAGCAACATAATTCTCACAAGACTGAAAGGCCAAACCTTTAAATAGTACTTTTATTCTGTAATTAGAAGATGCAATATGCTAGAATTTGGACGGATGGGAGTTGAGGGGCCTCTTTTCAACAACTATTAGCCTTTTATTTATTCTAACTGCCTAATCTTGAGATTTAAAAGTTTTAACTGGGGTCAGATTGTTCAAATCTTATTTTATACTAGAGAGAAATTCCTTATGATACATGCTTTCTTCTATTTGGTAAAAATTTTCCGAATTTCCTAGGCAACCGAGAGAGCATGTGGCCTAGGACATCTTCCAGATTCCCACAGCAACTCGCTACTGGTTTCACTGGGAACTGAATAGCCACTCTACCTCCTTCTCTCATATTCAATAAGACATGTTTTCATAAACTAATTTTACGTTAGAATATCTGTTATGGATTCCCACGTGAGGTATTGCAATTCACATTTCTCAATAAGTAGAGTACTTTCAAAGTATACATTTCTTTCTAGAAATGGACTCAGGCCATGACCCACACCTTGGGGAATTATGTCCAGGTTAAATTTCTTTTCAGGTGAACTGAATTTGAAATACATTGAAAAGGATGTCTTTTTCTAAGAAAGATGGATGGTAAAGATCTCCCCTTCCATTGTGTAATGTAGGCTCTATTATATTCTAGAGAGAGAGAGAGCCTTCCCAACATGGTAGGTCCAACAAAGCAGTTTCCTGCAGTGACGAACACCAGCCTCCCAGACACGTTAGTGCCATATGGTGAGTCCTGCTGCTATTGTCAGGTGAACCACTAAAATTTACTTCTTATTTTGGGAGGCAGCCTTGATTAGCAAGTCTCATTGTGATTTTAAAATTTTGTTTACACAAAATGCTTATGGAAAAATATTCCCCAAGTAGAAAATTCCCCAAATGGGAATGTAAGGTGGTTACATTTAATTGGTATGACAAATAAAGAGCTTTTCGATCACTCCGAGTCACAGCTGTCTGCAGCTGAGTCAGCATCCTACCCCTTCAGAAAAAACGGAGAGTCTAGTTTCCTTATTGCCTTGCCTTCTCTAGGACCATTTTGTTTTATAATTTCAGTATTTACTAAGTAGATTGCATTTTTTTAAAAACCGATTTGTTCAGAATTATCTAAACTGATCAAATTCACCAAAAAATAGTTGAATCCTCCATTTTATTTTATTTTATGTACTATGCATTTGTGTTTGGTTCCTAATAAAGCAAAGCAAAGTCAAAACAAAGAATAGGAAGGTGGGCAGACTCTGCCTGCAACGTCGGATGTGGTTTACACTTCGCGCATTTGATAGACAAAAAGATGTCTGTCTGGTGACGTTGAACTCTCTTTAGGATCATGAATGGTGATGTATCTTGTCTTTCTCTGCCCCTTTTAACAATCGGTTCCTCCTGTCAATTCTTTCAGGCCCTGTCTGACTCGTCCAGCCCAGTCTCTCACATTGGAACTAGCAATGCATTTTTAGTTGGCCCACTGCATTTCACACCCAATTGTTCTCTGTTTCAGGCGTGTTCACTTTTTCTCCTAAACTGGGTTGTCAATTCCTTGAAAGCAGGGGAAATGCTGGGGTATAAGGACTAGGGAAAATCAAGGTTCAATACCTTCTGGAAATTCCCCTTTATCTGGTTCATCATTCTAATGCATGAAATGTCTGTTTAATAAAAGTTTAAATTGTCCTCTTAAAAATGTTTTTAAACAAAAGTTAATTTTTGGAATCTAGGTTCTATGGCAGCTGGAGTGTCACTGAGGGAATAAAATGGATTAATTACCTTTACTTCGTAGAAGGAACTCCTCTGAAGTGAGAAAAGCATCCCAGGCTATCTGTTTCAGAGTGAAGGCAGCAGGCATTTTTAACAGCAGACTGGCAGAGCAAGGATAAGGGGCTGATGACTCTGATATAGTTATGGATGTTCTAACATCTGTACCTTGTATTTAGTTGGAGAATATTCTTAGAAATGGCATGAATCTTATAAAATGTCATTTTCTCTTCATGCATATTCTTCTTCTCATAACTGGCCTCTTCTTTAGTGATTATTTCTTTAAATACTATCTTCTAAATACCAGTACCTGAAAGATAATATCCTAAAAGAAATGTAGTCTTAGATGTTTCCACAGTAGAAAATGCACTGTGTTAAAATAATTGCTTGCAAATATATGTCAGTCAAAGATTTATTGAGTCTTAAGTCTTTGACGTGGTCAAGTCTAAAATCCTATTTGACAGAGGTCTTATTGGGTAATAATAAACAATGATTAATTAGAACAAACAACTAAATAACCTGAGATCTTATAGTGAGAGAAACTGCATTTTGGTTTTACTCGCCTTTCATTTATTTACTTATTTATTTATTTACAGCTTTCTTGAGTTATATTGGACACATAACGTTGTGTAAGTTTAAGGTGTACAGCATGTTTATTTCATACATTTATATGTTGCGAAGTGATTACCACCAAAGTGTTAGCTACCACCTCCATCCCATCTCACAGTTATCATTTCTTCCCCCTCCCTTTCATTTGAAGTCGCCTGAATGTGTAATCTGCTCTATTCAGAAGCTTTTATATTAAATTACTATGAGAAACATATTATGTTATTATGTTTATACTACCTAAAACAAAATATATTGAGTTTATGTGCCCACTTTCTGAAATATGCTCCGTTCTCTTGTATTTAAAGTTGTAAATATGTGTAACACATGCAGAAGAATTCCTCCTTGACATATGGTCTTGTCAATGAAAATTCAACAAGGCATTGTAAATCATACATTACCCATTGCTATATTTGCCATTGTGTAGGTTTTTTATACACTCTGTATAGTGTGGCTGTGTGATAAAAATCTTATCTAGAGGAAAATAAATTCCAGGGACTCTCAAGTTGAATAATGCTCACACTTGTACTGAGTTTAAAATAACACAGTGGTTTAACATAAAACATCTTCTGTCAGCAAAGCAGGTTCATTAGAAGCATTTTTGTTTTACACTGTCCTTTCCATTGTGGTATAAAAATGCAGTCTTCCTATAGCTTAAAGGCAAGTAAGGGAAAGAGAAATGAAAACCATATCAACATCAATGTAAGACACCCCTATATGACACTTCCACATGACTAAAAGCTAAGCCTGAATGTGCTAGTCCCAAAGTCAGAGAAAGCAAGAGTTAAAAATCTGAAAACCCAATGAAGTTTGGGGTCTGGACTGAGTAATTGTTAGAATATTTAGAATATTAGTTGAGTCTTCTTTAAGTTGTGTATTTGAGTGTAGAAAAAGCTAAGTTTTGCTAATTCACGGATGACACAGAATCCTATCTATGAATGTGAAACTTGGGTATTCAGTATTTTAGAGAAATATTTCCCATTGTATGCCATACAATCACTGATTGCTTTGCACCCCTTCTGACACCTCTGCTCCTGGCTTAGAGGTTTAATGCTTAGTCTATCCGTGTCTTTTACCATTTGATTATTTCAATTTCTCTATTAAAAAGCCATCTGATCCCTCCTTTGCCTGGCTTTATGCCTTTCTTGATGGCACAGCCATTCCCCAGCAACCCAGATACTAAACCTGATCAATGAGTATTGCTTTGCTTCAGAGATCTCTCCTGGGTCCTCTTCATTTCCTTCTTACTCTGTGCTCACTGCCACTGAGAGGCGTCATCACTGCAGCCTGCCTGTCACATCTCCATCACTGGCTGCCTTCCAGCTCATCATCTACTTTCCTCTTTTTCACCTCCAGTCTTCATTATATTAGAGATTTATTTTTCCCGCCCACAGTTCCCTTGTCCTTGATCTGCCTCGTAATTTCCCACATGCACTGCTAACACTGGTAACTGTCTCAACTCGTGTCCTCTGCTCTTCTTTTCCTCAACTGTAGGCTTGATGGGAGAGAAGCGTAGAATTATACACATTCACACAAATTTAGTTTGGCCATTAATGTGGTTCTACAAGCCATTTACTTCTCTTTTGTGCAACCCTAAACTTACTCTCACAGAGGCTACTTGTGACCTTCTTTCTCCTCTCTGACTCCAATCCTACCTTCCCCTACTTCCAAATTTATGGCAGAAACAGTCTGTGGAGAGCTGCTCTGCATCTTTGGTCATGGTTGCCTCCATCTTTCGCTTCCTTTCTCCTAGTCCTCTTCTCCCTACACCTCCTGCCTCCATGGAATTCGGCCTGCCTGCCATTCTCTTATTACTGCTTCAAGGCTTCAGTTTCTCATTCACTTCCAATAGTACCAGCTCCTCCTCTTCTACTTTTAAACAGGATCTGCTCTCACTATCTGAAAACAAAACAACCAAACAGCATTCACTGTCCTCTCTTAGTACTCTCCTACTTGGCTTTGTCCCTTCTGGTGAGCTGCTAGAATGTGCAGTCCTCACCTGACTGCTACATCATCTTCAGCAGCAGCATCTCCTTAAGTCCTTGGACTGTGGACCTTGCTGACTCCTAATTCTGCCTAGCAGTCCTCTCTGATTCTCCTCCTCTCATCAGTTAACTAATGGCTTCTTTTTATCCTTCAGATTCTAAATGTGAATGTTTTTAAAGAATTTATCCTTGATAGTTTTCTCCTCCTGGTTCTTTGCTTGGCATTCCCCAGTTTCAACTATCAAATATATTTTCATGATGCCCCAAAATAGGCCTTCTCACAAATCTCTCTCCAAAGTTACATCTCTCTTTTAAAGGCCTACTGAATATTTCAACTTAATGTTCCTATGATATCTTCTATTTTAGCTTGTCTAAAAGTTAATCAGTTATCTTTCTCCAAAACTTTTCCTCTATGACATCCCTTTCCCAGATGATTTTTTTTATTTCCAAATTTATTTTATTTTAATTTCTCAAGCAAGAAATATAATAACACTAATAGAAACATACTCTTTTGACTCAGCGCTGAAATAATCACATGCCAAGTCAGTTATCACTTCTACAGATTTTGAAATATTTTCCTCCATAGAAAGTACATTGTATTGCTGATGATTATTGTGATCTGGTTTATCTTGGAGTGCGGTGAATGTGGAATGACTTTATTTTTAGCAATTTATAATGCAAAGCAATGCCCAGATCATGTCAATGACTTGGTAATCAAATTCATTGTCTTTTTACAAGTGAAAGCTCACAAGTAAGAACAGTAATTTCAAAAAATAAATTAGTCTTACTAGGTAATACATCTAAAAACAAATTAAAAGTTGACTCAAGCTGTCCTTCAGCTGTTTCAATATCATTCTTACCCTAGATGGAGATGGAAAACATTTGGACAATTTGTGACGTGCTTCTCTCCAGACTTCTTTACTGGAAGGTAGTGATCTGTCTCTTCCCGCGGCCCCCCCATGGAATTTTCCATAAAGAACTCAGGCACCTCCATCAATACACAGCCATGGACCTTTCTCCTCCCTAATTCAGGGGCCACATTTGCCAACTACATTTTAAAGAATAGAACTCTTGCAAAGTATAGCTTGTTTCTTTCATCACCACCAAATATAAGACTTATAAGATAAACATACTGCCTTTCCATGTATGTTCTGTAGGAGAGGAAATGTTTTTCTCCATCTTCTTAGGGTCCGTGACTGGGTCTGAAAATTAAACTGGCAAAGACAGATTAACAAGAGAAAAGCATACAAATGTGTTTAATATGAGTTGTACATGCTCAAGGCACTGTGGGAAATGCAGAGTTATAAGACAAGGCACTTAGAGTCTAGTTGTGAAGAGAGAACAATTAGAAAGACAAATAGGGCATCATTGACAGGTGGGCAGTTCAAAAAGTGTTCGGAGGAGGGAGACATTATGGTTTGCAGAAAGAAGCCCTCCAACTCTTCTTTCCTTCCTGTCTCTATGTGACTTTTCCAGTTTGTCACGTGTTCAGTTTGCTCAGGCTCATCAACTTCACCAGTTACACCTTTACCCTTCAGATATCTCTGTCTTCCATGCATGATGGCCTTGCTATGCTTTACACCATCTTTAATTTCTGTGTTTCTTACACTGCACCCTATTCAATCCATTTCAGTTCAATGAGAAGAATCTATTTAGATATTCTGTTTGTGGAGTTCCTTTATGTACGCAATGTTCAATAAATGTGGGCTACAATGAGAAAGCTTCTCTTGTTTCTCTCTCAGACTTCACAATTAAAGATATGACTTGCTATTTGGTGGCAAATGTCCTTTAAGCATGACAATGGTGAAATTACTGAGGACATTTAGTCTATGTTTGTTTGTTTTTTCATAAATTCCTCTGATAGGAGTGAGATCTTCTCTGTTCCCCTCACTCTGTTCCGACCAATTTCTGTATGGCTAAATTCTACTGATACTTTTAAGACTCAGTCCAGGATCAACGTCATCCAAAAAGCCTTCTATGACACCAAACTAGTCTCAGATGCTTGAAACTGGCACATTACACAGTTCCAGGGCACGCCATTTACTTCCAGTCTATGGGAATGGCGCTTCCTGGATTTATGCAGTTCACAGCCTGAGCAGCAGTATACAGCAGCCTTGAGTACTTCTCTCATGGCACCCGGCACTTTCTCCAATACAGTGTTGTTTCTTTCTATTTATATTTCTGTCCTCTAACACTTTGTAAGTATTTTAGTCAGAGAAACTGTGACTTAATTCCCGACTCGTAGTAAGTACAGAGTGATATTTATTTTATTAATGAAAAAAAACCAAAAACAATGAAGCTGAGTGGGATCTCTTTGTGAAAGTCATACCTTCATGACGGCTGTAAAGACCTAGGCTCAACTCACAGTGTTGCTACGTATCTGGACTCATAGCTTTAGTCGTCCAGACTTTCTCCCCAGTTCTAACTCCTGATCTCAAATCCTGGGGTTTCCATTTCCTAGGAGTCCTGTACATTTCTGACAACCTCTGTTCCCTGTCCCTTTATCTTTGTGATCTCTATTTGCTGATTCTATAACCGAGTTCATTGGCCATTGTCACCTTATGCCTCTGACTCATTAGCTTTATAGAAAGAGTACTAGAGAATCTTTTCAAGACTCCATCACCTCCAATTTCTCCTCCAGGGTTTTTCCCCACTTATGTCCATTGTGCACCTCTTGCCATCCTCCTCCACACTTGCCACCAAAAGTTAGAAATTCAGCAATAAAGGTTGAATTTGGACTTTTATATCACTGTGTAGTTTTCTTTCCTGCCTTCCTTCCCAATGGGGCAAAAAAAAATCCGTAAGTTTGATAACATCAAAAAGGAATCAAATCTGTCTAATGGAAATAAAATAACAAATTAGAGTGCTTGCCTCTAAGTAGATTTCATTTTTTTTGCTCCTAGTCAGGCATAGTTTTCAATTGGCTTTCCTGAACCAGCTTGATCTATCTGCATGGCCACATTCTACATATCATTTGTCTGTTGCATATAAATAATATTCACTGACATACTCTTCCCTTCCAAGGCTGCATTTCCCAATCTCCTCTTACACAGAATAAATTTTGGGGGTCTTGTTTCCAGCCATTGGTGAACATGAAGAGCAAGCCTTGCAAACTGGAGGCTTGAAGGTCATGTTTGACCTGCAGATGTGTTTTATTAGAAAGCACACTACTTGGAAAAAATTATTTTTTACTTAACATATGAAAATTGGAAGATTTCACATAAAAATTCAGCTTTCCAGGTTTTCTTTAAAAAGAATCCAGCACATGATCCACTTTATCACATGGTGAAAATCAGCCAGAGCTTAGTAGCAATTACTTCATTTGTGCATGTATCCACTCCCCATAGCCCACAGTCCTTACCACTCTCTGTTGTCTCCCAGGTGTGGAGGCCCAATGCATGCTACCATTCATCTCCAGTTTTTCACTGTATGCTCTTATTGTAGAGAAAAACTTCCTTGTATCCATGGCTTTGTCAATTATAGGAAAATGAAAGATGGCTGGAGAGGGCAGCTTATGTCAAGCAAAAAGTAGAAGCTAGCTTATTTGTTTGTGTCAATGAAACATGTTCTTACACATCAAATGTTAAAAAAAAGAAAAAAGTGTGTCTGGAACTTTAACCAGGCATCTTCACTCATTTAAGCTGCTTTCATGTTCTTATAGGCATTTAAGTTTTTGACTTTTGAAAAATAAAATGAATGATGTTATTATCAAAATAATACCAACAACTCAGGAAGTAACCATTGCCAGTAGTACGGGATAAGCCATGTGGAAGGAAGATCAGAGTTAGAGAAAGGGGTCAGAGATGCTGGAGTTGCAAATAAAGGTACAGCAAGGCTCTGACTTCAACTCCCTGCAGCTCTAGATCATCATGGTACCACTGCTGTTGTATTCTCCCCACCCAAGTGGAATGTGAGGTTTGGACTGGGAGAAGACAGATGGTATAGGATCTGTCCTAATTTACTCTCTGATACAAGAAGTATGAATGAGTGAAAACTAGACCACAAGGGACGTCAACAGAAAAGTTGTGTATTCAAAGTCATTGTAGTCTGTATGCCCTTGAAAACACAAGATTCAAAGCCATGCAGACAATACCACTACATAGGATACAATGATGGGTGGTAGTTTTTAATTTGGTTTGCTTTGCCCGTTCAAGTAACATTTTTGGCAATCCGTTTTTGTATTCTCTGTAAGATGATGATGATAGTTCTTTCTCTAAATGAACTATGTCATAATGCACTTATTTTCAGCTTCAGCAAAAACAATTCCTTAGCAGGCTATTTGTCATGGTATTATACTGCTGTTGGTAAGATAACTGTGTGCCTAATAAAACTATTGTTTCTTCTATTCTCCTACATCCTGCCTTCTACTTCCTTCTTCTAATTTCTCAATTTTTTCTTCTGCAGAATGCAACTAGCATGGTTAGATTTTTTTAAAATTATGCTGTCATAATTCCCTCCGTAATTGGTTTAATGGGAAAGTCTGGGTAAATCCTTCATAGCAGGGAAAAAATAGTTGTTTAAAAATAACAATAACTCTAACTCAACTTATGCAAGGGGTGAGTTCACTAGGGAGTTTTAGTTGGAGTCTCAGCTATGAGCCTGTGGTTCTCAGAATTCTGGAAACTGTCAATTAGATTCAAGATTAACTTCTGCATAGGGTGGAAGACTGTTGAATTTCGGAATGTATTGTCACTATGTGGAAATGTGATATCTATAAAAAATCCAAAGTGCAATATGTCATGGGAGAAAGAAGTATGGGTTTTTTTGGGGTGAGGGGGCAGGCAGGAGATATTTGGTTTGTTGGTTGTTTGGTTGGTTGGTTGGTTTTATGGCCAAAGAAGGTATTATTCTGCTAAGTTTATTTTTGTGTTCTCAAAGTCTTCTAGTATAAAACTTGGGGATACCAGAGTAAAATAACAATGAATTTTAAATAAAAGATAACAGTATCTTCCTACCATACCCAGTGGTCTTAAGGAAAAACACATTAAGGGCAATAAGATAAATAATTGAGGAAATCATCTATCTAGGTAGGTCAGACTGAAATGAATGCATCTTTTTCAGAATTACCTGGATGTTGTTCTACTGGTTTTAAACCAACCACTGACTAGCCCGAACAGTGTCTTATGTTATAGTATATCACATATTTCACTTGACTCGAATTTTTGAAATCTTGGCTGTAATGAATTTTGTTTTTCCTTTTTTTTTCTTATAACATTTGTTTTTTTAAATCTGTGGACCAACTATATTTTAGAGAACAACTCCGCTGATATTGACTGGATATGAGGATAGAATACTCAATGGAGTTCTTGAGTCCCTTCTGCCCTTTACCTCATTTGTCTCAAACAAGATGATAAAAGGAAATTGAAATGATGTTGACAGTACTTGGGATATTTCCATGTTATTTGCCATAATGCCTTTAATCAAGTCAATTTAATCAGAGAATGATTCCAGGTTATTTGTACCAAGTTTCAATTTATGCAACCCATTATTTTATTCTGTTACTCTCTTAAATAGTTAATTTCCAAATATTTTATGCTTGATAATCTGACTAAGTCTACTTTTATGTCATCAACTGTGTATTTAAGTTTCACTTTGGCGCCTTTACATTGATGGTCCATTAGTCCGTTAATTCTTCTCTTCAAAACACTGTTTTAAACAATATGCTAATGTGGAAACGTATTTTTATTTCTTTAGTCAGAGCTTTCAACCTACTGTGTTGAATTTTCTATTTTCTTTTGATCTATTTTGGCCAGATATCATAAGTTTCTGGTCACTTTGCGTTATTATAATTAGTCTAATCCTGTTTAAGTTCCAACATTATATCTGCTTGCAAAGTCTTTTTTCCCTTTCCCCTGGTGTAGGCTATGATCTTGGCTACTTGGACTTTCAAGAGTAAGAGAGTCTGCCTTCTAGATCCTCATCCCCTCTTCTTTATCAAGGTCTAGTCCCTTGAAATAGGGAGAGAGAGGAATAGTGGAAGCACAGCTTGTTACGTAACTAGGCTGCTCTGGTTCTTTCTGGTTCCACCTAAGATCTACTGAGAGAATGGTCTCTGTGTGGATGCTTTGCATTTGGGTGGGAGTGGGGGTCGGGGAGTGAGGGCTTTGCTCATCCTCCTTTTGGTGACTTCTGTTGCTGATGACGCCTGCAGAGAAGGACAGCTAGTTTCCCTTGAGTCCTTCCAGAAGGCCATTTTCCCAATTCCTTCTTGTGGTGGATACTTCCTCGCTTGTCTCTGACCTTCCTCTGTCCTCCTTTCTCTGTCATGTGGGACTTCAGGAATCATGGGGGTCTTCTGTGCCCACTGATGGCCTCTGGAAACCTAGAAGAGGCTCCCCCACCATTTTTCTTCGCAGGTATACTGGGCTTTAGTCCTTTTAAGACTTGCTGCATAGGCTACTCTTAAGGCCTTTCTGCCTTCAGACAACTCTAGCCCAGAAATGAGCACCAGGTTCTATATTTGTGTTTATCTTACATTTCAAGGGATAGATGTTAACCTCACCTAAGAACTTTCTCACTGTTCTCAACTTTAGCTCAGAAATCAACCAGCCAGTTTCCCTCACTAACTGCTGTAAGTGAGTCTCCTTTTCTCCTGAAATGCTTGACTTAGAAACAAAATATTCTTGTCTTCCTCTTATGGTTGGGACAGGGACACGAAACCTCTCACCATAAGGAGTGCGTACCCATGAAGTCTAAGGCTGTCCTTCAGACTCTTCTATAACCTGGGGGAGAAAGGTTAGTGAATGGAGGAGCTGGTTCTGCTGTCTCTTAATAAATCCCTTTAGAAGAGGAACACATCTGGGTGGCTTGTCATTAGTACAATTTTGACCCTTTATGCAAAATAAAAGGTCCCACTCAACATGCTTTTAGAATGTTTGTGTATTTAAGTCTACAGTCATGATATTCTATTTCTCGTCCATGGATTTTAAGCTACTTTGAGTCAGGAACCATATCTTGCAGCTTTTTAAATTTCTACTAACTACTACTTTAGCAATAAAAATGATATAAACAATAATAATAATAGCAAACACTTAAGTGGTGCTTACTTTAGGTCAGGCACTGTCATAAAAGCTTTATGTATATTAATGCATTTACTCTTCACAAACCCTATGAGGTTAGTATTATTATTGCTGCAATGTTGGCTTGTGAAAATATAGAGAGAGTGGTTAAGTAACTTGCTCAAGGTCACACAGCTGATAAGTAGTGAATCTGGGATTGGGACTCAGGCAAGCCTGGCTCTGAGGCTCATCTAGACTGATTGTCCTTGTCATAGGCATATGGCATCACTGTGAACAGGTGGTGTTGGTAAAGATAGTTAGGATAATTTGCTCAGTCTGATTTGGTCTGTGAAGGAACACATTAAATTTTAATTTAAATGAATTATTTTATTTAAGATAAAAATCATATTATTTATGCATGCAACTTCGTAAATTATTGTTGAACTCAGTGAATATGAAGCTTTTTAGATTAAATATAAGCAAAAAGATTAGTCATAAAAGAATTGAGAACATTAAAGCAATTCTTCCCAAAGATGAGTCAAAGCAGTTATTTAGTGAGTAACTGTCCCTGAATGTATTAGAAGTGTTTAGAAAGGTAAATTTTAGCAGTTCAAAACATATTGGTTCTCTAAACTCAGATGCTATATGGCATCTCTGTTTTTGTTGATAGGAAAATAAAATTCAGTCAAAGTTCAGAACAATGAAGTTCATTGTTCTCACTTTGCATTTCCTTAAAATGACTAATGATCTCCTAGATTTAAACAGACGATTTTCAGACCATATTACTCACAGTCCCCTTCTCTTTCTCACTCTGTCTCTGCCCCTCATACTTCACCCACCATTTCCCCTTCAGTTTGTCCACAGCACCAGCAGCGATGGGTACTGACTCTTGTCTCTGCTCTCTTCCAGCTGTGGGTTCCTTGCCTTCCACCCCTTCTCCGGCCAGCTCCCTTCAGCTCTAACAATGGGTATCTGGGACAAATTGAACTCTCTTAAGAATGCTATTATGGAGAAGAAAAAAAACTGGTCAACTAAAATGCAGCATAAATTTTTCACCAGCTCTTATCCCTACCCCATCCAATA
The DNA here is from genome assembly GCF_021613505.1 of Equus quagga. Taxonomy (NCBI): domain Eukaryota; kingdom Metazoa; phylum Chordata; class Mammalia; order Perissodactyla; family Equidae; genus Equus; species Equus quagga. The sequence goes on from NC_060272.1 coordinate 100,661,653, forward strand.
CAAATTTCTGTAAACCATCTCAAATTGTTAAAAGAAACAAGTAAATTCAGTGCACTGTTTGATGAATTAGCTTTCAGCAAACTGGCTTTAAATGAGGTGGCCATTTAGCCAACTGGGGTAATGGTGAATGATCTTTTGGGATATTGGCCCTGAGGCTGCCCTGGTCCTGTCTTCCTGGTTATACAACTTGTCCTTTAATGCTGTGAACTATCCCAGCATGCTTTGTGCTTAAGCTAGTTCTGCCTGGCATCTGTGACTTGGTGGAAAGAGTCCTGACTAATAGTTCTGAGCCTTAGTTCAGATAGTCCCTGAGCAATTCTGCTGGGAGTGGCAGAAGCAGCAAACTCTGGGGACATCCAGCACTCCTGTTTTCAGACTTCCTGTGATCACATATGGTCTGTGCACCCATCTTGCTCACAGTATAAACCTGGCCTTTTCAATATGTGTATTGTAGATACACACTGATGGGGTTGGGTTAAGAGTTAGGGCCAGCACTTAGTTTAGTGCTGGATTTTGGATTCTCCTATGAAATTTCTCTGGCCACAGTGATCATTGATCTTCATATGGCCAATTCTAGTAGCTACATTTCTGTCATTATATTTCTTGATAATCCCATTGCTTTTTGCCATTTTGATCATTCTCTGCTACTTTAAAATCTTTCTTTGATTTCCAGAATCCTTCAGGATTTATGGCCTCTCTAGCTGTTATCTCTGTCACCTTTACAAATCTTTCTTCAGCCACCCACTCCCTTTAAGTGTCTTTCTCCAGGACTCAGCCTTTGACCCTCTTCGCATTGTTAAATGTGCTTATCCATGACCATAACTTCAACTGGTGCGTCTATCAATAATCCCCAAATTTATATCTCTTGTTTTGGCATCTCTATTGATCTCGAGACATATATACAACTGTCTACTTGTTATCTCCATTTGGTTATTTCAAAAGCACTTCAAACCCATCCTCGTGATTCTCCAAATTTTCCTGTCCGACATTGCCTATCTGGTAAATGGCACCACTCTTTACCCACTCCACCAAGCCGCCTCAGTCATATCCATTCAGTATCAAATCCTGCCATTTCCATCTCCCAAGTCAGTGTCAACTAATCCTTCCCTTCCTCTCTCTCTGTTCTTCGTCACTGTTGCTCCTGCTTTAGTGCAGATATGTATCTTTTCTCTCCCAAATCACAACTGTTCCTCAATGATTGTTTTCTTTCCAATCTCACCTCCCTCCAATCTTTTCTTCACGCTGTGGCCTTGGAGGGAGCTTCTAACGTGCTGTTCTTATCCTGTCACTTCTCTGGGTAAAAGTTGTCATTAGATGTCCATTCTCTTTAGAACAAAGAGTCATCTTATTAGTAGAACATAAGGCCCTTATAACCTGGACCCTACTTAGATCTATAACATTTATTCTTTTGCTTTCTGACATGTATCCATTACTGCAGCAATGGCAAACATGGCATTTCCTAAATGTGCCATGTACATTAATGCTTCGCACCTGTTTGTAAGACCCATGTGAAGCATCACTTCCTAAGAAAGCCTTCTCTGACCCTTCAACCTGACATAGAGGCCCTTCCTTTTTGTTCCTACAGCCCCTTATATACACTCACATCTTTACCTCAGTGCTTTTACCTCCTGGAATAGTCTGTTTACTTTTCTGTCTCCTACACTAAAGTCCAAACCCTCTTCGCTTTATCTCCCTAAAACCTACCCCAGTACATAGTAGGTGACCAGTAAGTGTTTATTGAATGAGCGATTCATTTATAAGTGAACAAGTAAAATATCATAAGAAGTAAGAAAATTAAGACACTGGCAGAATTTTTCTCAGTTAAAAAATTCAAGTGATTCCTCTGAATAATTCCATTTATGTGATTTCATTTCTATTTTCAAATTCTCTTTTGCATGTTTGGAGGGCAGTTGCATTCTTGCTAATTACATATTTCAATTAGTATTATCTAATGCTACTTATGCTGTATAAATTATGCCTATTTTTATTGAATAAGAATATAATAAAATGCTTGATACAAAAAACTTGTAGCCTAAATGATTCAATCTACAGTGTTTTTCTGTCCTTTGTTCATTGTCATGACTGTCAATTATTACTGCATGATAGATCAGGGACCTGTAGGTTACCAGAAAGTGAGAAGTGTTATATTTTATTATGAACTGATCTTACTCAAATCCCAAATGCAGCTATTTCCTTTTAATAAGATTGTTTTAAAAGATCCGCTGGCATCTGCATATACTCAGTTATATGAATATAGCAAGCTTTTAGGTATTTCACTAATCTCTGTGCAATGTTTCATATTGCTAAGAAATTCCTTTTGAAATAATTTTCCTGGAATGTAGCATCTTTATTAAAGTCTAAACTTTTTCCTAAAATAACTCAACTTCTCTGTGGAGTTTGAGTCATCAGAGGTTCCCCTAGTCCCTTCTCCCTTAGCATGGTACCAGATGCTCAGCAGGTACTCAGTGACTGTACCTTGAATCTGCATTCTTGAAGCTGTTCTTCCTTTTAGTTTTACCACATGTAGAGGATTTTCAATCCACCCAAGCCCCTAGTATGTCCACTGCAAAGCCCAGGGTATGTTCAAGGATGTAATACAGCAGAGAACAGGAAGTAGAGTGAGTATTTCTCCATCTCCGTGGGATTGTGGACCTCTTGAGAATCTGATATTGGTTCTCTCTCGAGGAAAATGCACCTCCTCATATGCTCCCAAGTGTTAACTACCAGTTCAGAGAGTCATAGATCCCTAAAAGCATTTCACTGATCCTTTAGGGTATATGGAGCTCAGTTAGCACTGAAGTCAGGTTTGGTTATTGCTGGAGTGAAAAATGTTGTGTTGGGATATGGTAGAAGATGAGGCCAAACCAGAAGCAACCAAGAGATGGAAAAAAGCTTGGATTCCATGAAAGCTGTTGGGATTTCCTCCTCAGGAAACAGTAAAACCTGTGAAACTAAATTGAAGGACATTTACAAACCAGGGTTAATAAATCAGAAAGTAAAGTTGTCATTTATTTGATAAAGAAGCTTGATGTAATTTTTCCTAAGCTTCAGGGGGAATATTGGGTTTCCAGAGTCACTTCTTTGCTCAGTAAAATCGCACTAAGTAGTAAATTTTGTATTTCATCAGACTGAATTGATTTATATTGAGTTGGGAATGGTTAAGTACCACTCTCTACAAAGGCTTACTCATATCTAATATTTTGTCTACCAACAATACAAAATGACAAAGTTATGGCCAGTTCAATCTCATAAGTATAACTCAGTGCCTATTGTCAGCCATTGTGCTAGGCTGTAAGGGGAATATAAAGATGATTTTTTAAAAGACTATATCTTCTGCAATAGATTGAGAAAGAGACACACAAACAACTGTATGTTATAATCAATTAATATTGTGTGAAGCTATATATGCCATATAAAGTATACCCATTTTTATTGAATAAGAATATTCGTCAAATACATATTACAAAAAAACCCCTGTAGTCTAAATGATTGAATTTACAGTGTTTTTCTGTCCTTTGTCCATTGTCATGACTGTCGATTATTATTGTATGGTAGATATGGGAACACCTAGTGGAATTTGGGAAGACTTCATAGAGGAGACGGAAGTTGAGCAGGCTTTGAAGACAGACAGAAGTGAGGTGTGGAGAACATTTTAGATAAAAATATATTCTGAGTGAAAATATGGTGGTTAGACAGAGCAAGGAGAATGGTCAATAGTATTCTTGTGTTGGGGCAGAGATGGCATAATGTGGGATAAGGAAATATCCTATATGGCAGAATTTGCTCCGCATTCAACATTCAGAAACTACTCAGTACTTGTTATGTGCAAGTGGAGAGAGACAAATGATGGACAATAATCATAATAGAAAAATTATACAGGACTTTAGAAGGTGATCATGTGCTATAAACATAAAAGAAAAATGAAAGCCGAGTAAGGGGGATTGCAATGCCTTGTAGAATGCAAGTTGACAGTTTAAATTGCATAGTCCAAGCATAATTCATTGAGAAAATTTGAGCAAAAACTTAAAGGAGATGAGGAAGAGAACCATTCAGATATGTTGGGGGGAATGTCCTAAGAAAAGACAGATGAGACCAAAGTGTACCTAGTGTGTTCAAGGAATAACACGGACACCAGTAAACCTGGAGCTGAGTGGATAGGAGGGAAGTAAAAGATATAGGCAGAGAGGTAAAGTAGTGCGCGATGGGTGTGGTGGTAAATCTGATAGAAGTTTAAGGGCTTTCTTGCCCCCTCTGCCAACACTTTCCCCAAACACTCAATAGTTCCGCAATTTTGGTATCTCATGGAAAATGTGGAGTCAGGGCCCTGCCACAGCTTTCCCCAGGAAGGGATGTGGTGATTCATCTATTCATTTCTCGGCAGAAGGAATCAACATAGATTCTGTATTATTTCAAATTTTTGACTCAACCTCACAGATCTCTGGAATGGAGATGATTTTAGGAGACTTCAAATAGAGAGGAAGCAATATTTCAAATGGTTAAACCCTGTGATCCAAACATACTCATGTTGCATTAGACACAACAGGAATGAGTTATTTTTCACTGGAAAGACTTTTTACCCCAAGAGTATTCGAAGGAAATTTGTTAGAAAGAAATAAGATAGTTATATATAACTTTTTAAAAAACAAACAAACAAAAAAACGGAGAACTAAAATGATTTTTTGTAGATTTTGTGTTTGTTAGGATTTTTTTTTTTAAATATATGTGTATTTCCTTTGGCCAAACTGAAGTATGCATGCGTGCAGAATATTTGATTCAACATGTTGACATTTGAGTTTCGTCTTCTGATTAACACTGAAGGTGTAGCCAAGCCTTATTTTTCCACGTGACTCCTTCTACAGCAAGGGCATACAAAAACTTATGTTTCTTTGTGCCTGAATGTGTTAATGGCCTTCTATGGCCCGTTGCATTCACTGCTGTTTGCACTATACTTTATTTCTTATCCTGACAATGATTCTATGAGAGAGATTTTTATTCATATATATGTGTATATGTATATGTATATATATGCATATGCATATATACATATATATTACTTTGTAATACTGAAGCTTACAGAAGTTAACTAATTTTTCCCAAGTTGTACAGCTTATTCATTGTGGTGCTATAATATGAATTCATATTACTCTGACCCCAAATCCTTTGTAATTTCCATGTGACTGAATTGTCTTCTTTTTAATACTCTTTGAATAATATGTAACTAGAGTCCAGTGGAAGGAATAAATTGTTAACTGGTTGATTGCTTCTAGGTGTTCACCTCTACCTGCTATGACATCCTAGGATGATTTAGGTAGTAGGGGTTTAAAAGTCCTGGATTCAAATCCTAACTTCACCCCTCATAACTATGACTTTGGTCAAGTTATTTTACGGTTTGGAACTTCCATTTCCAATCTATAAAATGAGGATAATCACATCTACCTTGCAGAGTTGTTGGGAGAATTGAATAAGGGCATATTTTGAACTAAGTAAGACTTTAGTTTTCGTTAGTTGAATATAGTAAGAGCTTGTCTTTGTGTGTATGGCAAGGCATGTGTCTATATCAAGGATTAATAGTCTCAGCATTGTCACAACTTTAAGACTGCGTGTAATATAGCTCACTGTATAATATTATAATTCGATTTCAATAAGAAAAGTTTATTACTAGTCTTGCACAGCAAGTTGTATTAACCTCATTTAACCCAGTCAAGTGTTCTGTAGTGCCAAATGTAGAAATTTTTTGACAATCTGTCCTCATAGTTTTTGCATAGTTCAATTATTTCAGTTTCAACAATCTGTCTTGTGTGCTCTTCAGCTTAGATCTTCTCTTACTGAGCGACTCGATTCCTCCTGTCTACAAAAGAATGACTAAAAATAGCATATCTTTAACCCAATTTCTTTTGTTACTTACTATCTGCACTCAAATGTGAAGTGTCGGTTAAATGTAAGGCCATCACAAATCTGTAGTTTTTGTTTCCCTGTAATACCTAAAAATAATATTGATGCAACAAAGCAATTGTAGGCTAATATCTTGGCTAATTACTGAACTTTGATTAGAATTTCGAGTTTCTGAAGAAGTATATATTAATGGAAAATCAGAATGGCTTTGCTTTGACATGTAGATCTTAAATGATATCATCTTTGTAGTGTAATGAGTCCTTCGAGAGTGCCATTGGTTTAATTTCATCCTGCTCTTCCTGTGAAAGAGGCAAGAGATGGACAAATATACTATCTGTATGTTCAGATGACTATAGGATAGCAAATAGTTTTAAAATTGGTAGCTATAGGCTTTAAAACTTTTTGAAATAAAAAGTACTATTTTTAAAGGTGGTTAGATAGCCTTATAGACACATTCATGGTAATTTGCTTCTGATTTTTTTTTAAGTTGTGACACTTTGTTATTTGTTTAGGCAAAAATATTCTTTGCCTTCAGAAGTGTAACATTTGTTCATTCAGCAAACCAAAATGTTCCCTCAATACTGTGTAGGTGTTATGCTTTTTGTTGATAATGTACTGTTATTCATCTTCTATTAATGTTTGCAAAATAAACCTAGAGTCTCAGAAAGTCAGTACGTGTCCAATGTAGATTTTTACAGTCAGAGAAGCCCTCACTCATTCATGTGTGTGGGAGGGAGGCAGAAGTGGAGAATTTAAATGTTTGATAAAATATGCTTTATGAAAATGATACTGGATTTCTATATTCTTATACACAATTCTCATGGAAAGCCCCTTTGTAATAAGGGTTATGACTTAAAGCACATTGAAGTGGTTTGGTCTTGGAGAATGGTTGTCATGAAGATGCCCATTATTACATCACGTTATCATCATTCTTCCTTCTAAAGCAATTTGGAATGCATTCACAAGTGACACTGAACAGTTCTTCATAAGAGTTTGCAAATGTTCCAGAGGGTAAAATTTTCCTGATATAAAAAATAAATCCTTTAAGAATCCTGAAGAATGTTTTACATATAAACTTATATATATGTGAGTGTGGAAAACTTTTAATGCCAAGTTTTCCTAAGTATGGGAATGAACAATTTAGAAATGCAAGTACATTTGCCTTATTCATAACTTGAAAAGCATGTAATAAAATAATTATATTGGGCTATATGGGTAGCAACCTAATCACAATCAGTTCTTCTCATTTAGAGCATTAAAAGTTAATCCTGAGAGCAAGAAATTAGATTTCCTTTTTTTAAAAAAGGAGGTAAAGACTAAGCTGTTCCTTTAATGATTAATTACCATCGTTGGTGTTTACTGACCAGTTACTCTGCAGCTGGTGCAGTAATAAGCGCTGTGTGTACACTAGCTGATGAACAATGATGTGGATACTGGTGATGTACTTGTATTCAGTATAAAGAAGCAAAAGCTAAAAGAATTTAATGATTTACCCAGGTCTATACAGCTGAGGAAAGCATTCAAACCACAAATGATCTGATTCCAGAACCCATGGCCTCAACCGCCACACTCTATAGTCTTTCTCAAACTCCCAATGTGACTGAACTAACAAAAGTCAAACTAGGGTTGACCATCATAGTGAGAGACCCCAAAACAGTATGGCTACTAGAACATGGCAAATTCTAGATGAATTTTGAGTGACGGATTTCAACTCTCACTGTATATCAGAAGTATCTGGGGAATTTTAAAACATACTGCGATTCTTATTCAATGGGTCTCGAGGCCTCTGCACTGATATTTTTCAAATGTTCTGTAATGGATGTTAATGTGCAGCTGAGATATAGATGCATTTATTTAGAGCAAACTGTTTCTTGTAGGACACTAGCATTCAGTGGAATGCTTCAGGTTTGTTTTAAGTTTAATTTTTAATACGTCTGAACTATTAAATAATTATAATACAAAACACATTAGGATATATTAGGTACAAAAGTTTAATCCAAGAATGGGCCAAGCTCCTTTAGCCTCAAGGTCTTTGCAATTGGCCTAAAATACTTGGAAGCTTTGCCTGGATAGTTTCTTGTCTTCGTTAAGATTTCAACTCTCATGTTCCTTCAGAGAGACTGTCTATGAGTGTCCCCCAAAATAACTCCCCCCACAGTTCTTTATCACATTCCTTTTAAAATTTTGCTTTAAAATGCTTTTAATTTTCTGAAATTTTCTTACTTTTACTTGTTTGTTGTTGGTGCCCTGGCAAAATGAGAACAGAGATGATGTCTGTCCTGTTTTAGCATGTGTGTATCCCTAACACAAGCTCTAGAATTTGGCACACAGTAAGCACTCAATAGATGTCTGTTGAATAAATGAATGAACAACAAAAATTTAGGATAGACTTTTGATTAGTCCACCTGCTTATAAACTAAACTGATTCTTCCAGCTTTGAATACAAATTCTGTGTGTATCGTTATTTCCTAGATAATTGGAAAGAGAACACAGCTGGTGCACTGATAGAGGTATTCTGGCTTCAGTTTAAAATTAACGTTGCTTGATAAAGCCTTCATTCATACCTGGGATAGTGATTCAATTATTTGAGGATAAAACACTGTATGTAAAACATATTAGTTATGTTTTCTAGCAGAGTGACATCCTTAATATGTAGTAAGCCTAATTTTTTAGACTATCCAGCAAAAGTCCAAGATAAGGCTTTTTGCATGGAGATATATTATTGGTAACACTAGATGTAATTCTGTAGTTTATACCACTTTGAAGGGAATCTTGAGTTTTGAATTCTAGACTGTATCATTCTTTTCTTTGGTGACAATGCTTTTCAACCTTGGCACAATATTCTTTGGCTAGAATAAAACCAGTTAGGCAAAATTTCTTTTGTAGCCATGGGAAGTTGGACAGTAGCAGGGTAATTAAAATATCTCATAAGAGAAGGTCTTGGCTTCTGTCTGCTTATTCAGGGTGTCAGTTTCTAGAAACCACCAAAGCCAGGTACAAATTTCTGGAATCAAGTAAAAGAAAGCTCACTTCTTGAGTAAAATTGGCTCAGTGTTTACTGTGGGATGGGGAAGTTTTCTTCAGTTACATTGTTTTGAAGAAGCGAGAGGGCAGTTGGGTTTATCCCCTGCAAATAAATTTTGACCTGCTGCTAATTGAAGATGCTAGCTTGCAAAATAACGATCGACTCAAGGCATCTTGAGGTGTGAAGAAGGCTTACATATCATTTAGTTCGATCACTTAATTTTACATCAAGGAGATGGGGGCTCAAAAAGAGGTGAATCTGGGACTCCGTCTTCCCTTGGTAATTTCAGTGTAGCCACATGCTCTGCCTTCCCAGCTAACGTAGTGGATGGTTCACTCCATATCTTTTGGTGTTTATTCTAGAAGAAGTATTTTTCTTTGTAGTTATAAAGCCTGAAAATACATGTTTTAAATATAATAAGGGTATGTGTATATTATAAATGTAAAATATTACTGGATAAAAGATCTCAAGCATAAGCAGTTATTTGAAGAGACAATTCGAAACTCAAATTTTTCTGTGGATATACCTAAAATAGAGTTGCTTTTATTTGGAGAACTCCGGGATTATAAACTCCAAAGTGTTTTGCTGTTTAACATTTGGACTTTGCCATTGCAGCCCACTACAGGGTCACTGCCACAGTGCCAAAATAAATTTACTTCTAGTGTTTTAACGTTGGCCTTTTATAAAGATGGCTATATACACCTCGAATTGTGAAACGTTAAAGGAGTTTGAAAGGAAATACCCAGATTAGACGATGTGCAAGTAAGTCAAGTTGCTAAGTTATAAGACAAAATGAAAGTGCTCACTGGACTTGCTGGGTCACATTTGAAGGGTATGGAATTTCATTTCCCTATGGAGGATGTTGTAGTGAAAAAGTATAGACCTCAGGTCAGGTCAACCAGGGTAATAGTCTCTCTCTACTGCTTATGAACCAGGGCCTAGCGTGAGTGAGAGGACATTCCTGACCCTCCTTTGGCTCAGCTGCAAAATTACCCTGAGATAAAATTACAGTGGAGTGAATAGGGCTCTGGCCCAAGGCACCAAGTTCAGAGAGTACAAATACCTGAAAAAATAAAATTTTAATGGTGCCATTTAAAATAGTGTAAGATTGCCAAGATCATATCAGCGAGTTTCTCTCCTATGTTTTCTTCTAGGAGTTTTATGGTATCAGGTCGTATGTTTAAGTCTTTGATCCATTTTGAGTTAATTTTTGTGAGTGGTGTGAGATAGGCGTCCACTATGTGTGTTTCTCCAGTTTTCCTGGCACCATATGTTGAAGAGAATACCCTTCCCCTACTGAGTGTTCTTGATTCTCTTGTCGAATATTAGTTGACCATAAATGCCAAGATTTAATTTTGGGCTCTCTGTTCTGTTCCACTGATCTATGTGTGTTTTTTTGTGCCAGTACAATACTGTTTTTATTACTATGACTTAGTACTATAGTTTGAAACCAGGAAGTGTGATACTTCTGGCTTGGTTCTTTTTTCTCCAGATTGCCTTGGCTATTCAGGGTCTTTTGTGGTTACATATAAATTTTAGGATTGTTTCTTCTATTTCTGTCAAGAATGCCTTTGGTATTTTGATGAGGATTGCATTGAATCTGTAGACAACTTTGGGTAGTATGGTAATTTTAACAATATTTATTCTTCTGATCCATGAACACTTGAATGTTTTTCCATTTGTTTGTGTCTTCTTCAATTTCTTTCAGCAAAGTCTTGTCATTTTCATTGTACAGATATTTCACTTCCTTGGTTAATTTTATTCCTAAGTATTTTGTTGCTTTTGATGCTATTGTAATGGAATAATTTTCTTTATTTCATGTTCCAATGCTTCATCATTAGTGCAAAGGAATGACACTGATTTCTATAAGTTGACTTTGTAAGCTGCCACTTTACTGAAACCATTGATTAATTCTAGTAGTTTTTTGATTGACTCTTTTGGATTTTCTATATATAAGATCATATTATTGATATCTGTCTTGGCAATGATTTTTTGGACATGATGCCAGAAGCACAAACAGCAAAAAGAAAAATCAACAAATGAGACTACACCAAGCTCAAGAGCTCCTGCACAGCAAAAGAAACAATCAACAAAATGAAACAGCAGCCTACAGAATGGGAGAAAATTTTTGCAAACCATATGTTGGACAAGAGGTTACTATCCAAAATATATAAAGAACTAAAAACTTAATAACAAAAAAACCCCCCAAAATCCAATTGAAAAATGGCCAGAAGAACTAAATAGACATTTTTCCAAAGAAGACATAACAACGGCTAATAGTCACATGAAAAGATCCTCAACATCACTAATCATAGGAAAATGTGAGTTAAAACCACAATGAGATATCACCTCCCACCTGTTAGAATGGCTGTCATGAAGAAGACAAGACAACAGGTGCTGGTAAGGATATGGTGAAAGAGGAACGCTTATACACAGTTGGTGGGAATGTGAATTGGTCCAACCACTATGGAAAACAATATGGAGGTTCCTCAAAAAATTGAAAATAGATCTACCATGTGATCTAACAATTCTATTTCTGGGTATATGCCCAAAGGAAGTTAAAACAAGGTTTCAGTGAGATATGTGCACACTCATGCATCATTATTCACAATAGCCAAGATATGTAAACAATCTAAATGCCCACCAATGGATGAATGGATTAAAAATTGTGGTATGTATCCTCAGTGGAATATTATTTGGCTATGAGAAAGGAAGATATTCTTCCATTGGCAACAATATGGATCCACCTTGAACACATTGTGCTAAGCAAGATAAGTCAGACAGAGAAAGACAAGTACTATCTGATATCACTTCTATGTGGAATCTAAAAAACAGACTAAATGATGTTTATCAGGGGATGGGGGATGGAGGATGGAGGGATAAGACTGATAGTGTTTAAGGGTATAAATTTGTAAGTAGTAAATAAGCCATAGAGATCTAATACACGGTATAATGAATATATTCAATAATACTGTACTGTAATGATATAATGTGATAAACATTGCTTCAATGGTAATCATAATACAATATATAAATGTATCAAAGTAACATACTATCCACCTTAAATTTACAAAATGTAGCTTGTAAAATTTTTCTAGTTAAAAAATAAGACAACATTTGCACATTGACAGCATATGCATTGTGCCTAGCACCTGGTTAGCAAGAAAGAGTAGTTAAAATAGGAAGCAACCATGTCACAAGCATTGTTGCTAACACACGAGGCACATTACCAAGATGATCTGATGGTATTACTTTCCTTGGGCTCAGTATTGCGGGTGACAACTCTGATGATGCCAACCTCTTCACAGGGGTGTTAAAAAGATTCTTTGTGATAGCATACAAATGCTGCTATCACTGTATAAATGGTAGTCACTGGCCATTGTGACAATTAGGAGCTCTTTCTCAGTTTCCTGAGTTTAATATTATGCTGACTTTCTTATCAACCTGCTATCTCTTCTCCTAGACTTTCTGTAGAGTAAGGTCATTGAACAGTTGTTTTATTCTTTGCGTCTACCAAGTACAGAGCCTGATATGGAATAGGTCCTTTAAAGAGTTGAAATGGATGTACACAGTCATCCAAAAGTTATTTAAATGGGGACCTTGTTATCATTTTGAGAGCTAAAATCTCTGCCCTATAGGCTATCAGCTAAGAAAGGGGAGTTGAGGACCTATTCTATCCACCCCCAACCATAGCCTCACACTTCTTGGGCAGCGATAAGGCTAGAGAGAGCCAGTGGTGAGCACTCCAATATGAGGATGGACCATATCTATGTATTATCTCCCTCTACCCCTCCCCTCTGTATTTCAGTTCATTTGAAATGTAATGGATTGAAATTCATAAATAAAAATAAAATTCTCCCTTGTTTATATTATTTTCATTGGACATTAATGATCCAGTTAAATGGAAAATAGAACTCTCTTTTTGGTCAAGGCCGTATTTTCTCTCCCATTTAAAGATTTCCTTGATGCTGAAGCCTTTTGATAATGATGATTTACTCACATAAGTACAATAATAATTATAAAGAAATTTGTCAGGTCATCAAGTCCTTAGAAGTAAGGTACAAGGCACTCAACATTCAGCACCTTTCTTGAGAATATATAACATACACCCTCCAAAGTGACTTGGTTTTTAGCAATGGCCTTGACTTGAAAAATAAATCTCCAAGTTACTACACAGTAAATCTCAGAATCATTTCTCTTACAGTTTACAGCAGAACAAGTTGAAGGTGATAAAATTCTTATCAACAAGGAGTTCACAGTTTTATGTGTGATTAAGGACATGTACTTCTGGTTATTTACAACATGTGTCTAGATTTTAAAAACCCACATTATCATAAAATCAGCTATGAAATACAAATTGATTGAAAAACAAGCCATAAGTTCTTACACCTTTTCTGAAAAGAAAGGCAGATATATCATTTTGTGGTTTTTATAATGCACATTTTTCACTTGTTGATGGCAGATAGTTGAAGTAAAAACTCAGAACCTGCACATAAGAGCTTGGCAAATGTTTTTGCGATAATGGAAACATGACATACTCACTGTGTCCACTTTGTTCTTTTCACTTAGAGCTCATTCCATATTAGTGCATATAGAATTGCCTCATTCTTTTTAAGGGCTGTTAAATATCCTTTTATTGGCATTTATGTAATATAGTTAAGCATCTCCTATGGATGGAAATTTATGTTGTTTCCAAACTTTTGCTGCTATAACAATGATGCAAAGAATATGTGTGTGTGTATCATTGAGCTCATGGGTGCATACTCTGAAGAATAAATTCTTAGCAGTAAAATTGCTAGGTCCTAGGGTCTATATGTTTCTTATTTTTGATGAAGATGGCCAAACTGCCCTTCATAGAAGTTGCATTAATTTATGCTCACTCATAAGTAGAAGATAAAAACAATGACAAACAAACACATAACATTGGAGATTGGATTGGTAGTTACCATAGGGAAGTGGGGGGGGGAGGGCATAAGGGGTGATTAGGCTCACATGTGAGGGGATGGACTATAATTAGTTTTCGAGTGGTGAACATGATGTAATCTACACAGAATTCGAAATGTATTATGATGTACATCCGAAAGAAAAAATTTACACTCCCACCAGGAGTGTGAGAAGATACCCTATTCTTTACATATATATATCAAGCTTTCAGACCTTTACCAATCTGATAGATGAAAATGGCATCTGGACACTTAATTTACACAGCTCTTGTTGCAAATAAGAGTTTTTGAAGTTATGTTTTGTTTACTATGAGTGCTCTCTGTGTTTTCTCTCCATTTTCATCTTGGATTGTTGGTCTTTTTCTGATTTGTTGAAACTCTTTCCATATTGGAAAATCTATGCCTTTGTGATAGGATTTGCAAGTATTACTCTTCCTCATTTGTCATTTATCTTGAGGCATTTTAGTAATATGTTTTGCCATGAAGGAAATTTCGATTTTTTTTACCTATTACATTTATGAATCTTTTATGACTTCTCATTGCAAATACACTCTCTCTCTTTCTCTCTCTTTTCTCGTTTCCAGTGGTTTTATCTGGAATTTATTCTATGAGATATAAGATAGAAATACAACCTCAGTTTTTCCCAGATGGCTTCTCAGTTGTCTCAACACCATTTAATTCTAGCTCTCTTGCTGATTCAACATGCCACTTATATCATAAACTGAAGTCCCATATGTATTTGGATTTATGTCTAGACACTATTCTGTTCCATTGAGCTGTCTTTTTATGCAACATAACCACAATATTTTAATAGCAGCAGATTTATAATAAAACTAGCTTTCCCTCCACCTCCTCTTCACTGGAATTTTTGTGTAAAAACTTCCTTTTTGTGCACATTTATTTTTTCCATATGAATTAAATAAACAGCTTGGTATAGGTCTAGAAAATATGTTGCAATTGTATTTAAGATTTGTGCCTTCATTTTCTGAAGTGTTACTCATTTGTGGTTTTAGTGGGAGGCTGTTTCACTGGGTTTTGGCATCTATGTTATACTGGCTTCATATAAAAAATTTGAAAGATTTTCTTCTCTTTCTCTGCTTTGGAAGTGTTCAATAGGACTGGAGGTATTTGCTCTTTCAAATTTCATACGGTATTGGAGCTGTTTATTACTTGCAGGTTTTTTTCACCTGGGAATTACCAAAGACTGGTAATTTTTCAAAGGTATAAGAGGGGATGGAGGAATTACTGCTCTAATGTTTCTTCAACTTTATTTTTACCAGTTAGGATATTTATGTATTCTGCTTATCTAGGTCAATGTTTTTTATAAAGACTTTATTTTTAGAGCAGTTTGAGGTTTATAATGAAATGAAGAGGAAGGTACACACATTTCCCATATAGCCTTCTGCTCCCACATATGCATAGTCTCCCCCATTATTGACATCACTCACCAGAATGGTACTTTTGTTTTTTTTTTAACCAGGGATGAATCTACCTTGAGCCATTATCACTCAAAGTTTGTAGTTTACCTTAGGGTTCACCCTTGGTATTGTATATTCGGTGGGTTTGGACAAATGTGTAATGACATTTATCCATCATTACAATATGATAGAGTATTTTCACTGCCCTAAAATCCTCTTTGCTCTGCCTACTCATCTCTTCTCACTCTAGCTCAGTGTTTGTAAATTATATTTTCCTTGTTAACCATACATTTCATACAGATTTTCAAATGGCTGAGAATAATAGTAGTCTCTTATTTCTTTTAATTTCCCTTGTCATTGAAATTATTTCCCCTTTCACTTTGTGTATGTGGACTTCTATCCCTTCCATTTATTCTTGGTGGTGTTTGTTGTTTATTCAACTGCATTTTTTGAAAAAGAATCATCTCTTGAATTTTTTAATTAATTCTACAACATTTCTGTATTCTGATTATTTGCTTTTCATTTCTCTTTACCATTTCATTCTTTTTGTACTGTTTAGTTACATTTTACTCTCCTTTTTCAAAGTTCTTGTGTGAGGTTAGATAATTATCATTCAGGGATTTTCTTTTTCTTTATTATATAAATATAAATATTTTAAATGATTTTGTTCTCTTAAACTTGGCTTTAGCTATTTCTAGCCAATTCTAAGATAATTTTCATTACCTAAGTATTCTGCAATTTTATGTTTATTTCCTCTTTAACTTACATGTATCTGTACTAATTATACTTTTGGGAGATTTATTGAGGTTTTCTGTATAGCTAATACTTGGTTCATTTTTTGTGGCTATTCCATCATTACTTCAAAGAAAGTTATTGTCTTGGTTACAGGTTATAGAAATTTATATCAATTACCTTGTTAATTTTGTTCTTTAGGTCTAAGATGGCTTTGATTATTTCTGGTCCACTTGCTCTTTTGTGAGCTGGGAAAGAAGAATTCAAATCCCCTATGACTGATCTGATTCCATCAATGTCTCCTTATGCTTCCTGTAGTTTCCCTGATGAATTTTAATGTTATGTTATTTTATTCACAGATGTCATAACTGTTAAGTCTTCAGGGAATTGAATTCTTCATCATCATTGAATGCCACCTTTGTTTTTGTTTACTCTTTATGGCCCTGAATTTAACTTGTTTGATCTTAGTTCATAGCCCTTAACCTTTTCTTGTTTGCATTTCCTGGAATACCTTTGCTCATTCTTTTGTTTTCAACCATCCCTAATTACCTTGTTTTAAGTGTATCTCCTTTGTACTGTATATAGTCGTTTTGCTTTCAAGATTATCTTCCTTTCTATGGATAAGGATATTCTTTTTATGATCATCTATAAGTCCAATTTGACCTAATTCTGTCATTATATTTTGTGGTATGTATGCTTTTATTTATTTAGACAAAATTTATTGACGCTCCTCTATATGTGGTGTTTAAATTAGGATACTTTCACTTTCTCTCACTTGACTTCCTTCCTTCTTTTCCTACACAATTCTGGGTGATTACATTTTATCTGTCATCATATTTTATTTGTATCTTTGAATGTATCTCTATTTCTGTTATTTGATTTATCACCTGTGTATGATACTTTTTGAATCTCCAGCTTTAAAAAGAGACAATATCAGCATACATCCACTACCATCTCTTTCTTCTTCATTTAAGTTTTGATAGTTACATTATTTCAACAGTTTATGGTTTTATTACCATCATGGCCACAGGTTCAATTTTTTTTCTTTATCTCCGAACTAGATGGCTTCAATAGTCTCTGCCACTTGCTGTACTTACTCCATTTTCCTCTTCTTCAGCTGAAATTTATCTTCTGACTTTAAAGTTTAAATTTCAAACTTCTTCAAGAAAGCCTTCTTGGAATAATATCCTTAGTTCTTATATGTTCAAAAGTGCCTTTTCTGTGGCTTTTGTACTCAAGTGATTGCTTAGCTGGGTGTAAAATTATTGGTTTATGCTTTTCCTAAGATCTTCCCAGGCATCACTCTACCATGTGCCAGTTATATATTCTGCTCTGGATACTTCTGTGAATTCTGTTTCTTCCTCTTGGGAGATAAAAATAATCATAAAAATCTAAATAAAAATCTAAAATAAAGCTCAAAAAATCAAAGCATTTCAAATCAACATCCAATACACCTCAGCTGTATCTGAAAGCATTATTGTAGCATATTACATAAGAATGATATATATTACCATGTCCCAGGATGTTAAGAAAAATGTAAATTACTTTCGATGTTATTTATAAAATTTCAGGCAAATATATAATTTGTTTTAGAAATATTCTTCTACTAATTAAAGAAATAGTCTAATATTTTAAACATTACCTAGTAATTTTAGCTGATTAAACAATTTTGTTCTGTGAAATTTCTTATTTCCTAAGGACTCAAGAAAAATGCAGTGCTTCTTCCTACAACAGTTTTTATCAAATGGAAGAACAAGTATGCTGTAATCACTTGAGAAGATTTTTAAACTTCAGATAATTCTCTTCTACTACTCCCTGTCATCTCCATTTGAGAATCGGTAATTAAGTGCCAAGTGAAATGTGGTAGTAAGAGGAAGGAGGGAACATCGTTGGCTAGACTTTTCTTGATGAGGTGGCTCTTTGAGCTGGGTAGATTTTTATCAAGGTAGAGAGGAGAGGGAGATTATTTCTAGGTCCCTAGAAAATGAAATATTGGTCAGGAAGTGACACATAATTAGTACTCTTTGTGAGGCCCCTGTTTATGGTGTTGCTGCTTCTTCCAGCTGGTCTGGGAAATGAGTTGTACACCTACCTTTGTCCAGAGGCAGCATTTTGTATCTGTGAGAACTTGAGTCAGCAGGGTTGGCAGCAAATGAAGTTATGTTTTCAGTGTGTTATATGATTAGAGCACTTGAAACAGGCTGAATTCCAAAATGCTATCTTAACTTGATTTCCATTTAGACTGGAGATTGGTTTAAAGGAATTACTGAGTGCACAGTCCAGATCTCCTGAGGGTTTCTGTCAAGTGTGGGCATAGGACTTCAGAGAAGGTCTGGGAAAGAGCTCTCTTATGAAGAAGAACAGTTGAGTTTGGTTTCCATTAACCTTTCCCAATCAGTACAAATTTTATGCCTGGGTGTGTGGGGGGTGAGGAGTGTTTAATGACAGGTGTGTGTATTTTGTTTTAATATTAAAGAGAAATAGTTATGTGGACTATAGTACAGTTATATTTTAGATAGTTCCTGCATAGAATTTCTGTTCTAAACGTTCCAAGGTCTATTTTTAACACACACACTGATTTTAAAACAGGAGAAAATTAACCCATGCCTTTCAATACACTATGAAAGCTTACAGTAATTTCTAGGCTATTTTTTCTGCTAAGATATAGCTAGAGGTATGTTGCATATTTTCATTTTTTACTTTATTCGACAAACGTTTGTTGAGTATTGCGAATTGAGGAGACACAGATAAGTAAGATGTCACTCATACATTCCAAGAATCGATGGAAGCAGTGATCTACAGACACCAAATCCATGGGAACTTTGGAAAGTACCCAGAACTAAATGGGAGCTCTGTGGTGTTTTCTGGCCTTAGGGCTTCTTAAGCATCCAACTTCCTTTTCTCAGTCTGTGGCCTCCCTGTGCACATCATTAATAGGTCAGGCCAGTGGCATGTTTCTCTCTCTACTCATTTCCCTTCTAACCAGTTCTCACCAAATACAAGAAAAATTCAAAGTTTTAATTTATTCTAAATGAAATTTATGAAATGTTTATAAATTTGGGATTTATAGACAGAGGAATTAGAGTCCAATTGCATCTTTAGTCCTTATTAACTATGTGATATAGGTTCTTAATCTGATCTATAAAGTGAGAAGGTTGTGAAAGGTCCTTAGGAAGACTAAATGAGGTAATGTAGGTAAAAGACTTAGCAAAGTGCCTGGCACATTATTATTGTCAATAACGATAAGTATATGGTATGTATTTCTTTAATAATTATCGTTTTTAATAAATTAAGAACTCCTTAAAGACAGGAAGCAAGTCCATTCGTTTTTTTCTTGAGGATTAGGGACACTGCCTTGCATGAGGCAGTAATGTAACATAAATTTTTTCAATGAGGGAATGTTAATAAATTGTGAAGGGCTTCCAACTACTGAGATCTTCAACAGAAAGCATGTTCTTTCAAGGTTCCAAAGATATGAATGTTGCATCATTTTCTGCAACCAACAATGCCATCTAAGGCACGTATAAGCCAGGTGCTGAGTTTGAAAGATCTGGAACTGGCTGTTTATTGGATCATTGTGTAGAATTATAAAAGAAAAAAGAAAAATTCCAAAAGTCTATTAATAGGGAAATGGATAGATGAATAATGATACATCTACTTTGGTGGAGCTATTTAGCACTTAAAAAGAAATGGGTCAATATGTACTGACGCTTGAAGGAGCACTACAATATATTGATAAGCAAATGGAGCAAGATGCAAAAACATACAGCTATACATAAGATGATTCAATTATTTTAAACCATATATAAAATAACTCTGTCTATTCATTTCCCAACATATCCACTGATCTATTTTTATACCTATATCCATAGAAGAGACTATCTACCCATTCATTCATACATCTCTATATTTACCTCTGTCAAATCTTCCCTTTGTAAACATGAATAAAGAGTAATTCTAATGAAACAAACGAAACTGATAAAAAATGAATATAGTGGATATGGGAGTGGGCAAGGGAGAGTTTGCTTTAACTGTAATATTAGGACATTTCACAAGGAGAATTCTTTATAGATTTTCTTGTTTTTATACTTTACTTAATATTAAACAAGAAATCCGTGGAGCTATCTCCGTGTTGAAAATATTGTATTAGGTTGCAAGTGATTGAAACCCTACTCAAACTAGCTTAAACGAAAGACAGAACATTTTGCTCACAGACTGGGAAGTCCAAGTGTTACTGATTTTGGATAGACTAGCTTGAAGGAGTCAAGTAATGTTGTCAAGTTTCTCTCTGTCTCCCAGTTCTGCTTGCTCGTACTTAGCTGCAGGGTTTCTGTGTAAAAGCAAGATAACATCTAGTGGGTCCCAAACACATATCTTACCAGTTTAGTTAACTCAGCAAATAGTGGTAGCCTTTTCCTATTGCTTTAGAAGAAAAGTTCCAGGGGGCCTCTGATTGGGCCAGTTTGAAGCACGTGATCATTCCTGAACCAAACACTGTGGTCCATGTCTGGAGTACTCAGCTGGGTTATATGGTAGATGTGGGATCAACTCAAAAGAAAACATATACAACTGGTTGCCCTTAAAGAATGGTTCTGTTTCCAGAAGAATGGGAAAGAAGGATGCTGGTCAGAGAAAAACAACCAGTCCTCACTACTGTTATGTAAGGTGCACCCTGGAACATAATTGAGCTCTACAAGGAAACTGCTACTATAAAGGAACTCCTATAACTCAATTAAAAAAACCCCTAATAACAGTTATAAAAAATGGGCTAAAGACCTGACAGACATTGCCCTGAAGAAGATATACAAATAGCCAACAGGTATAAGAAAAGGTGTTCAGCATCACTAATCATCAAAGAAATGCAAATCAAAACTGCAATGAGATGTCACTTCACACCTATTAGGATGGCTATTACTAAAAAAAAGACAATAAGTGTTGATGAGGATGTGGATGGAGAAACTGGAACACGTACACTTGGTAGACATGCCAAATGGCGCAGCTGCTGTGGAAAACAGTAGGAAGATTCCTTCAAAAGTAAAAATGGAACTACCATATGATCCAGAAATCTTACTTCTGACCATTTATCCAAAAGAATTGAAATCAGGATGCTGAAGAGAGCTCAAATGTTCACTGCAGCGCTTTCACAATATCCAAGATGTGGAAGCAATCTAAATGTCTATTAACAAATGAATGAATAAAGAAAATGTGGTATATGCATGCAGTGGAATACTATTCAGCCTTAAAAAAGAAGGGAATCATGCAATATGTGACAACGTGTAAAGCTTGAAGACTTGCTAAGTGAAGTAAGCTAATCACCGAGGGACAAACACCGTGTGATCCCGTTTATATGAGATATCTAAAATCATTCAACTCACAGAAACAGAGAATAAGATGGTTTTTGCCAGGGGCTGGGAGGCAGGAGATCTTGGTCAAAACGTACAAACTTCCAGTTATTCGATGATTAAATTCTGGGGATCTAATATACAGCATTTCAACTATAGTTAATAGTACTCTATTGTCCACATGAAAGTTGCTAAGAGTGTAGATCTTAAATGTTCTTACCACACACAAAAAGGTAGTTATGTGAAATGATGGATGTGTTAACTAACCTTATTTGGGTAATCCTTTTGCATTATATACAGATATCAGATCATCATGTTGTACACCTTAAACTTACACAATGTTATATGTCAATTACATCTCAAAGCTGAAAAAAAATGAAGAAATATCTGAGGGCATATCTAGAAAATAAAACATGATTTGGTAACATTTTATCCAACTCCCCCAAACATACAAATATAAGAAGTGTTCCTTAGTTCACTTTGTCTGCAAGTAGAGAATTAATCTAAATAGCAGACATATGCCTAAAAGAGTAACCACACATCTAATTTTAGAATCACTAAGTACATTGACTCCATCATCATATGTCTTCATAAGGAACCGTGTTATTAAGCAAATGTTTCATTAGTTCTTCAGAATTTTTCACCAAACTCTATAAACTGAAAAATATAATTAGTAATGGGGGGAAGAATCGCAATGTTTAATTTTGTACTTTGGGATCCCCCTTCATTCTCATCTTTTATTCAAATTAGTTTGTAAGAGTTTCCTTTGTTAAAAGACTATTTTAGTTTCTATTGAAAAATTTTAATCTGGAGTTTTAATTCCATATTTTAGGATGTTTCCTTCAATGCTTTTTTTGTGTACATTTCTTATGATTAGAAAAATACGTCAATAGTACAGTAGCTCACTCTTTCTTTTTGATTACACACACACAAAATTAGGATTCTACATGAGAGAATAGACTTTGGAATGCCTGTTTTGTCCCTTCTTCATGCTGTCTATATTTCCTTTTCCCAGAAATTTAAATTTTGCCTGCAGGGCAGTTCCAGGCTTCATAAGAATTTACTAGGGCTTTCAGAGTGCTCTGAGTAAACACATCTAATGATGTGGTGTTTGCTGCTGTATCAATTACAGAGTATTCCAGAATCCATTCTCAAAGTCCCGTAGCTAAAGGAGCTTAGGCCCTTACTGAAAAAAGGAAAGAGTAGCAGCAGCTCTTGCTGAATGGCCGCATTCACTCTTTCTTCTACTGTTATTCTCCTCTGGTGGGTATCTACTCCACGGAAGTTACCCTAGCAGACCTCCAAATGGAGCTCCATCTGGGATAGAAGGTAGCATGTCCATTTCCTCCTACTTGCATATCCTTTTTGACTTTACAGTAGTCTGAAGGACATGGGACCCTTGACTCTTTGCTCATCATTACAATTATGATAATAAACAGCTTTTCTAGTTTGACTAGGAATGATATTCAAAATATTTCATAATTTGTGACTTGCTGTGAAGTATTTTGTTGGACTATTAGCAA
The DNA here is from genome assembly GCF_021613505.1 of Equus quagga. Taxonomy (NCBI): domain Eukaryota; kingdom Metazoa; phylum Chordata; class Mammalia; order Perissodactyla; family Equidae; genus Equus; species Equus quagga. The sequence goes on from NC_060272.1 coordinate 100,684,528, forward strand.
ATGGGTATTTATGGAAACGAATCATTTTACCTTATTACAACTTTTTCAATAATTTACACATTTCTAGTGACATAGCTATTCGAAACTCAAAAATAAAAACCTGAGTTGTCATGGATACGTACATGCAGAAGCTTACTTTATCAATTTATTACAAAACTATTTATTTTTAGTACGTAATGCAGTTTAACCAAAAATGCTGATGTTGTAACTGAGGCTCCTTTTCACTAAGGTTATTTTATTAAGCATATTGTTCATTAATTGTTTTTCTTTCAATTTCTATTTTCCTTAAAAACATTTTATTGCCAAGGGGCACAGTTTAAACTGTGTCAAAATAACTGATCAGCAGTCTAGGTTGACTTTTGCTTCTCTTCCTTTCTCCTGCTGCTATGTCAAGTAAGGTTTATATATAACCCTCAGATAATGCTTATTATAATGTGTTAGACCAACCCTCTAGGGAGCTCATAGAAATCTAATTGACCTCAAGGGGGAAAAATAGTAAACCCTAGCTCCCCCTAAGAAAATTCCCCAAATCTCACTGTGCTCACCTACTTTAAGGCTACAATAACAACTATTAAGAACAGACTAGAAGAAAAAAACAAACTGACTGATACCCAGGAAGTAAAAAGAGAATGGATAGATGGGTGGGTGGAACCAGACATAGGTCTGGCTGTCCCTGAGCAAAGACTTGGATGAAAGGAACTGAGGAAGGTTTGTTTTGTTTTGTTTTGAGTAGGCTAAGGTTGGGTAAGACTACAATTAATCAATTAAATTTGCTTGGATAGAACCTGCTGCTGTTAGGTGCATAGGATCAAACTGGAATAATAAGAAGTTGAAAAATCGTGAACTGTAGGAAGTTTAGAACTCTCATTCATTTTTTGTACTTTTTCCTTCTCGTAGGGTTGGCCATAAAGTAAGGGATATTTTGTTGAAACATAAGAGAGAAAACATGCGTTTGAGAACTGACCAATATGAAAAGAAATGATGCCGTTTAGAATATGATTTTTTAAAAGGCAGCTCCATTAACTAATGTAATATTAATGGGACAAAGCTCTACCAGTGGAAAAATACAAAACCACTTTGAAGACTGTGTACTATATATATATAAAGCAACAGAATCTGACAGTGCATGAAAAATGCAACTCCACATAAGCAGAAGAGACAACTTTAATATAAATTGCCAGACAAGCTTCTTTTTATAAATTATCAGTGAAAAGTAAACCTGAGGATGTTACCTTTGTTGAAGTTAATGTGCTCAAATTAGCTTGGTTGATGTTTTTTGATAATCTGATTTCAATATTAAAATTAAACATTAGATTTGATCTTAGGTTAAATTATATGTATATTACATATATATTATATATAATATATATATTTGTAGTGCAGAATAATGGAAAAATCTTAGCAACACAGTGCCTTTAACATAATAGGCATCCAATATATGCTTGTTGGAGCTGCTACTGCTGAATGTATTTTCAAACGTCACGGCTCACCACGTTTTTGGTGTTATGAATTTGACAGCAACATTAAAATGTCAGCGTAAACTACTCCACTATTTGGATGTCTAAATAGTTTAAGAATCACAGACAGAAATGGCTATTGGGCATAAACGCTGTAGTAATTTCTGCATGCTCTGTTTCCTTAGAGAAATGAGGGAAGAGGCAGCTTAGTGGATGCTAAATTTTTACAAAAGAACCACATGCTTATCCACTAGCACTGAACAAATAGATATAGATGGACGACTAGGCAGGAGATAAAAAGAACTTGGAGTTTAGTGGGCAGATAGGCATGCAGTGTGAGCTTTCCTGTAATGGAATGATGTTGTAGGACCAGTCTCAGGAGTCAAGGGAAGCTACACACAGATCATGTAACATTTGAGCTAGTCCAGAGGATGAGCATGAGCATGAGGTGGTGGTGTAGCTGACCTGTCAGTGCTCCACCTATATCCCTTCAGCTCATTTTGTGGATGTTGGCCAAATTACGACTCAATGCATCTGTATCTCGGTGCTTGAGAACTTCTGCTGGCTGCTAGACCCTGAGTGGCGGGCTGCAAGTGCTGGTGAATGGCGCCTTCGCCTCTCAGTAGTCCTCAACCAATGGCTCAGAGGAGTTGGTATACAAATTCTCTGGCTCCCTTGGCCCTCTGAGGGATAACTCTGGGGAGCAGGTTCTACATCGTGTCACAAAGTATATATCTTGGTGATCTGGAGCTCCAGGTGCTCACCGTGGAAATTTACTAACATCCTTATTGTCTTTCCCCTTTCCAGTCTCAATTCCAACTTTCCTTCTGTGTTTCCTGGGATAACTACCAAACTGCTTGCACTTAAATTCTTTTTCAGGGTTTGTTTTGTGGGGAACCTGACTTCAGACATCTAAGACGTTTCAGAGTGAGTGGCCACCATGTGCAAAGGCATTTGGGAGTTGCCCTATCAAGAAATTGCCCAGCTAAAGTCATGCTCTTGAGAAATGGGGAACCAGAGGTCTGGAAAGACTGATGCTTTGTCCAATGTCACAAGCAGAAGAGAGATAATTCTACTCTCTGGACTCCAAATTTAGTGTTATCGGCTCTGTCAATGTTTCAAAAAATTTTTATGTAATAGAGATAACGCTTAAGATAGAAATACTATAGTTTTGACAAAACCCTTTCTGTTCAGATTTGAAGACATTCAGATATTATATAGTGGTGTTTTTGTTGATATCGTTCATAAACAAGGAGTTTGGCTATATTATAGGCCCAGTCAATGGAATTTCAGAAACAATCAAAATGTAACACGTACAGTAGCAAAGTATTAAAGATGCTCTTTGTGGAAGAAGAGCTTCATTTCATGGGAAATCAAAAGGCCATGCCAAAGTAATTGGGATTTTGCAAGACAGCAAGTAACAGAATTACAAACGTGAGTGAAGGTGGTGTGTGAAAAATGTAGTCAACAATGAAATGTGATAAAAATGTGTTGTAAGTCATAGTAACATTATTAATTCTATTGTTTAAGGTCTCAGAGATGTGCTTCAAACACTCATGTTTTGCTGCAGATTTAGAAATCAGATGTTGTACCTGTAATCTGATTAACTCGTATCATTCCAGAGTTTTGTTTGAAAAGCCCCTTAATAACTACTGCGTGGAAAAAAATGACATTTTGGCATTAAAATATGAGTTAAGAAAGATCCACTTTGAAATCATTAGTAAAAAAATGGAATCAGAATCAGAGGTCAAAGGGCAGAGTTGCTTCCATCCCCCAAATTAAAAACTAAATGTTCATAATCAGCTTGTTATAATCATTTTGAACATTAAATTCCATCTTACATATGAATTTTCAGTATTTTTTGTGTTTATGTTAACTGCTCAAGATATTTGTAAATTGTGCAAGAATATCAGAATCTCAGTCAACTAGATGCTATTTATAAACATTTCTGAAGCTAAGAGCACTGATAAGTCATAATACTTTCATACAAGTGATTAAGTCATTGAAGCTATCAGAGTAAAAATCAGAAACTTGAGAACATGCCACCAGTGTAACTTCCCTAGTTTTATGTGGAAATTTTAATTTTACATGTCAAAGTTGCATGTATCATGTTCACTATACTTGATTTGGGTTCTTGTAAATATAAAAAGGTAAAAATGAGATATGCATAATCTTTATATTTCAACATGAATGAACCCAAGACAAATGAGCTGGACATGAAGGGTCTTATGTGCTTACTTTTGAGTATAGAAACTAATTAAATTTGAATGTGATATAGTCCAGCTCAGGTACATCCACTCCCCTGAGTCCCCAAGATGCCCCAGACAGAGCCAGTTGCTTTATTCCTATAAGACCATAGCTTATTTACATTTATATTATAGTGCTTTTCACCATAATGTATTTATACAGTATGTTAATATATAGTGTTTTCCTGTATAAGTATAGTTGTGACTCAACTGTTGGGCATTAGTTCTGTTTATCTTTTCTCCTGCTGCTTATATCTCAGGCTTGGCACATAGCAGAAGCTCAGTAAATGTTTGGGTGGATGAAAGAATGAATGAATGAAGAAATATGTTGATTTAGAGCAATCATTGAGGAAAGTTGTATGCTCGTTCACTTTAAAGATACCATGACATTAAAATATTTTCAAACATGATTCTAGGATGGAATAGAGAACCAAACTTGGGGAGATGTCCAGATGCTGTATTAAGGAAGGGGAGGAGAAAGAAAAGGGTTGAATTGGAACAAATTAGGAGGATGAAGAAGAAAAGAGAAGTAACTCTACTTTCAAGCTCCACACCATTTCCTTTGAAAATGAGAGACAACGTCGAGTAGGGATTTAAGACACTGGAACCTGGGTTGAAATCATGCCTCAGCCACTTCCTAGTTGTGTAATTTTGAGGGGGTTTCCTGTCCTTCGGTTTCTTCACCCATAATTTGCTTCATAGGGCTGATTATACTAAAGTATCAGACTGTAAGTAACAGAAAACCTATTCGTTACTTAAGTGACAAAGCCATTTAGTTATCTCATATATAGATGTCTTAGAGGTAGTAGGTTCTAGGTTGTTTGAACAGTTTAGGATATGAAGCCTCTGGGCTGCCATGTCTGTTTTTCTTTTGGCCTCTCACTCATGGTTTCAAGATGATGCTATAGCTCCAGGCATCCCCTCCTCAAATAACAGCATCCCAAAGATGGGGAACAAGTGGAGGGACAGTAAGTGGGTTGACAAGGGGCTGCAAGAGAACTCGGTGCCTTTCTCATTTTTCAGATAGAGAACTCTTTCCCCAAATCCCCACATCATTTCCTTCCCTTATTGATCAGAAGTAACGTAAGGGAGGCGTAGAAAACAAGCATCTTATTTCTTAGCCTTCCTAGCAGAAGGACAAGTAAGAAAGAGGTTGAGAATGGCAGTCGAGTAGCCAGCCAAGAATATATGTCACTGTTGCTATAAGGATCATTACTGCTTAGCAACATGCCTGGTACAGATTTGATATTATTATTATCATCAAATACTTATTATTCGATAAGTATTGCTATTTTTATTATAACTACTCTGGACTGCATTGAAGAGAATAATTCCAATATAAGTTAAGATTTTTGCATGGTCAAATAGGCTACTTCCTACTACTTACAATTTTTTTTATAAGTAATTTATAAACTCAGACATTACTATTATTATCCTTTTGATATTATCTCCACCCCCACCCTCTCTTTATCCCACCCCACTCTGTTTTTGTGCATGTTGCCAACTAGGAGAATTAGTTTGTTCCTGTTGTCAGAACTGAAATGTAAACAGTGGTTTTCCTAAAATATCAATTAAGATGAGTGGAAACTTTTGTTTCAATTATTTTTAATATAGCCTTAAGAATTAAGCTTGCATTTTACCTCAGAGCTTCAGAACTTATAAAATTTTCATTGCAGAAAATCTCTTGAGATAATACCTTGCCACCCAGCCATTTCTGTGTAGACTGGTTAGCTAACAGAAAATTTACCTAATATGCTCTTCCCATCAATTTACTCTTTGAGAATATCGCTTATTTCAGTTACAACACGAATAGTGGTGAGAGAGGACAGCATCTGGGGAAGATAAAATGGCACATATTCAGGGAATCAAGTAAGAATACCAAAGAGGTAAACAAAACAAAATGAAAAATAACCTCTAGAGGAGAGAGAGAAGGATGAAAGTAATAAAACCTACGACCAAGTTTGTTATGCTAGCAAATTAACAGATCTCTTTAAATGTACTAATCACAAGACTTCGTATTATACAAGTTATAATACACTAATAGAGTACAGTATAGTATAGTATAGTATATATACTATGTACCAGCATAAGGCACAAAGTAAGGAGTCTTGAGCAATAGTATTTTCCATGTTTGTAGATAGAAGAACAAATAATCACATTTGAAAAATCAATTTTTATATTGGAGCAAACAGAAATGTGCATGATTGTTTGCAATGTATGTTATCAATATACTGAAGGGATCAGCAGGCCAGTTAGAGAAAGAGAGACTCTCCTTAGGAAAAGTTGATCTGATTTCTGCCTCGTAAATAGTTGAAATATTGGGAAAATAGGACTATAATCCAGACCTAATGTTGTGTGTATGTTATAATTTATTTTGTTTTTAAACAAAATAAGCTTTATTGAAATATAATTTACATATCATAAAGTTCACCCACTTAAAGTATACAATTTAATGGTTGGACCTATTATTTTTAAGAGAAGCAAACAAACTGAAAAAAAATGAGGATGCTTAGAAACTGCTGATTTCCAATTAGAAGCTCATGTAAATGCTGAAAAATCAATTGGAGGACAAATTTTTCATTTAAAAGCAGAAAGAAAATTACACGTAATATTTATGCACTGCATTTTCTAGATGTCCTGAGTTCAGGCATTCTGAGTGTGTGCACAGGATCCCTACCTGGGAATGGAAAAGCTCCTCAGATGCCTGGGAGCAGATATAACCAAAGACAGGGAAAGCTGGCTGGAGAAAGAAGTCCAGGAGACCTTTGATGTGGAATCAAGTGTGTGAGTTTGAGAAAGGAGGTTTTGTTGCCAGGCTTCAGTTTAATTTTTTCTTGATTTGTAATACTTCCTCTTTCCAAAGTTCCATTGTCTATTTCTAGTTGCAAAAGTTCCTTAAAGGTGTATGTTAGACTGTTTAAATAAAGTAAAAATGTTACTTTCCTAAAAATAATCCTTGAAATGTGTCATCCAAGCCAGAAGCTTCCTTTTGGACATTTCGGAGAACTCTTGAATCTTTTGCACGTGAGTTCTTCAGGGACATATCAAAGTAAGGAACTGAGGAGGATTACAGCTCAAAGTCGCATGCTATTCCATGTGGAAAATTAAAGAGAAATAAGAGAAGAGTCATCTTTTTTCAAGAAAAAAGATTAAAATAATTGGAATTCCTCAGCCAATTTGCAAAGTTTATGTTGACACTGTTGCCAATATGTTGTCTATAATCCATCCCACTAAAGAATCTTCAAAATTCAGTTATCATTTCTTCTTGTTGTTATGCTGAGACAAGCTTAAGTATTTACTTAAGTACTTAAGGAAATCTGTTCACTTTATTTATTAAACTATTAGATTTTTTTTTTAAAGATTTTATTTTTTCCTTTTTCTCCCCAAAGCCCCCCGGTACATAGTTGTGTATTCTTCATTGTGGGTTCTTCTAGTTGTGGCATGTGGGACGCTGCCTCAGCGTGGTCTGATGAGCAGTGCCATGTCCGCGCCCAGGATTCGAACTAACGAAACACTGGGCCGCCTGCAGCGGAGGCGCGAACTTAACCACTCGGCCACGGGGCCAGCCCCTAAACTATTAGATTTTTATTTGATGTTAGTTCTTTGTACAAGGCAGAAGCTATATCAAACATAATAGATTTTTTGCTTTAGTCTGAAACCATGAAATTGGTGACACAATCTTTATTTCTTTGAAGTAATATCTCTTTCTTCTTTGTTTCTTTTGTGTGAATTTCAATACCTTTTTATTAGTTTTAAGGAAAAGCTACAACGTAAAAAATAACTTTTGCATTATTAAGCACATGTGTGGAGCAGTATGTTGACCTCAAGTCTGTAAGAAAATTTTACCTTTGTGTCAAGCGGTTAAAGAAAAATTTGGTGTTAAACAGTAAAAAATGAAGAAGTAATATTTGTTTTCTATAATTGACAAGGTTTGCTTTATTTCCTCTAGTCTTACCCCACTCCGATCCATTTTCTACACAGATGCTAGAGTCACTTTATAAAACACAAGCCTAATCACATTTATTCCTACACTTGAAAACCTCAAGACCTCCTCGACTCCATCCACTTTAATGATACAGTTCAAACATCTTAGTTCAAACTATCCACCCCAGCCAACCCTTTTACCATACAAAACTACTTCCTGTCTTCAAAAGGCTCCTTGGGCCCTCTTACTTCCATGCCTTTACCAGGGCCGTTCTTACTACCTAGAGTGCCTTTCTTTCATTTCTGTGGCTAAAGCTACTAAATTCTTGTACTTCCAGAAACAGCTCAGAAGTTGCATGTCTCCCTGTGCCTCAGGCTGAGAGGCCACCTGCAGAAGCTCCCCGTCATGTGCTCCCATTAGCATTTGGTGCATATCCCCATGTAGACATAGCTTAAGGAGCAAACCTGGGAGCACCTACCTGATCCCTGTTCTGTGATGGGCATGTGAATTTCCTCAGACTCCTGGAAATGTCCTAAGGAGGAGGATATTACATTTATTAGAATGCCAAAGAAGACTAAGGTGTGCGGATGGGAAGAATTGATTGAAAAGCAAGTAGGGTTGAAGAGTGAAAATCTCCAGGAAGTAAATTCCAATTCCAAGATGGTCCTAGACCCAAACTACCTTCTCAGGTGTATGAATCTGGGTACCTGTGGCACTTCCGTGTTACCAGAGGGAGTGTCCATATTTGGCGTCAGAGCTGAATGACTGGGGGCAATAGAGAAGCTGCACCTGGCAGTCTTAAATCATTCCCCACATGACACTCAGCCACTCCTCCAAAGTAAGGTTTAAGGGATTAACCCTTTTTGAGCCACTAGCTAAAGAATTTGTGTTTTCAGCTTGTCTAGGAGGCTGTCTCTGTCAGTCTTGCCTTTAGTTTGGCACTTACCATGCTTTGTTTTCTCAAGTGATCGGCTTATGTGTTCCATCATTGTGTGGACTATATATTAATCTCTTTGTATCCTCAGCACCAAGCAGAGTGCTGGACACATACCAGACATTAAGAAGTTGGCCAAATTAAGAAGTCTGTCCAATTAGTCCAGTTAATTAAGTCACTGTTAAATGGTGTCTTCATAAATTTGCTAAAATCTTAAATCCATGGTCAGGCTGCAGGTGTGGCATCAAACAAATTCCAGGCCTAGAGAAATAAATTTATGTAATTCCTTAGTAATCAATAAATAATATTTGTGCATGTATTAATAGCCCTTCAGTATGACTCTATTTCACTCTACTGAGAAGAATAAAGCAGATCTAAAATTTGCTGATGTTTTTCCTTTTGCCTAAAGAGAGGCATATGCTGAAGTATATCTGGCCCAGATGTTTCACAGCATAAATACCTGTAGAATGCAAAACTCTCCATTTACATCTATGACTTCACATCGCTCCCGGTGAGGTTAGTTTCTTAGGCTGTCCTGTTACACAAACCCTGTAGTATTAGGCAATATTCACTTTCTATTCAAAATAAGTAATGCTGAAAATACTTTATTTGTGGCACACTGGAAATGGATGGAAAGAGTCTAGGAAGGAATCAGTCTTAAAATCTAAAATGTTAGCTCTGGAAAGAACTCAGCAGAGTATCATCAGCATCGCTCTTATTTTATACCATTTTTCTGAGGCCCAGAGGAGTGAGATGCCCTGACAAAGCTTACACTGCTGCTTTGTGGTCCAGCCTGGAGAAGAATCCAGCTGCCTCAGCTTCCACACTAGTTCCATTCTACATAATCATGTCTCTGGCTTCTGCCTTTCTGCTCCCACATCAGAACTGCAAGTAACAGACAGCAGGATTTATGTGAAGAGGAGAATAGGGAGCTGAAGGGTGGCTGAGAATTTGCTGTCCAGTGTATGGGCAAGATGCCAACAGAAGATGACCTTACAGGTCCAGAAATAAGTTTTGGCTACAAACGAATACTTGAGGTGTCACTAACATAATTCAAGGATGCTGAAAATTGTCATAATTGATAATTCCAGAATTTTTTGGATTGAGCTAAGTATGTTCCTGTAAGGTTGCATTTAGGATGGGTTCTTTCTGTTGACTTCCTTCTTTGTCTGTTTGCCTCTTGCACATCTTCCTGTTGTGAGGGTTTAGCGACTTTTCAAATTAGATTTTCCCCCAGCTGGTTTGGTGCCAGGTTGATAGCTCTAGAAACAGAAGTTCTCTATTTTCTGGCTACGAGTCCAAAGAGCTTAGTTCAGGGTATTGGCTCTTGAACTTCAAAGTCTCGAGTGGCTTAGATTCTGGCAAACTCAGAAATCTCTGTTACCTTTATTCATTAGCCAGCCAGATAGCATTCAATTCACTCATTGCTTTTCCAGTCAATTTTGTGGCAGAGATCACAGCCACAGTGAGTGATGCAGGACTGCATCTATCAGGGACTGAGATGACAGAGATTTCAAGGCATTTGGATTCTTTACTCTATAAAGGTAGTGATTTTGAGAAAGAAGAAAACCTTAATAATATTTGAAAATAGGAAGCAATGGGCCTCATTTAGAACAGATTGTGAATTAATTATATCATGGAACAGAGATCCCTGTATTCACAGTTGCTATTTAAGGAATTATATCATACCAAATGGTATGATAATGGATGGACCCATAATAAAAAGAGTAATGTAGGATTGCAGTTTGGTTAAGTATCAGCAAGGGAATTTTAATCAAAATATTTAAAATATAATGAGAGAGATAGAGAAAGGGAGAGAAATTGAGAGAGGCACACATACAATGCACATAGACTTTTAGAGATAGTAGACAAAATAATGAGGTCATGAAGAAAGAAGAGTGGACCAGAGATGGTGTTAAGAGCTGCTACGTGACCATAGAACAGCTATAAGAACACATAGATGAGTGTTTGTCTGAGTTTGGGTTGAGGGTGGCCTTCCTTTAGCATAGCATCTATGGTGGGAACCGCTGCTAGGTTCGAATGTCTAATTGTTAAAAATATTTCTTGTAAGTAACAAAAAGATCATAACAAAATTAAAACACAAGTGGAAAACTACAAAAACACTAGCAACTCATATGACAATGGATTAATACCCTTAGTTAAAAAGAGCTGTTATGAATTAAGATAAATAAAACTCTAATACAAAGAAGAAATACAAAGAAAACTCTAATACAAAGCAGTTTATTAGAAGAATTACAAATGGCCACAGGAAAAATGGAGTTTTATAAGTTACCAAATAAATGCCCAATACATTTCTTTTTCTGATCAACTTGGCCAAAAATGAATTTAAATTAATGATATGCCTGGTTTTGTCAATGATTCAGTAATAGGGACATATTAACATACTGCTGAGGAGCATGTAAAATGGTACACCATTTCTGGATAGGAATTTGGAAATACCTATCAAGAACCTGAAAAAATATTCATGACTTATGAACCAATTATTCTCATCCTAAATTGTATCTTAAGGAAATAATCAGAGATATATACAAAAATGTATGATCAAGTATATCCATAATAGCATTATTTATAACAATAAAAGTGGAACCAGGTTGATTATTTTGCAGTAAATAAAATAACACAATAGAATCTAACCATTTAACTTCATGTTTTTTCAGAATATTCAATGACGTGGAGATCAATTCATGATGTGATAATCATATTAAGCTATATATAAAATATGATTCCTGAAATGTTTGATGAAATTTCCAAAATCGCATCCATAATTATTTATGAGTAATAGAATTACAGGCACTTTTTATTTATTTTTTTATACTTTCATGTCTTAAAGTTGTTTCCTTATAATCAGGGACAAGCAATACATATATTTTTCCCAGCTCTATTACATACAAAAAAATGACTAATTTTGCGTGTGTGGTTTGATGAATGCCAGCAATTATATACAGTTGAGTAACTGCCCTTACATTCAAGATAGAGGACATTTCCATCACCCTAAAATGTTCCTCATGCCCCTTTGCAGTCAGTTCCATCCCCTAAACAATGTCTGGCAACCACTGCTCCGTTTTCTGTTGCTATTGTTTTGTCCTCTCTAGGATCTCGTATGTGATTTTGAGATTCAGCTGTGCTACGGTGTAGGCTGCTGTTTAGTTCTAAAGATTATATTTTCAAAGAATGCTCGGTACACAGTTCACTCCAGGAATTAACCTCAGGAAGAGGCCATGGGGCATAATGAAAAGAATGAGATTTGGGGGCTGGAGATCTTGGATGAGTCATCTACGTTTTCTGATTCTCCGTTTGTTCCTCTGTAAAACAAGGTTGATAATAACAACTTCCTTACCCAGACTTCAGCATCGTTATGGTTAACAAATCAGAATATGCTTGTTAAACCATTTTCTGAGGCATGAGCATGCGTTTCTGTTCTAATTATTGTGAGTGTGATTATTATTGCTGGAGTGTAGGTCAGTATTCCTCTCCCTTCCAAAGATTTGCCTTTCTATAAAATAGAGACTTGCCTTCATAAAGGCATATTATGACATTAAGTTAAGCACTTAATAAATGGCAATCATGGGAGATGTTTGAAAATGGGCCCGGCTGTCACAAGTGGTAAATAATTGAGTTCTCCAGCATGAATGATTTTCAGATTCAAGTTATGGTATTCATACTTTTCCCTTTTCTTCTTCAGCTTTTCTTTTCCAAATCCTTCTGTGTTTAAGAGCTTTGTCTCTACTAGCAGATTAGAGTATGAGAATGTCCTTTTATTAATTTTTTGATATCTAAATAAGTAATTCTTAGACTTTTCAAGGCAATGGAGTTAAGATTTGGGGAAATAAAAAGGCCTTGAAAAACCAATAATTTTCAAACCAGTTTGCAGATAAGCACTAGGCACCACGAGATAACTTTAAATGACTTGAAAGAAATGATTCAACGAATGTTACTAGGTTATTCATTCATCATTTATTCATTCTACAGTCACCACATTTTGATAGCATTTCCATCATGTTCTAGACATTCTGTAGGACCTGAGATACAGTTGATAATTGCTTTAACAGAAATTGCAGTCGAGTTGGAGATGAGGAGCAAAAATAAATAAACCAACCAATTAAATAGTCACAAATTTAATAAGCGTAAAAAGAATTCAAACAAAGAGCTGCATTGGGTAAGGCCTAGAAAACTTGAGAAAAGACTCTGTAGGGAGAGTACACTTGAGTGAGACCTGAAGCGTAGGGAGCTCATCTTGTGAAGAGCTGGAGGAAGGAGCATTAGGAGAAGCAGGAACATTGTATGTAAATGCCATGTGACAGGAAATATAGGAACTAAAACAAATCAATGTGGCTGAAGCATGAGGAGTGAGGAAAGGTCTCGAGTTGAAGCTGGAGATTTAGGTATGGTCAAATCAGTCACAACCTTACAGACCAAGACGAGGAGTGTGGGTTTTGTTCTAACTCTATGGGGAGAACTGGATGGTTTTACTCATGGAGGTGACTTGATCTGTTTTACTCCTGGGTGTTTTCATAAAATTGAACTGATAACCCTCTTATGATCTGTAGCCAACTTGCAGTTTACTTGCAAAGAATTTAATTAAGATGCAAGGAAAAGAATACACACAGTAGTGCTTTATCTACCTATTTTCTAAAAGAATAATTTCTCATGATTTTTTTCTTTGGGATAATTTCAGGTACTACAGAACATTATGGTTCTTTCCTCTATTATCACGTCTCTACTTCTTTACTGGGGCAGGCTTCCAGGGACAGCTGGGGGTCCCATGCAGTCAACCAGATACCCCATGCCAGCACATGTATCGTTTACGCTCCTGTGGGTGGCTTTGGCTAGATTTAGAATAACAGCAGTCAGAAACTGATTAATTAGCCAATTTAGAAGCTATTGTAAATCAAATTCTTCTTTGGTGCCTTAATTTGCTAGCTTAATAGCTTCAGGTCAGTAGTAGAGTTTTGATAATATTTTGTTTTCTCTCCAAATGCTTTGAACATTTCATATGAAGGTCAAGTAACCTTGAATAATCATCATAATTTTATTTATATGGCTACCCAGATACCTTTGGTACTTACTTACTATGATGGTTATCAGGTTTGCTGGGGAAGTGTGTCTTTTGTGTGACTGAAACCTCCTGTTACCTTATTAAATATCTAGAATATTGTCTGTCAGTCATGAAGAATAATCGATCGTGGGTTATGAGACATCTAACTAGAGTATCTGAAACTAATTCAGCTGCCTTAAAAATAGATTTTACTTTCATTTACATATGATAAAACATTAAACAATACATCATGAGTTTATATTTGAATTAAAACTATGAGTCTGAAACTTACTGTATGAACTTGGGCAAGCATTTAACCTTTCTCTGCCTCCTCTAGAGAATGTAAGTAGGGATAAAAGTAGGATAGTAGTAAGAATTAAACAAGTTCATATTTATATAAAGAGCTTACCCCACATTTGCAAGAATCATGTGAGTCCTTCAGAAACTTTCATTTTTCCACTTAAGAAATACTATGTCCCAGGCGTTGTGTTAGATATAACACACACACACACACACACGCACACACACATACATACATATATATATATCTCAAATGAGTAAGGACAGATCCCTGTCTCACCAGAGAGGCCTGAGCTTCCTGCCCGGGACAAGCTGCCCCAGCCAGATGGAACCGGAGAGCTGGGAATGGATGTGGAAGCCAGCAGCAAAAGCATAAGAAACCCAGGCCTCTAGTCCTTCTGTGCTCTGCAGGATTCTCATGTTAAGGTTAGATACACTGAGTTACTTTTCCTCTTTTCAGATCATGTCAGTGATCAAATACTACCTTCCTTTTGGAATGCGACAGGAAATTTGTGTAGATCTTTTTCTTTCTTTAAGTTGGCAGCAGCATATTGTAGTGGGTAAGAAAACAGGTTATAGAATCAGATGCAGACATTACAGAATCAGACAGACCTGGATTCAAGTCCGTTTACCATCCATGTGGCCTGCAAGTTTCTTAACCTCCCTGAGTCTATGGTTCCCTGAGACTATTTTCTCATCTGTAATATGAGGATAGTAATGCTGCAAATTTCTTAGCTTTGTTGTGAGAACTATATGAGCTATGCTCTTAAAAGGCTTAGCACACTTTAGTACATAGTAAATGCTCAAAGTTAACAATCATCATCTTAACATTATCGTAATTAGTCACCATGTTTATTTTAAAATTCTATAAATTGCCCAGTGACTTAATGTGGCTGCAAACCCAGTTCTCCTTGATTTCAAAATCCTCGCTGTTTGCATTGATTTTATGCCTCCTCTTGAGAAAAACAAAACAAAAACTAGACCAACACCTCTTAAAAACTAAAATCATGTAATACGACTATTCATAAAAACAAAAATGAAAGGCTCATGGTTGTTAAAAATATGATATTGGAATCAACATCCCAATGATACATTTTACAGAAGGCTGATAAAAATAGAAAGCAAGTACAGTTTTCATTAGCTTTCTTGATTAAAATCCTCTACCACTCAGAGCTACTGCTTTGAGGATTTTCCAGATCACAGCTTGTCTCTGTTTCCCAGGTGAGCAGAACTTATGGTTCAACCTAGGGCTAGCCGTGGTGTCAGAAGCCCAGATGCGCAAGGTGGGGTGTGCAGCTGGGGCCAGTCTCTGCTCTTGTGGGTCAGAGTCAGATGGTGCTTGAGGAGGTGTGCGCGAGGCTTGAGGTTGAGCTTCTATCTTATTTGAGCATCCCTTGGCCGAAAGATCTGGCTTATGCAGCAGTGTTAGTAAGGAAATGCTGAGCTTCCTTCTAATTCACACAATTTATTCCAGCAGTAGTTGGAGATTCACAGCTTAAATCCCCTTCTCAAAGGTATTCATTCATGAGTTCTTTACCAAGTTGGTCAGACTTAGGTTTTCATAATGGAATATTATCTAAAATATCTGTCTTCTGTGTGTGTGTGTGCACATGTGTGTGTGATGTCTAGGTTCAGAATAGAGAACATCTACAATAATGAATAGCAATGCAGATATTAGGCAAATGCAAATACTAAGTGGTTTAGAAATGTACATCTGAGATTCCTATATTTTTTAACAAGCCTCCATGGACTCATTAAAATTTCAGAATCATACTAAAAACATCATCCCCTTTCGGAATGAAAGTTTTAGGGTTTCAGAGTTTGAGTGAGGATGTATTTTAGCTCTTGGTTGTTGAGTATTTGTGATACATTTGTGTGTGTGTGTGTGTGTGTGTGTGTGTGTATGTTGGGTTTCTACTTTTGGTGAGACGGAAGCTGCTCGTACACCTGAGAGTTTTCCAAAGTGAACCATTTCATGGATTAAAGTTTTTCGCTCTGTTAGTGGAATATGTGATCCTCTCTCAGCTGCAGAGAGGAAAGCAGGACAGAAAGCCATGTGTGGTTCTCTTCTCCCATGTTCTCTGCAGCTTACCCGCTTACTGGAGGAAGCAAAGGAGGAAATGCAGGTATTTTGTTTTGCTTTGCTTTTCCTAGAGCAGCAGCTTTGGAAATAGCAGCACATATGACTTCATATTGGAAATGATAAACTACTACTGTTTTTTGAGCTCTTAACTCATGTTGGTTCCTCTTCGAAGGGCTCTGTTCATATTAGCGAATTAATTTTTCAATATTCCTTTGACATAGGTAGTGTTATTAGCCCCAATTTGTAGATGAAGAAACCAAAGCGTGGTGAGGTTAAGAAACTTCCCAAAGCGACATGAAATGGAAAAGGTGGGGTTTAAATCCAGGCCATTGGGTCCCAGCACTATGCCAGTGGTATTGGTGAAAGACAGAACGATCCTCATCATCATCATATTTAAATGTGTTATTATATCAGCACTGTACTAATTGCTTTCAATTATCACGAAAACCTGGAGGTGGAAACTGTTGTAGATCCCATTTAACAACATGAGCTAAGGCTCTGAGAGGTTGGGTAACTGGCCCAGGGCTACCCAGCAAGCATGAGGTGGGATTTGAGTTTGAGTTGAGTCTATCTGACTACTAAGCTAGCAGATGCAGACAGCATGAATGAAGCACAGGATGTCCAATCCTTGCCCATTTCTTGCTACAAGCATGAGCTTCCCAGCAGCCAAGGCTTATCACTACCTCCCTTATGAGACATCCAAAAAAGGAAATTACAACATTCAGGCTTCAGGTAGGATGGAGGTCACTTCACAGCAGAGGTTCTATTTGGCACATTCACTTTGAGTGCATGAGTGTGTGTGTGGTCAGCTGTTACTTAAACTGTATGTTGAGGGAACTAATTAATTAATGAAGAAAACCATTAAAAGAAGCTAAATTATTAGTGAGTCTCCCCTCAGAGCTCCCTAAAGGATCTTTACGAGATGTAATTCAAAGGATTTAAGAGGATTAGACACTACTACATTTAAAGTGCCCCTAGAACATAATATTGGCTGTAGCCCCAAAGAGGGTTTTTAAATAACTCTACTCCACAGTGTGCAGAAGGATTGAAGGTCCAAGATGTCCAGTGGGAGGAGCTGCTTTGAGTGGAGCTAGTTGCCCATTTTTATACATTTGGAGAACCATTCTCTGGAAGAGAAACTCAACTTGGAGGTTACAGGGAGGTGCAATTCTCCTCAGTCTTAGGAAGAACTTTCTGTCAACTAGAGCTGTCCACCCATGGAATGGGCCGCCTCAGACACTCACCTGCTCCCTCTCACTGCAGGTGTTCGTGCAGAGGGGGGACAGGAGTCAAGGAAGCCAGTGGCAAGACCCCAATATTGGGGGTGGGGGTGGGGAATGGAGTAGACAATGAAGTCTGAGATTTTTTCATTATACACAGAATAAGTGCTGTTTAAGCTGCTTAACAAAGTTATTTTGATAGATTTTAATGTATTTTAGAATCTATTATCTATAAAAGATGCCCAAAAGTGAAAATATCGTTAAATGAATAAAAAAAGTTATTTTATCTATTTCAAAAACATATATTTGGAAATAATTCAGAACTGTTCTGTAGGTCAATGGAATCTGTAAAGAGATTTAATATTTTGGAAAATATTGTGGAAACATCTAAAAATTCCTAAAAATGTTGCAGCTGTATTTGACTTCGGTTAAAGGAAAGAAACAGGAAAAGCGTGGGGTTTTTTTGACAAAAATGATAAATTGGCCTAGAGTTCACAATACAAATGATTTTCTGATAGAAATGAATTATCAAACATAACAAAGCTAATAACTGAGTAAATCATAGAGCAGGATGTTAATATTGAGATAATAAAATATTGAGGCAAACGAAGTTCTCTACAGAGGCTTGCCATTGGGCTAGTCCTGCTATTTCCCTTGGGTGCCTGAATATCATCCTTCTCCACTATGTACCTTGCACTCATCTCTTAGAGCCTGAAAATGCCCATTCAATTAATATCCAGGTACCTAGGAATTTCGATGTTAAAATAACAGACTGTGAAAAGTTACATTGGAGTATTTTTTGAGTGTTGTGTATAGAAAACGCCTTTTAGCAGGTGGCTTTGGAACACTCTGAACTACCTGGTCACTGTGTCATTTCCTTTCTGTTTTCCTAGGTCTCATAGATCAGCCCCTTTTATATCTAAGGGGTATAAAGGAAGACTCTGAGAACGGGTGCGATGCTACATTGAGGCCGCCATGATTTTTTTAAAGAGAGGGAACGTGTTTTGTAAAAGGAAAGAATGAGGAATGTCTGTCCTGGTCTCATTGTCAGCATTGAGACAGCTCAAATCTTATCATGATTCTTAAAATTAGCATCATTTGCACAGGAAATAAAAAGTGAAGATGATCAGTGGGAAGTGGGCTTCTGTTGCAGGGGAGAGAATTCATTTGTTCAAAGGCAGGCTTCGGAGTACAGAGATTAGATGTGCTTGGTTTGCGTTTTCAGGATACTGAAAGCTGATAGGGTCACGTCAGACTTTTAAGCCGCTAGAGTTTGTTCTGTAGATTTGTAAACATCCACATTCATAAAATTTGTAAACAAGCCTTTTGGATGGATGAGATGCTAACTTCTGGGGCTGGTCTTGTTCCTCAATGCTCTTTCCTCATTAGACTCCACGGCATCATTCCATGTGAAAATTTCATTTCTTGAAAGTGGAAGGTGCGGGTCCTGAAGATCCTGCTTTAGATGTTTGGATAGCAAACAATTCTGGTGCAAACTACCCCAACAATGGAAGAAAAACCTCCTCTCATCATGCACTGTCATCCTTCTTTGATATTCGCCTCTTATGCAAGGTAGTCTCCAAATCAATCCTCCCAAGGTTCTGGCTTCCCTCCTCTAATTGCCATTAGCGAGGGCTCTGAATTCTCCTACTTCCCCATTCCTGAGTTCCTAACCATTCTCTTTGACCAAAGTTTTGCAGTAGAAATGAAAGGGGCTCGGAGGATCAAAGGCTGTGTGTTTTCAGAACGATGCTGTTATTTTTGTGGGGTCCTTAACAGTTTGGAACAGTGAGGGGCAGGGAAGAGGCAACTGCAGTGTTTCAGCATTTTCGTGGAGCAGACTTCTCACAACCACAACGGAACCCCTTAATAGCGTTTGTTTAATAGCTTAGAGAGGCTGCAGCCTTGGAGCCTCACTCAAGGCAATGTCTTACCATCTGAGGAATCCCACTGCAATAGAGCAGGAGGCAACTCATGCTGCCGTCATACTCCCCTGCCTTTCTCTTTACCCCATTTATTAAAGTTATGCTAACTCACTGAAAGCATTCAGGTTTAATCTGTCTTGCTTGACTTCATTACGTCCTACTATAAGTAGTCAGACTTGTGCATACTTAATGGCAATTATCAGTGGGGTCCCACCTCAACATCAGCATGTGCCACCAGAAGATAATCATGGTAAAGGGACTTAGTATGTGCCAGGCACTGTTCTAAGTGTGACACTGATATTAGCTCCTTTAGTCTTCACAGCAGCCTCAGGTGTGTGGTTTTGTTTTTCTCCCTGTTGAGTAAATTGCCCAAGGCCAGGGTCAGAACTAGAATTTGAATCATGCAGCCTGATTCCAGAGTTCATGGTGTTAACTACTGCCTCCACATCATACCAAAGGAATAATCTGAAAGGCATGCTAAGCATTTCTTCTTCAAGGTCTTTTTAGCTCAGCTCTTATGTAAGATTAAATTACCAGAAAACTGAGGCAGTGGCTTTATTGTTATGGCCCCTTAATTATGAAAGAAAGAGGAGAGAAGAGAACGCTTGTCTTTGCAACCTGAGACTGGTTTCAATCCAAACTCAGGTTTTATTAGTTATGTGATTTAGGTCTGCTACTCATTTCTCTGGACCTCACTTGCTTATTCTGTGAAATGGGGATATGACCACAGCATCTACCTCATAGGCTTCTTGTTGACATGAACTTATGTAACATAATTAGAGTGCCAGCACAATGCCTGACACATACATGTTAACTGGTTTTGTTTGAAAGCTACCTTTAATCCTTTGTGGAAATAAGATGGTGACAGAAAATGAACCAACTGTGTGCAGGGTCTATCCAAGGGATATTGTTTAGTAGAAGATAATCAGGTGCATGAATTTTATTATAGAAGGCAAGCCAGTGGTCTGGATTCCACCAATGGACTGGATTTTCTGCAATAGTGTCGTTAGATCTGTAACACGGGACCATTGTGAGGGAAATAGTGTTGGAATGCAGTGTTCTGGGTATTTGTTACACTCTGGGGAGGATCCCTGTTGTCTCAAATTCTGAACTACAGCAGGACCCCTGCGTATCATGTCTGCTTCAGAATGCATAACAGTCGTGGAGCTGGGATTTACCAATCTCTTTGAGTTAATTAGGAATGGAAAATCAGTATAGTCATAGGGAGGGACATAAAGAAGAAAAATAAGTATGATGGCAGTGCTCTAAGGATGTGGGATTCTCCTGGGCAGCAATCCGTCAACTGCTTTCAGTGAGGTCTGATGCCTGGGGGGGCATAGCGGAGTTCATGTGGGCTTTGTGACATGAACTTCCCTTCATCCCAATCGCCGGAATCTCACTACTCTAAGTGAAATTATCCAATTTCTACCTTCAAAGTGAAAAGTTCCCCTTTATTCTCTCTCACCACAGGAGCCCTGAAGACTACACACACCAATGCACCAACTCTCTCTTAAAGCCATCCTTAGAAAACGATGGGCGGGGTTGTCCCCACTTCAGGAAACTCCATCTTTTTTAGAAAGCATCCCACATGGCACCTTAAGGGTTAATCTTTTGTTGCAGAGAAAGAGTATCAAGTAGCTTTCCAAGAGGGGATAACTCCCAGTTTAGAAACTGCCATTTCTAAAAGGTAAGCCAAACACACATTAGTTTACGCTGCTGCTTCCTATAAAAGGAATAACTCGCAGCTCCCAGCGTGTGCCTGTTAGGTTGCTTCTCTATCTCTCTGGCTATCTGTCATCTATATAACATCTGTATCAGGGTGAGGACCGTTAATCACAGTTAAGAAGAACCCCAGAACATGACAGATATCCCTTTTACTATAGATCCGTTTTACAGTCACTCTCAATTTATAATGTCACGTAAATCAAAAGGGAAGTGTTTATCTTATCGTTCGGAGGCATCCCTTCTCCTTCAATGTCCTAGCCCCTCCCCCTGTGCCAGTTTCCAGCCCCTCAAAGATGCTTTGTGCAAGAAAGTGCAAGTTCCCCATTCTGGCTTTATTGATGTTCCCTTTTCCTCTCCTCCTGGCTCCCCCCCAAAGCAAGGGAACAGAGCAAATGGCCCGGGCTCTCCCCCAACGCCTGACCTGCGTTTACTGGGAGGAGAGCGGGAGAGGGAGCGTGCATTCCGAGCAGGCTGCTGACTCCGACCACAGGCTGTTTCGTGCAGGCTGTCCCTCTCCTTCAAAACCGTGCATCCCCTCCCCGAAGCAGCAGGCACTGTGCCTCCATTCAGCCACATTTGGTATGCATGAGCACGGCTGCAGGAAGAGGGGAGGTGGCTTTCTTAAGAAGGTTCAGTGGCTTAGGCAGCGCCACTTGACTAGTCTCCCAAGTTCCAAGAAGCCTCTGCCCTAATGGAATTTGCAGGTGTGGAGATGACCATGGGATGCCAGGGCCGTCGGGGACAGTTCATTTTCTAGGCATTGCTGAGGTTTGCAGTTTCTGGTTTTCCCGGTGGAATTTGGAAGGGGTCATGAATCAAACTGATGCTCCTCGACCCCTAAACTGGACCATCCGGAAGCTGTGCCACGCAGCCTTTCTCCCATCTGTCAGACTTCTTAAGGTACTGTAACTTGCTGCTTTGAATGACTTCAATTGTGCTTTTCAGGTCTAAATACCCAACTTTGCACTTGGGTTGGGACACACCTTTTGGGGAGCACAAATGCATGCAGTCCTGGCTGTGTTGCCCAAGGCTGGAGAGAGGTTCTCGGTGCCCCTCACCCCACGGTGTCAGGGAGGAGAGGATGGTCTGAGCCACATTTGAGAATGAGATGATGGTCTCAGAGAATGGGCTGCCTGAGTGCCTCCCCCAAACATCCCTAAAATAGAATTAATTAACTTCTCTGGGAGGATGGGAACAGTAGTGGGAGTGAAATCTCTTACTCCTGTGTGTTTGGCTCTTGGGTTTTTTTTTTCCCTCCCTGGGGAAGCCCTTCGACCCACTTTCCCTTTAAATGGAACCTGAGAGAACAAAGGATTCTCCTCATTATTTTAAAAGCCTTGTGTCCTTAGGTGGTTGCTCAGGTAAAGACAAAGAATGAAGCTCATCAGATTGTGACTCTTTTAATGTCCTTGTTTTTAAAAGAGGCATGATAATTTTAGTCTCTTAAGTGAAGTCAGTAGTGGGAAACTATTGTTAAATATATACTGAACGTCCGCCTCCTGCTCTCCCTCTAGCTCTGACTAAAAAGACACAAAAGAATGTACTACACCTGAGCTAGAATTGCCGCCTTGTGTCTGCAGCACTCCCCTTTCTGGAAGCAAACACATTAAAGCGATGGAAAAAGTCCCTACAACTCCCTAATAATTCACCTTCATCATCTGCTGGGAGGGAAGGAAATACAAATAAAACGAAAGCAGTGCAAAGAACAGGAATTTCTCCCCAGAAAAGAGACTGTGGTAACACTTCTTTGGGAAAAGTGCCTATCTCTGGATGTCCCACGTCCATTTGAAGTTGAAAACATAAGGCAAAGTTCTTAATTCTCTTTTCCTATGAATATGGTATTGCGATTTAATGACCACTGGACATTGAGTCCAGTCAGTCACAATGGAGGATTAAAGAACTAGCTCTTTATAAATTACACTTGCAATGTTTTTTTTTTTTTTTTTTTTTCCTGAGGCTGTCTCTCCGGTTGGGTCAAGTTTGGTGTGGACAATGATCTCTGTACAGCTAAGTGGCTTCTCATAACAGTATTACTCCTGGCCTGAGTTTTTCTTATCCTGGTCAACGCAAACCAATATTAACTTTCAAAGGCTGCCCCATGTCCTGTTCAGACTCCCATCATATTGTTGCCATGGCAATCATTTGCTTCTCTAAAAGAGTATTTAGGAGGAAAGGCAGGTTTGGTAATGGGGAATGGGAGAGAAGCTTCCTTGGGTATGAGTGCTTTTGCTGTATTGGAACAACATGTGTGACAGGGCATGAAAAAGAATGAGGCCAGGGAACTACTAACACACGAATGTAAATTTTCCCCCAGAATCACTACTGAATCAAGGGACAGGGGCAAAGAATGTCTTGGCAAATCCAACTATGAATGGGAAAATTGACTCCAGCAATTCCATGTGCAATGAGAAACATTTTTCAGCTAAAGTCATTCATTGGCTTTACCCCAAAATAATGCTTAACTTACATAATGATCTTTTTAACAAGTATGTGTATATCATCCTCAATATATTATTCATTAATACTATAGTTTTTTTAATGGAAAATATTATTCATCATTTACTAGTCAAAAAACCAGCAGACAAGTATTTATTTGAAGTAGATTACTTATTTTTAGAAAGGCTGTCATCTTTTTTAGCTGAAAGTACCATCCATGCTATATACCAGTAGACATTATCAATACTACACCAATACTGTCATTGGCATGCAACTCATTCTTACCTCCTTTATTAACATGATGCTTTATAACAATACATCTAATAAAGTGCATTAGTGAGTATCCTTCCAATTCTCTCAATATCCAAAAGATTGGATGTGTTTTAATAGAGAACTTTCTTTCTAAATGATATCTGTATTTTTGAAAGATCATAGCTATAATATCCTAGGAGACTTCAGATATCGAGCACATTTCAAACTAAAAGAAAAAGTGATGCCAAGTTCTTTCAGCAATACTTAGAAAGAAATGAAAGCTGCTTTTGTAGATGAGTTACTCTGTTATCAATATCTAGATATGAATGCCATGTAATTTTTTCCCCTCTGAATTGTTGCTGCCCTGTCTTTGCTTTGTTTCCCTATGTATTCTTGCCCTGCTTTTATATTTCAAGTAAAATGGAAGTTCCTAAGTAATCATTTGCATCTTTTAGTCAATGCTCTTCCTGGTTTAGTCTATAGAGTAAATAGTTAACAACAGTAATTTTTATTGTTCTTCCCTTACTTTCTGCTCCTTCCCACCCTTCCTCCCCCTCAGTCTCTTATTCTACCTCCCCCACACTACCACCACCAGGTTAATTTGATGGATAGATTCTCTGGGCATCCAGGAGTCTATTGAAATCATAAGCTAATAAACCCAATTCTATTCAACAGGTAATTTTGTTCCTCTTCCAAGCCTTTTTCTGATGTGATGTGCCCTTTCCAGTGCCCTGACTTGTCAGTAAATGCAGTGTAGGGCATGATGGCATGATTAGATTTAGCTAAACTCCCATCACTCACCATTTCTGACAGACTGAGCTCAAGCCAATTTCCCTCCCTAGCTTTTTCTTGAAAATGTGTACCATGCTAATGTTTAGAAATGGCTTTATAATCCTTTTTCCTGAATTTCCCATTTCCTAATGGAAACAGGATACTAAAGAATTAGGAGGGGAAGGCCAGCATCTAAAGGATGAATTAAACCCAATGAATATTGGAATATACTTATTATTCCTTCTGAAAACATCTCATTTGTTGTTTTGTCCATCACAGAGCAAATTTTGAATATGCCAACCAACTCACATTTTGAATTTGGAAATAACATTTGAAAATGAATTTTTGGACAGGCACACAGTGATGATAGCCAAAAGACAGAGGCTGTTTTCAAACGGATACATTTCAGATGGGACATTTTCCAAACTATTTCTTTTCAGTTGTTGTTTGCTTCATTCTTATGTGTTTCAAGATTTCATGATACTATTAATCACAAAAAGTCAAGTTTATTTCAGTGACAAAATGTTCTTAGCATATTTCATATTCATTATCAGGTCTGTCGCTGCCATTGTTTTGTTTGGAAGGTTTTCTTTTGGTAACTTCTGTTGAATTTGAAGATTGATTTTAGGGCAGAGAGCTTTCTTTGTGTTGAAGTCTTGGTGGACTTATTTGAAGGGAAAAAATGGGCTTCTGAAAAATGGGCTGCATTGAGGAAAAAGGAAGCTCTGTACTTTAACAGATTTTGGATATACGTGCTTAAGCCTGTTTTTAATGAAGACCAAATGATCAATATCATTTTAGGAAGAGTATGACTTTGCCCACTTTGAGCAATGTCAGAAAGAGATTAAAGAAATTATATTATAGACAGTTAGGCCTAAACACTGGGTCCTAATTCCATTGTTTTTCTAACCACCTGTGTGACCTTGGGTAAATTATTTAACCTCTCCGTAACTTGGTGTCTTCCTCTTTAAAATACAGAGTTTAGGTCTTGACTTGACTTAGATACAAAGCTATGACTCCCTGTCGTGAAGGCTGCCATGTTCTGTGGGCATGAAAGAACATAGTCTATTGAGGCTAAAAATAGTTAACCTGGGTTGGATATTAAAATGGAAAAAGCACTAGAACAATCAAAAGTGTTTAAATCATAAAGGGCCTTGTCCGCTAAGCTAAGGTATTTGAGCATTACTCTCAAAATTAGGGAGTGCCACTAAAGGGGTTTTAGCAGGGAGGTGACTGCAAAATTCAGATATTAAAGCAGTTTCTCTGACTGTAATGTCTAGAAGGGTGGGGGATAGTGGGATTGGAGGCTGAGAGATTGAATCGGAGGCCTGGAGAATTGATGAGGACCTGGACTAAGGCAACAGAAATGGAGGTTCAATAAACAGGGCCTTGTTAAATTGATGAGTTGTGGTGGAAGGAAGAATTTAGGATAACTTCTGAGTTTCTATCTTTTTTTCTGTTTGGATGGTGGTTTCAGTGTCTGAGAATAAAGGTCCTGAGAAGGAAAGACGGAATTTCTCAATTCGTGGCTCCTCTTTGGTGAGCTAGATGGGTATGTCAGTTATTGATTCTAGTGGGATTGAGACAAAAATAAGGAATATAATTCCATGTTATTGATGAGTTATGACCCCATTGAATGCCTAATAACAGAACTCTTTGAAGTAAATAACATACACTTTTAGTATGTTATTTTAATATGCTACGTATGTATTAAAAGTAATGCCACTTTTAGTTTTCTTAGATTGTATTTTTGTTACTTACACTCTGCCTTCTATAAAATTATGTATAGTAAACTCCCAATTTTTTGGAATCCAGTCAAAAAGCTCAGAGTTTTGTTTTATTTTTTGTTCTCCTTTATCTCTTTTATGTTATTTTTCAAAGAAGGATTAATGAAAGTGAACTGGGAAACACAAGGGAAATAATTGATAGAGTAGTGATCAAGTTAGGCTACAGGTCAGTACAAATTTTGTCCAGGGACCAATGTTTTCTACTTCTAGAATTCCACGTAATGGTAACCAAAGTCTATGATATTGTCCCTGAAGCATAGCAAGATCCTAATGACATATGAATTGGGTCTGTCTTCTACAGCTTCTGCCAGAAATTCCAGAAACTGACTTCCCTTTGGTGTTCCCAAAATCTTAGAATACCATTATGTTGAGATTCATTTCAATTTGTATTTTAAATTTATGGCTTTTAAGATCTCTCTTTCACATCTGAAATTTTGAATCTTTACATTGCAGGTAGAATAATATCAATAACCCAGAGTTGTTACTTAGCCAGGACAAGCAACCCCTGAACCACAGGCTAGTGGGTAGCAATTAAGTTTCTACAGCAAGAGAGGAAACACACACCTATTAAATCTAGACATGTTGGTGAGTGGTGGCAAGCAAGGTCAGGGAACTTGTTGTGGACCAATTCCACTAAGTGCCTTAAAGATGGGAAACTCAAAGAATAAGTTGCTTTTAGGAAAACAGAGTGTATTGTTAGGCAAAATTTTAAGGGCTACTAATAAAGAAAATTCCATCTTTTCATCTCAGCATGCCAGCCTCAGATTCTCTAAGAAAACCTGAGAAAGAAAAGAAAAAAGGAAAGAAAATGTGCCCAAACTAAAACCCAAGAGAGAGAAAATCTCTCTGGTGTGTTTCAAATGGTGGCTTCATCTCAGGCTGCTGAACAGTGACCACATGACTTGAGTTTTTGTGAAATGTTCCTTGGGCAGCCTGAAGGAAATTCCTGAGGCAACAAGAACCCTCTTGTCTCTCTGGAGAGCTCTGTCTTCTGATGCCCTCTATTGTGCAGAGAAGAATGAAAGTGTGTGGTCACCGGGGAGGAGGGAGGACGTGGCTAGGATGTCCAAGTCCAGGGCCACCTGGCTCTGGGATGACTTGTGGAGTCATGGTAATATGGAGTGAGGTCTCTCTCAAGGGAAAGGGTTCTGCCTTCCTTGTGGATGACTTCCTAGGGGAAAGAGAACACTGCCTCTCCAGCAGTGGCTCTACATCCTCCCCCTCTCTCTGTATGTTGGTGTAAACTCAACTGGCTCCAAGTTCATTTACAGACACCTAGACTGTGTCTCTCCCTTTCCATTATCTAACGTGAAAAAGCATTTTAAAGACAGTGGCTGATGAAAAGTATTCACTAAATGTTTATTTGAAGAATAAACAAATGAATGAACATGTGAACTGTATATGAAATCCTGACAATGCTTACGAATCACTTGTGGAGCTTGTGAGCAAAGCAAATATTCCAGCCTGCCCCCAGGGGTGCTGATTCAGTAGGTAGGTGGGGGGCCCAGGAATTTGCATTTTAACAAGCTCTCCCAGTGGTGCTGATGTGAACAGCTCTTGGAAGGACCACACATTGAGCAAAGCTGCCATAGATTGAGCTGAGCTGGAGGGAAACTTAATTAAATGCCCTCTCTTACGCTGGCATCTGGGCAGAACAGATTATGTGTTAATCAACAGTAGGGGCAAAAGGATTTAAGTAAACAGTTGATGAGTTTTCATAATTTAATCATGAAAGATCATTTACAGATAGAGAGGTAAATCGAGTTCAGTTGCCCTGTTTTGGTCTGTAGATGACATAGCATCATAATCTGAAGGAATGTTTGTCCCTATTCGTTCTATTTTTTGTTTATTTATATGATATTTCTTTGTGTATTATTTTCATGAATTTTTTCAGTCATGTGACATACAATTTCAGATTTTCCTGTTCTATTGAATTTGTATGGCGATATGGTTGTGAATCCGAGCTCCCAAAGATAGTGTCCATGGTCAAGATTCTGTAGCATCCAGCATATGCCCCCCCATTTACCCTTCCCTTTTGATGGCCCTTAGAATTGCAGTGGTCACTCCAGTGCATGTCCCTTAGATTCCAATGGTATGTGATAGTACCAAGTGAGCAGTGGCCAGTTCACTTGGGGGCCAAGGCCAACTGATGCCCACAATGCTAGAGATCCTCATCCTCACCCTCCTCCGCCTGCCTACTCTACTCTACAGCCTTCAAAAACTAAGGAAGGAAGAGACTCTGCACAGGAAGGGGGGCGGGGAAGAGAACTTCTAGGACTCTCATTTACAAAAGGACATTCAAAATTAAAATTAATTTTATACTTGAAATTTTTTAAATGATTCCTAGGATTAAATCTTAAACATGGAAAATTGAGCTGAAGAAAATTTTCTTGGCTCCTAAGCGCATGAGAAAATTATAGTGCTTTAAGCGCTGGGGTGGGGTAGGGACAGGTACAAGATCTCTAGGAGGAGATCATTTAATTTTTACGTTTATCATCCATCAAATTTATGTTTAAAAGCATTTGGGAATTTTGCTCCAACCAGTGGCTCTTCTCTACTTTCATTTTCAGAGGCACATGCATGGGAATTGCAAGTTAGGGATAGCATTGATACGTTTTACTTCTCCCTCAAATAATTAAAGATTTTTCAAGGTTTGATAGATAGATAGATAGATAGATAGATAGATAGGTAGGTAGGTGGATGGATGCAGGGAGGAAGGAAGGAAAGAAGGAAGGAAGAAGGAACGAGGAAAGGATGGATCCCATTGTTTATAAATCCATTAACAGCAACATTTTATATATTGAATTGCCTTACTTAAAGTAAGATTTATCCATCAAAATGAGCTCTTTGAAAGCATGTTTCTCAAAGTGTTGTCCAAGACTGCCTGTTATAGAATCAATTTCCGTGGATTTCACCCATACCTACTAAGTTAAAGCTCTGGGAGGACCTTGAGAATCTGCATTTTAACAAGCAACCCAGATGAATCTTATGCACTGAAGCATTTGAGAGCATCTCTTCTGAAGTGTGACACTGAGTAAAGAGACAATGGCTCATTAAAATTGTGCCTCTGGCGTGACCACACTAAATATCTGATTTTTATTATTAAAAATTGAGTACCCGATAGCTCTCTCTAAATTTATATAGGCTCAGCTCTTCATGTTTCCACGTCTTGAAAGTCCCCATGCTCATGGAACATTGAATGACTTTCATAATTGTTTTTAAAGGATCATGCAGGAAAGCTAATTTAGATGCTGGAATGTCTAGTTGATAGGTAGTATCCTGGATTAGAAGAAAAGATGGCGTATTAACCTCTTTCTTGTTTACTTCAAGACATGATACACTTACATGGTTGGAGACAGAAAAATTTTGTAGTGAAGAAAGAGCACTAAGGCTAATTCTGCTCTAATCATTCCGCCATTGCTGAACCAAGCAAGCCCCCTCGCATCTACTCCTTCTCCTCTTTACTTTCTCCCAATTGCCGCAATTACCCATTCACTAAGTTGCCCAAACGGGAAAACTTGGGCTTATGCTTTGTTGCTCTTATCCCTTATATAATCAGTCAATCAGTCCTGCCAGGTTTCTTCACAAATATGTCTCTGATCCACCCCCTTCTATCTATTCCCAGTTCCCAAGATCAGTCTCTCTTTCCCTGGGGCCCAAAATACAATAGCTGTCTACTTCAAATTGATCCTTCTCACAGCCACCAGAATGGTCCACTTAAAATGCAAGTAAGATCAGGATGCTGCCCTGTTGGACATCCTTCAGTGGTTCCTCTTCTCCTGTAGAATAAAATCTAAGCTCCTTGGTATTGTATATAAGACCATCAATGATCTGTCCTGTGTCTTCATATTTTTTTTCCCTTCCTCAAATTATGGAATTCCTTATAGCTGGGCTTTTTTGCACAAGGTGTTTCCACTGCCTGGAAAATCTGAACCATGCTTTCTCCTACCTAACTCCCGCCTTCTTTTAGTACTCAACTCAGGTGAGCTGGGAGAATTCAAGAAAATTTCCCTGAATCCCCAAAGCCGGAATAGGCTCTCCTTTTATGCATGTCCATAAAAAGCCATGGGTATTTCTATCTTTGCTTTTAGCATGTTGTAGTATTATTAGCTCCTTCACCTCATTCTGAAGATCCTCTTAAAGTCAGGGATCGCATCTGAGACAATTTAGTAAGTTCAGCACTTAGCAGAGAGTCTAGGATTTTTGGGGTGCTGGATGAATTACACTTGAGTAGATAAATTTGGAGGGATGGGTAACTACACTCTTGATGCAGTGCTCTGAAGTTGCTCCTTAGAAGAACCAAATGGTATTATAGGGTCTTAGCATTTTTGTCTAATTAGAGAGTACTTTGAGCTTGAGTTGATATACTTTATATGTTCCCCAAATTGGAAGATTATTTAAGGAATTGGACCAATAGTTAGTACTCAGTAAAAGTGGTGCAGAATTAAATATGTACTCAAGGAAGAAACTATAAGTAGGTAGCACCAGGTACCTGCTTTGAAAATATTTACTGAAAGAGAAAGCGAGAGATTGAAATTACCTCATCTATTGATTATGCTGGAGAAAGGGCATTCCTTAATATAGTGAGCTAAGAGACTTTAATGTATTACCTTTAATAATGTTGGCTGGGTGACACTGTGATTTAGAGAAAGTACTATTAGACGAAAAACTACACCATTAAACTTTCTAGGCCATTCTTGCTTTATCTTTTAACTATGCCTTTGGCAAATGTCTAAAGATAATTATGTAGAAAAAATCCTGTTGCAGTATCTTGGCATTTCCATTTAAAGGTAAATGTGACTTAGGATTTGTTTTTCTGTTAGCATTAGGTTATTTTACTATATCAAGTAGCATGGATAGAAGTCAAATAGAAAAGTCTTAGTTTATCAGGTCCCTACTGGGAAAAAAATAGACCAAAGTCAAAATAAATTTCTTATGTAAGAGATGAGAAGCATTAGAAAATTATCTTACTACCTGTTGGTTAAGATCAATGATAGATTGATCTTAGAAGAAGGAAAGAAGGTAATCATTATTTTTTGGTATAATCTCCATGCTTATCCATCTCTTTGCTAGAAGAAAGGAATGAATGAAAATATTTCAAAGAATGAGCTGTCATGGAGGAATCTATAAAAAATGTTTGCTCTCTAGTGCTAGTTCATGAATAAATGATGGCTTAAACATTTAGGATCTGGTGGTTTAATTTGTAGTCATTGAAAGCTTTGGGCTAGGTTAATGACTTCCCTTTGAAAATGGGTTTCTCAACCTCAGCACTACTCACATTTGGGGCTGGAAAAATCTTTGTTGCAGGGACTGTCTGTCCTGTGCATTGCTGCAACATCTTTGGACCTTATCCACTAAATACTGAATGCACCCCCTCCCATCTCCCATTGTAACAACAGAAGATGTCTCCAGACATTGCCAACTATCCTTTGTGGGGTAAAATTACTCCCAGTTGGGACCATTGCTTCCAACATTTCTCCTTGAAGATGGATATTTTAGGGAGTGAGTAGGTAACTGATTTCACTGGAAACCTAATAGAGTTTTCCTAGTGATGTGAAGCGGGTGCTTTAACCATAGACACATTTGCTTTTCCATTTTACAAAAGCCTGAAATTTAGCTTACATTTGGGAAATTAACTGGTTGAGTTCTATTCACTAAACATGGAAAGACTAAGGAATTATTTTCTCATCTTATTGTCAATCATCGCTTGTAAGAAAATTGAATGTGGCCAATTTGTCTGAAAGTGTTTGAATGTTCCGTATATTATTGCTTTGTGAATTAAAAGCAGAGCATATTTTCATTTGATTGATATATCAAGTGAAATATTTAATTTTTACCATTATTTTGTTCTACAGTAACTTCTTCTTACAACTATTTAAGAATAATTCAATATGAAATTCATTTCAATGAATAAATGAAGAGAGTATTTTACTTCATCAAGATGACTTTCTTTGTATGATGTTAATCTCATGTGGGCAAAGATTCTGAGACAAATCCAGTAATTAGCACAAGGAGGCTATATAATTTAATTTGAAGCTGAGTATAACTAAAGCTGATTTTCAATCATTAAATTCAGCATGATCAGATGGTCAGAAAAATGAGATTTTAGCCCTAATTTTGCACTAATTAATATCCTAGCCGAGTTACCTAGAATAAATAGTTTTATCCTTCAATGTCTCAGTTTTCTCATCTATAAAATGGCAAGACTGGGGGCCTGGCCCCATGGTGTAGTGGTTAAGTTCTGTGCATTCTGCTTTGTTGGCCTGAGTTCGTGGGTTCAGATCCCGGGTGCAGACCTACACCACTTGTTGGCAGCCATGCTGTGGCAGCAACCCACATAAAAATAGAGGAAGATCAGCAATAGATGTTAGCTCAGAGCGAATCTTCCTCAACAAAAAAATAAAATAAAATGACCAGATTGGATGGTTAGATCAGGGTTGGCAAATTTTTCCTATAAAAGGATAGTTGTAAATGGCTTTGTGAGTCATGCAGTCTCTGTCGCAACTATTCAACTCTGCCTTTGTAGCTTGAGAAAGCAGCCATACAGAATACGTAACAAATGAATGGAGCTGTGTTCCAGCAAAACTTATTAATACTGTTCGTAAGTTGAAAGATCATATGTTGAAATCCTAACCCACAAAGGTGACGGTATCAGTAGGTGGGGCCTTCAGGAAGTATGCAAGTCATGAGGGTAGAGTCCTTATGAAGGGGATCAGTGCCTTGTCAAAGAGGTTCGAGACAATTCCATACCCCTGTCCACCATGTAAGGATACAAGAAGAAGTTTGTGACCTAGAAGTGGGCCCTCACTGACCATGCTAGCATGCTGGTCATCAACTTCTGGCCTCCTAAACTGTGAGCAATGAATTTCTGCTTTTTACAAGCCACCCAGTCTGTAGTATTTTGTTATAGTAGCCCAAACAGACGAAAACAGACTAGAATTTGAATTTCATATAATTGTCACATATCATGAAATGTCACTCCTACTTTCAACCTTTTTTTAAATGTGGAAACTCTTCTTAGCTCACTGGCTGTACACAAACAGAGGCAGGTGGTACTTGGCCGTGAATTGCACTTTGCGAACCGTGATATGATTAAGGTTGCTTGTAGCTCTAACGTTCTTGGATCAAGTAGGAGTGATAGAAAGCCATTGCATGCCGCAATTTATGTTAAAACGACTTCAGTATCTGAAAGGGCTGAGAGTAATTCATCCATTAATTATAATAATATTCATCTCACGCTCATTGGGGAGCGGTGTGTGGTGGGTTTGCTGTCTCACGATGTAGCTCGCATTTAGTAAATGTTAGTAGGGGAATGCTTTTTTTTCTCTCTCTAAAAACATGAATGCCTCGGTTCTTCAAAAGAAGCCATTATTCACAAACTATTGAAATGTACAGAGACTGAGAGTGAAATGATATTAAAACTTAACGTTTGAAAAGTCCTTTCCAATTTGCAGAGTCCATGCTTTACATCAAATGAACTGAACTTCAATAGCAATCTTGTGAAACTAATGTAATAAACACAATTATTCCCCTTTTTAGCTGAAAAAATTATGGCCCAGATAGATTAAGCCACGTATTAGTGGACTTTTGTGATTCTAAACTCAGAATTCCCTCCCTTGCACTCCTCTGCATCTCGCGGTTGGGTCTCCCTTGGAGACCCAACTGGATTATGGTCATCTCATGTCTCAATAATACAAACAAGTAGATCATTTGGGTCCTTGACAGCAAAAAGAGTTAAGCATAGTCTCAAAATGATTATTGACAAGATGCAAAACTTCTCTGAATCTTAGTTTCCTTAATTATAAATTAAATAAAAATCCTATGTTATATTGTTCAGAAATTAATACCTGTTTGATGTTGGCCTACACTGTAGTTGGTATTCCGTAAATATGAGTTCCTTTCTTTCAACCTAATAAAACGGAAATGGTGCTATGCAAATAAACAGAATGCAAGATGTCTTTTGTAATAATTTGGATTTAAGAAATACATATTATTTATGCACAACTAATTACACTTCGTAGTTATTGTAGGTTGTATTTTTCAGGGTTCTCCAGAGAAACAGAGGCAATAGAGTTTGTGTATGTGTGTGTGTGTATGTATGATTTATTTTAAGGAATTGTTGTACACAATTGTAGAGGCTTGGCAAGTCCAAAATCTGATGGAGGAGGCTGGCAGGCTAGAGATTCAGGAAAGAGTTGCAGTTTGAGTACAAAGGCAGTCTGCTATAGAACCAGGAATAACGAATGTTACAGATGAGGTTCAAAGGCAGTCTTCTGAAGAATTCTTTCTTGCTTGGGGGAGGGTCAGCCTTTGATCTATTCAAACCTTCAACTGATTAGATGAGGCCCACTCACATTATGTAAATCAATGATCTTTACTCAAAAACCACTGATTTAAATGTAAATCTCATCCAAAAACACCTTCACAGAAATATCCAGAATGTTTGACTAAATATCTGGACACTGCGGCCTAGCCAAGTTGACCCATAAAATTAACCATCACACAGATCATTGTTATAGTTATATTAAAATTACTATTTTAGATGTAGTTTTCTTGCATAAAGCAGAAATCCACTCATGCTAACTTAAATAAAAATTTTGCTCTAAGGCTAATCTCTAGCATATCCAGCAATTGGAATGGAAATACAATGCAGGGACCCAGGCTTCTCTGTTATGGGGCCCTAGAGTCTCTCATTTGAATTCTCTTGGCCCATCTGCTCTGTACGTTGGTTTTTCTTTGTAGACCAGGTTCCTCTCTGACTCTGTCGTTTGCTAACACTTGCCACAGTGTCCAGTTCTATGTGCTCTTGCAGTTGTATTCCTTACATCCTACCAGTTTGTCTCCCATTCTCCACAGGAATCTCATTGACAGGTTCCATCAGATATCCACCTTTGCCTGTGTAGCTACAGCCAGGGAGATTGAATCACCAGGTATAAATGTGGCCCCCTAGACCCGTTCTTCCAGTAGGTGATGTGGTTGGGAGCAGATTCTCTTAGCAAAGTTGTACATACAATGCTTCACTAATTCAATTAGCGTGAATCTCCTGGACACATAATAGTTTAGCGGTTCTGGAAGCCACTCAGACATAAAAGGTACTGCAAGTAATCTAAGGTTTCACTCTGCAAGCGAAGATAACCAATTAGTCTGCACCTTTTGCTAGCATGTAACAGGAGGAAATTGACTCTAACAACAAAATCTGATTTTAGGAGTACTATAAAGACAATATTTCTGACGGAGAGCCTTAGAAAGCCTGGAAAAATAGACTCTCCTCCAGTGGAGTAACACACTGAAATCAAGAGAAAACACTTTTACAGTCCCACTATCAGATGGCCTGATGGGCTCCAATGTCCCTTTAAATGCCTCCTTGAGTTCCCCCATTGTTCATGGTTTCACCACTGCTGAAAGGTCCTATGGAGCTTGTAATGGGGTTTGTCACCTCTTCTGGCCGAATAAAATTGCACCAACCCAAATTTATATCCCTGAGATCTGAAAGCAAAGTAGCACATTGTTTAGAAGTAGTAATATGATAGTTAACTGAATATGAGAAAAGTTTTATGATTTTTAAAAAAATTAACCATGTTTCAAGGAATTTAGTATAAGAGAGATTAATGTTTAATCAGAATATTCCTGTTTTTGTCAATGTTCTTTTGAAGGAGAAAAGTTCATACACGTTTAATGCTGCCAGAATGAGTATTGTTTTGTTTTCAGGTGTACAGCAATTCACAAATCAAAACAGGAACATGACATTAGCTCTTCTCCCCCATTCATTCACATACTTATTCCTTCTGCAATCATCTATTGCCACAAGTCAGAAACTGCAAAGGTACTGGAGATTCAAAGATGAAGAATACTGGGCTCCCTATCAAAAAGAGCTAATAATGGAGTTAGGGAGACAGACAAGCAAATTGGAAATGAGCCTGTGGCTTGATACAAGTTTTCATATTGGTGAGCATAGGTAAGGAGCACAAACATAGCCTGAGGGTTACTAGATAAGGAAACTCTTGAACTGAGGATTGAAGGAGATAGCTATGGGAAGTTGGGGTAGAAAGAGTGTTCCAGATAAATGGAGTGGCATGTGCAAAGGAAAGGAGGCATCCTAGAGAATATAGCGCTGGGAGGGAACTCCCACGAGGGTTGCTGAAGTGTAAAGTATAAAGGGAATGTCGTGGTGAGAAGTGGGCTGAAGAGAGGAACGTGAAGTTGAGGGGCTGCTGCTGGTGGTGGGTGTGGGGTCCGTTTATTTAGACTGCTCTAGTGTACAGCTCATACTCACTGAAGTCTGCCCCGTTTAGACTGCTCAAGTTGAAGTGCAATGCTGCCACCTCCTCACCCTCTGCCTCAAAGGAGCTCTGTAGATAGCACCACTGTCCCCAGCTGCGCAAATGCAGAGGCGAAGAACCCAGATTCATTAGTCAATAAATGTTGGAATTGTTCCACAGCCGTAGGATGTTCTATTAAGAGGGTTACACTGTGGGAGGGATCTTCGCTTTTCCTTTCCTTCTTTTTTTTTCTGTGCCCCTGGCAAACTCATTTTCCATATCCAAACCACTTTGCAAACTGCCTCATCATGGAGAAATGTTTTGTCATGTTTTATACATTTTTAAATGTTTTCATCCAGAGTGATAATGGCCCTATGAGAATTACAGGAAACAAAAGCTATGGCACAGAACGTCTTTCTTTTGCTGTGGACAGCTATAAAATGTTAGGCAAAGGGAATACTAAGCTTACTTTGCGGCTGTCAATCATGGCATGTCACTGAGCAGAAGGGGTCCGTGTGCCTTCAGGTGTGTCCCCATTCAACAAACGAACTCTAGACACGGAGACTATTGAAATCTCAACTGACTTCTCCGGGGTGGTCATCCTCCACCGTCCTGTAAAAGCCTCTACAGGTGAACTACTCAAGCAAACAGTTGAACAGCATCAGGAAAACTTCCTTAAATTAAGCTAAACTTACATATAGTAAAATTCATGAGTTTTAACTATAAGCTGCATAATTTTTAAGAAACGCAATCACTATGGGACTACCACTTATATTAAGACATATCAATTTACATCACCCTAAAAAGTTCCCTGTTGCCCGTTCCTGTTAATACCACCCAAGCATCACCCAGGGTAACCACTGTCAGGCTTTTATCTCTGTATTAGTTTTGCCTGATTTAGAATTTAGTATTTTGACTAAGTGGAATCATACAGTATGTACTCTTGTTTCTGGCTTCTTCTGCTCAAAATAATGCTTCAGAGATTCATCCATTTTTGTTTTATCTATCATTTTGTCTAATATCATGTGGTATGAATACACCATAACTGATTTATCCTTTTTCCTGTTAATGGACATTTATTTCCCGTTTTGAGCTCCTACAAATAAAGATGCTATGAACATTCTTGTGAGCCTCTGCACTCATTTGTCTTGGTTATTTACTAGGAATGGAATTGCTGTGTTATAGGGTTGACATATATTTGACCTTAGAAGAAACTACCACAGAGTTTTTCAAAATGGTCATACCATTTTATACTCCCTTTAACACAACATGTGAGAGTTTCAGTGACTGCATATTCTCATCAAAATTGGCATTGTCTTTCTTTTTTTAAATTTTGGCCATTCCGATGGGTATATAGTTCTATCTTATTGTATTATAATTTTTATTTCCTTCATGAGTAATGTGGTGTTAAATTTCACATGCAAAAATATTTTTTAAAAACAGTAACAATAGCAAAAAATGTATGGATGAAGTTGAAGCAAGAGGGGACAAAGTAAAACTTTTTTTTTTGGTGAGGAAGATTTGCTCTGAGCTAACCTCTGTTACTAATCTTCCTCTTTTTTTTGGTGAGGAAGATTAGCCCTGAGCTAACACCTGTGCCAATATTCCTCTATTTGGCCTGTGGGTCACTGTCACAGCATGGCTTGACAAGTGGTGTAGGCCCATGCCTGGGATCTGAACCTGCAAACCTGGGCCACGGAAGTGGAGCACGCCAAACTTAACCACTATGCCATGGGGCTGGGCCCAGAAAATAAACTTTCATTGAGCTATTATTGTGGCTAAGAATCAAGATATGTGATTTACACTTTGTCATTTAATCTATAATAATGAGGTATTATTATCTCCAGTTTCCAGTGAAGAATTTGTGATTGAGAGACATTAAATAAAGTAGGAATAGTAATAATATTAATTACTTTGCAACGTCGTTGGGAGAAAAGAATGAGTTATACACATTTATACACACTGTGATTTTACATAAAGTACTGAGAATAGTGCCAAGCATACATGAGAAGCACTCAATATGTTTTTGCTGTTTTGAAACATAATGCTACACATTGTAAATAAAAAAAAAATTATCTTGTGGCTTTTAAGGAAAATAAGAATGTGGTAGGCTATGGATTTATCCAGCTGAATTAATACAGGGAAATTTTCCAAAATCTTGGCTATACCACTAGGGATGTGTTCACGTTAGTGGTGATGGTCACCCTTGAAGAGTTGCTAAATCGTCGTTCTCAATGTCCTGATTGTTCTCAGCTATAGTTATTCTATAGAGCTTGGTTTGAATGGAGAGTATCCACATTTCACAAAGAGGGCAAGCCTGTTGTTAATTGACTGATGAATTCAGTGCTTCCACCAAACTTCTCAGATGCATCCTATGCATGAGACGTCACACTGAATGCTGGAAATACAAACTTGTATGGTGATTATGGCTAGCCTTCATGGAGCTGAAGAGAAGACTGTCTTTCTGAGTGTGTTCCATCCCCTCAACCCATCACATCTAGTTCCTTAATCAATTATCCTTAGGCCACTTGGGCTGCTTTGCAAGACTTACTGACTTCCAATTTCTGCAATTAGCAAGATTTTTGTGTTCGGCGCAGGGTTTTTTGTTTTGTTGTTTTTGCTTTGAGGTCCCCTGTAAGTAAATTTCAAAGATCACAGTGACACAAATGACTGTGCCAGTTTTTCATAATTTTTTCCCTCAACTTTGGCTTCTGAAATTTGAGACCTTATTTGGCAGTCCTCTCAAATACAGAGTCATATTTTGACTCAGCAGCTTGAAAGGCTAGTTTTCATAGGATACTCAGCCATAAGAGAGAAGATACTTATCACTTTGTTCTAAGGTTCCTATTTCACTTTTTCTTTCTAACTTTCATTCTATAATAAGAAAATTTAACAGAGGTATTTACTTTGGTTACAGTCGGGATTCAATGGAAAAAAATAATACAAGTGTTTGAGAAAACTTCCAAGAAGGTAATTCAGCATGCGATTTATTAGGGATAGATATTTTTATTTAATTTTTAAATTATTTGATTATTGAGTCATATTGGTTTATAACACTGTAATTTCAGGTGTACATTATTATATATCAGTTTCTGTATAGACTGCATCGTGCTCACCACCAATAGTCTAGCTTTTATCAGTGACCATGTATATGCGCCCCTTTACTGCTTTTGCCCTTCCCCCACCCCCTTTCCCTCTGGTAACCACTAATCTGTTCTTGGGGATAGGTATTTTTAAATGACCAAAGCTGTTATCCTCTTTTCTTATTTACATTCCTCATCTGTCAAAGAGGACCTGAGGTAAGAATATCTTTGTTTAAAATTAAAAACCAATTTCTTTGGCTAGTTTAAAAATTTTTTTTAATATACCTCAGAATTCTGATAAAACACAAATCTTGGGAGCAGGGAAATATGCATTTGTTTATCAGAAAGGGGCAAAGAATATGTGCTGGACTCAGAACTAGAAATCAGTTTAACTCAATAAATATTTTTGAGCATTTCCAAGCTTCATGCTAAGCATTAGCAATACAGAGATGAAAATGACACGATCTATACATTCTAGGATCTGACCAACTAATGGGAGAAATTGACATGAGTATTTAATCATAATACTTTCTAATAAAAAATATAATAGAAAAGTGTTCTAGATATTACAAGAGAGCAGTGTGTGAATTAACTAATTTTGCTTGAGGAAAAAGGCACCATTAAATGGGTTATATTTGGGTTGTATGAATCTTAAAAGACAATTTCAATAGGAGGAGAAGAAAGGAAAGGGCATTCCAGGTGGAGAAAAGAGTATGTTCAGAAGCATCATGGTGTGAATGAGCAGGGCATGTTGAGTGATTTGAAGTTGGTCAGTGTAACTAAGTAACAGGCTTGAGGCAAAAGTAAGCAATGTGGCAGGAGCTAAGATAGGAAATGAGAAGTCCTTCATGTGCAATGCTCAGTAGTTTGGATTTTACGTCTTAAATTGTTTCTAAAATGTTCTTAGGGAAAATCGTATTCAATAAATGTTTACAGAAATCAGCTGTGTGGCAGAATCCGCACTAGGCGCCCGGAACACAGATGAGTAAAAATTCATTCCCAGCCCTCAGAAATCCCAAGTGTAGCTAGACCATAGAAGTAACGGCAGTGATTCAAGGGCAGATATGTCTCTTTACTTGACAGGAAGGGACTTGGGAGCATAAGAGAGGGGGCTTTATTTTGCTTTACCTTTGAAAGAACACGTTCTATTCACTACCAAGATAAAAATTTTCATGTTGTGAACCCAAACCTTAATATATCTGTAATGCCATTTCTGATTTTGCTTTGGTATGGAGGAGATGCTTGAAATATATTTGAAAAGAAAAACTCATGCTAGAATTCCACTTTCATAGATTTGATGATCAAATCACACACGTATGCCCCTAAAAGGAAAGCTGGAATAGAATCTTGATTTAATTGCTTCTTCTGAACCACGCAGAGAAAAAGATGGTTGGACTTTGCAGGCCTTTACCAGTTTTGTTGTCGATAATACAAGAGGTGGATGTTTAAATGTAGCTTTCTCACAGGGGAAATGCTGTCCCAGAAGCCAATGACCTAAATTGTCTTTGAACATCAAACTTTCTAAAGTGAAGAGGACACATCTGCCCTTTGAATATTAAACTAGTCACTAAACTGGGTCAGAAGGCCTACAAAGAGCGCATTTACAGCATTCTCTTCTCTCCTCACAGGAAGTGATGTCTTGGATTTTATTACCTTGAAGAAATTAATCGTATTTCCTGTGCAAATTGCTTCTGATGGAAGTTGTGTTCTGCGATATTCATCTTTGATAATAAAGCCTTGTGCCAATTTTTAGATTTCCTTAACTGAGTTTGAACTAATTCCTTGGGAATTACTCATCCCACCCTAAATGTGTTGCCCACTTGTCTCCTCTATCCCTGTCTTCAGTTGCATGTGCACACACAATGCAGCCCTCTCTTCAGTCATTAGAAACAGTCTTCACAACTGTTTGAGATGGCTTCAGCAGATTTTCTTACATCAGCTTCCTTGGAAGGAGGAAGTCAGCAAAGACTATGAAAACACCCTCAAATGCTTTAAACCTCAGTTTCCTCTTCTGTAAAGGAAAAAATAATGATGCCTCCTTCCTACGGTTATTATTAAGACCAAATAAAGTAACGCACAGAAAGCACTTACTTACTTAAGGCCTTACGCATAGTAAATGCTCAATAAATATTAGCTATTATTATTTGATGTTGAATGAATGAAAGGGAGCTTAGAGTCATAACACAAATGTAGCACAGATCTCAGGTGGAGGCTAAGTTGTATTTTCTATCCTGGCATGTGTAGAGCTGGTACAATGGGCTTGCCCAGGCTTCTTGGGAAAGAAGTCATATAAAGGTACAGTTACACATAAGCTTGGATCATTAAAAAGGGCCCACATCAGAGAGGAGGGGTGGTGTGGTATACAGCATTGTAGCCACCCTGTGCATTTCAGGAAGCAGGGATTGTGAATTAAATATGGTGAGGGGAGAGGGACGCTCTTTTCCTGTAAAGTGCCTGAGATATTGGAAGTACCAGCTAACATTGCTTTGGCTCTGTGTCATGGTGTGAGACCTAAGGAATGGGGAACGAGCACCCCCTCCCAGGAGAGAAGAAAGTAGGGATGCCTAAGGAGGCATGGGCGTCACATCCCAAGTGGTGGGCCTAGGAGTACCGACACTTGAGAGATGCCATCACAGGTTTCACCTGCCACTGAAATCTGCAAGGCACTCCAAGACATCTTTGGACAAGACTTGAGGAGGATTAGAAATCCTCTGGTTGAGGTTAGAGATAAAGAACTAGGCTACAATTACATCCATACTTTTACAACTTCCCGGCCAGTGTGGTTGGAGGAACAGGAATTATATAGAATTCTGGAACTGAG
Organism: Equus quagga; assembly: GCF_021613505.1. Lineage (NCBI taxonomy): Eukaryota > Metazoa > Chordata > Mammalia > Perissodactyla > Equidae > Equus > Equus quagga. The sequence continues at coordinate 100,726,808 of NC_060272.1, forward strand.
AAGAATGTAACTGATCATCTGGTCCAATTTTATCCCTTAACCTCTGGTCCAGAGAGTTTAAGTGATATTCCCAAGGGCACCTGCAATAAGAATCTGAATAACAGGGCCAGCCCGGTAGCGTGGTGGTTAAGTACACTTGTTCTGCTTCGGCTGCCCTGGATTTGCAGATTCAGATCTGGGTGCGGGTCTACACACAGATCATCAAGCCAGGCTGTGGCAGTGACCCACATACAAAATAGAGGAATATTGGCACAGATGTTAGCTCAGGGACAATCTTCCTCAAGCAAAAAGAGGAAGATTGGCAACGGATGTTAGCTCAGGACCAATCTTCCTCACACAAACACACACACAAAAAAGAATCTGAATAACAAAGTTTGGGTGACAGAGGCGCATTCACCACTGCATATGCCTGTTACCTACTAGCTTTATGAAACGTGTGACTGAGCTGAATGGTGTGTGAAAGTGATTGCATTAAACCAGAAAACACCAGTAGGACAGCCTGGCTTGGTTTGTTTCCCCACACGTGTCTGCTCCTTTATCTCTCCTTAAGGGTCGTTAGCTAACTGACGACATGAAAACAAACTTCTTGAATTCCTACTCACTAAATCCATTACTGGTGAGGTGCCTCTGTGTTCACACTCAGAACCATTGATTTCTACCCCTTATTTTTAGTTGTTTCTTTCATTTTCTTTTCATTACTTTTCAGCTTGGGATTGTGTTAGTAGAGTGAGGATGCCTAACATGATCCATGGCCCTAATAAAGGGGCTAATAGGAGATAAGTGAACATATTACACACGTTCCAGTGTTGACTGCAGAACCATCATTACACCGTGAAACTCTTGTGGCATGAGCATGCATCAAAGAGGCCATGGCTGTAGTGGGTGGATTTTCGCATCCTCTTTTCTTCCTCTTTATTGCAGGATGCTCACGAGAGTCCTGGCTGGTATTAGGAGCTTTCCTATCTGCATCTTTCCCTTACTGGACTGATTTCATCATATCTCCCTTCCTTTGCCACATCTCTAACTTCATGCCATCTGTGATATTTGGCAGCTGCTAGTTAGATCCAAAGTACCCCTTGGCCCCAACATCTCTCGATTTGGATGAAGCGGGAAATACTTCATCTGTTGGCAATTTTTTTCAAAACCGTAATTGGTTATTTTGTCACCTGTGACTTTGGGATACTCTCTCCCTTCTATTTGGCACTGTTGGGCACTTGGACCTCTGTTGACAGCTATTTTTAGGTCCTAAAATGCAGAAGCACATAAGCTTGAATAGTGGGAAATTTGTTTTTCCTGTGGGGCGTGTATTTGGTTCTAGGAGAAATTCAGTGGTGCCAATGAGGATAAGGAGAATACAGAATTGCAAGTGTCAGAAAGTTCTCTGTGGTGAGTTTTATGCTCAGAAAGGTTTAGAAGAAACCAGAAACTAAAAAATATATATTTATAGATAAATATATTTTTGTACATAATATTAAGTGTAAATAAATACTCTACAGACATGTAAGTTAAATGTACCCTAGCTTATACTACGTGTGTGTGTGTGTGTGTGTGAGTGTGTATGTATGTGAAATGTTGGCCAGTTGGATATATATGTACATCTGAAAGTCTTAATATTGCCACGTGACAAAATTACTGACAATTTTTATTTTCTTACATATTTTCAGAGTTTTTCAGTTTTGTTTTCAAATGAACATGGAGCCCTTTTATAAAAAGGAACAAAGAAACACTGCAAAGCAAATCCATGCTTGAGTCTTTTTTGACAACAAACTATAAAAGCTGCCAGAGTCAGGAACGATGCAGAAATTGCTAATGTTACCTGGGCTGTGGCCACATAGGTCACAGGAATTAGTTTCTCCTCCCTCCTCCTTCTCTGAAGCACCAGCTACTTTGAACAAAATAATATATGTGACCAATTAAGTGACTGCTATGGTGTAACCAACCAGATGACACTAGCAACTGTTCTAGAGACAAAGTCTGATTACGTTTGAATTCCAAATTTGTATTTTCTCTCAAATAGTTCCAGATAGCATCTTCCCACTCACTCACAGAAATTGCAGAAACATGAATTAAGTTGACCACCAGCTGATCTGGAAGTTAGTGTTTAATCATGAAGGACTGTTTGTTTATAGATAATGATTGCAGCACTGCGGGTAAAAACAATCTGCCAGTGCCATGTGAGCTTCTTGTACTTGCTTCACCATTGTACTTAATTGGGTGTGTGCACACAGAGGATGGTGGACCCTGCAAGCTTCTTGCCTACTGCCTTCCTTTCTCACTCTCAACATCTGGAAGAGTTCCATGGCACTCAGAGGCGAGACAATATGTAGTCTTCACTTTTTCTCAGGTTTCCTGACTCAGGTTATTCTAATGATTTTCCGTTAGAAATTTGACCATGGACGTAATTATCTTCTTCCTTCAGATCCTAGCAGGGTGGTTCCAGCAATTTTTAGTAGTTAAAGAAAGAGGAAAGCAACCAGTTATAAAGATCAATTGCCATAAGAGGCTACCACACTCCACTCTGTTTTGATCCTGGATAGAAGCATAGCATTTAGAACATTACTGTGAATTTACATTTTTTTCTGACCACTGATCTATTTTTAGGTAGGAGCAAATGAGCTTATTCTTGAAACGTTAACTTCACTTAAAATCAAATCTAGTCCTTCAGAAGCAAGAAGGCTAATCTTGGAAAGCTATCCTGCTTGAACAATACCTGTGTTAAACTCTTAACTGGGAAAATGTCATGGTGTCTCCAGAAAACCACAGGCCCACTTTGCCTGGGCTATCTGACAATGGAAGAGGAGAATTGTAATTCTTTGAGAAGTTACTCTGATAAAGATCTCAAGCATCCACCCTGTATCTCTGGTAGCTATGTAGGTGAGCAATGGAAATATCTGTGTAACTATTAGAAGAGAATAAATTTAAGTGTAAAATTCTCAAATCCTCCTGGGGTTGGAAGAGTTAATTTTGTCTCCTACCTGTTTTGGTTTGTGGTTAAAAGCTTATAAGAAACCATCCAAGATTATAAATAAGGGGATCTTCCTTTGTGTCCCATGTCACCCCCCAATTCCATGTTCTTTTGTGAGATAAGAAAAAGAAGGGAATCTGGGAAATGGTTCTCTCTCTTATGCATGACAGTGGAATCAGTTTGACCCCTTCTGTATTCCTTTAATAAGCAAATCTTTTTCTAGTGAAAGCAGGAGAGGTTTTGTTCACATACATTTTAATAGCCTAATGTAAACAGAAACGCCATCCCAGAATCAAAAAGGGAAATAGTTGTATGTCCTTTGAGCCCCGCTCCAGATGAAAGTCAAGGCGTTTCCCAGGGCTTGGATCACAGTCCATTTTGTAGAGTCATCTGTGAGGACGATATGGTTCCTCTTCTGAATACAAAGTAGTTGTTCTGGATGGAGTGTGTTCAGAAGACTTAAGATCTTCCAAAACTGGAGAGCTTTATAGCTGTCCTTTTCCTGGCCCTCCCTGTAAACCCTGACTGTATCCCATGAGATCAATGTTATATTGCTGAGTTGAATGTCTCTATTTTATTCTGAGGATGGATTTATTTTCTTTAATGATATAAGTGATTAAACCAGAGGCAGTTTGATTTTTAGAATGTGTCTTTATAATAATATCTAAAGTAGCACAGAACAATTATTGTATGACAGACACTGTGCTTACTAACTTCGGCACATTTAGCTCATTCATCTTCCCAACAGCCCCATGACATAAAATCGCCCTTTCTGCATACAACTTAGAGCAGTAGATGTACATTGCTGTAAATGGTACCTGAGGTTTGAACCTGGTCTGTGCCCTTAACTACTAACTGATTTCTTCCTACTCTGTTCCTCTTGCTGTGTTCTTCTGTCTCTTCCATGGAATAAGAGGGATTCTCTAAAACAATAAAGCACAGCACATAGAAATGGAAGAGAAGTAGGGAAGCAGTCAAGCTAATAAAATGAGACTATAAAGGAGTGGGCAGAAGATTCAATTTTCCAATCCTAAACGTCTGTCAGAGACAGTTTCTACAAGAGGAAGGACCTTGTCTATTCTTTCATTCTTGCATCCTGAGCACCTAGCACAGTGCTTGGCAAATGGAAGCAAATATTTCTAAATAAATTAATGTTTATATTATACCATCCATAAATTTATCACAATGTTTACTGTCAAAGATACATTATAATGACAACCAAAGAGCAGAGGACATTGATTTTGTCAATTCAAGTGAGTGCTGCCATGTTGGCCTTAGAGATTCAGACGTTTAGAATCAGAGCAGAAAGAAATGGAATGCTTAATTTATTTTGTCTTTGTTATTCTTAAGTCATTATTGCAGTATTAAGAATTATAACTGACATTGTTTGTGGATACCTTCCTAAGCAGATCTTGAAACTTCAAATTGAGTATATTCTACAGTTTATAAAATATTAAGAAGGGAAAACAGAAAAATCTATACTTGGTAAGCGAAGAAGTTAGCCTTATGCCATTAGGGAAACAGATTTGTGAGAAATCACATTTAAATTTCAATGACTCTATGTCTGCTCATGTTTATCATGAAGATGGATAATCAGTGTTGTTTTATTTTCTATAGTTTAATAACCTTGTTCAGGTTGTTCCACGGCACACCTCCAGAGGGCACCATTCCCAGGGAGGTAAATCTATGGGAATGGTGCTTTTGGTTTAAGGGGTGCTCTAGTTTCACAGTCATCAGCAGCCCTGCCTTTCCTTCTCTACATATAGACTATTTAGGCCAAAGCAATAGATTCTTATTTGCAAAAAAATAATCAATTTATCCAGGGAATTGTTTTCATATTAATATAACAATTCATTTTATTTTTAGCATTTATTGAGTACCTATGTCAAATTCTGGGCTAGAAGCTTGCAGATGAGTAAGACATGATTTCTAAATGAGAGTTACCATCTGTCAGAATGAAAAATACTAAACTGATATGACGGTATCTTTATCTATAGACAGATGTGATTGATGATCTACTGGTACAGATACGTGAGGTATAGAAGTGTAGAGATATAAATAATACATGGTTGTGCTTGGATAGCTAGAAACCAAGGTTATTATGGTATTCTAAATTTGAGGCATCCACGCACAATTCTTGATGCCTCATATACACCCTCACCATTCATGATAGCCAAACTCCCTCTTTCCAATACTGGAAGATGCTTGGAAACTGGCCTTTTCTAGGGTTTATATCTTTGATTTTATTTAGCAATACATGTAACTAGGGATTTCCTTTGTATCCACCATGGCTCTTTGTGAGCTGAAAATGACAGAAAATTTAATCCCAAACAATTTAGAGCATAAAGTAAATTTATTGGGTTCTGTAATTGGAAACCCCAGGAGTTGTTTGGCTTCAAGTAGACAATGTTGATAGTATTTGGTTTCTCTTGTTCCATCTTTGCATTATTCTTCTAAATTTATCTTGTCATGTTTCAGAGGCTCTGATCAGGTCCTGTGGCAAATCCAAACCAACCATTTTTGAGAGGGGAATATGATGCTCTGCCCAGCTTAAGCCTACATTACGTACTTCCAACCCTGAACTGGGATGGATTTTCAGCTGAAGAATAGGGACTGAGACTGAGAGAAAGGTGCTTCCTCAGAAGTTTTGAGTTTCAATTACCAGAAGTAGGGTGAAAGGAACTCCAGGTGGCAGAAACAAGAGAGATCAATTACAGAGGACATAAAGTGAAATTTGACCTTCTTTATCCTTTACCACAATAACACAATTTTTGTAATAAAAGCTGTCAACATGCCAAGGAATGAGATGTCCAGTCTGCAAGGGAATGGCAAGCATAGCGTTTTTAAGTTTTGACATTTCAAGGTGTTCCATATTGAGCCAGAGTCAAAAGGTAGGGTCACTAGCCATTAAGTAAAGCTTAATTTAGAATGTAGAAAATGACAGTAAATTTTTAAGACTTGCTAAAAGGAAAAAAGGTGATGGTGTGTTAAAAAAATTTCCTACTATAGAGATGAATCAAGAATCTGAAAGTTTTATTGGAGCTTTTAAAATCCTTCCATATGACTACACTACTAATAGTGTATAACGTTTATTAGTTACTTCCTATATGCCTGGCTTTATACTAAATACTTATAATCCTTATGGTGACCCCAAGAAGTAGTAGTTGTCCTCGTTTTGCAAATGAGGACACTGAGGCTTGGAGAAGTTCAGTAACTTGTCTAAGATCATAGAGTGAGTGAGTAGTAGAGGCAGCCTTATAGTTTGGTGCAATTTGAGAGACAATGACTTAACCCGTGCCCTCAGCCTCCTCCATTAACAGAAACAGCCCATAGTGAGAAAACCAGTTGTCTCCTTGTTTTGTACTGGTCCAGGCAAATAGGAAGAGCAGCATAACAGCCTGGGAAGCATATTTCAGGGGGGACCTTGATAAACCTGGGGGCGTGGTGTGGAGGATGGCCAAGATGGTGATGAGCCTGGAAATTGGCAGGTTCATATCAAGGAAAAGAGACATAATGACTTTACCTATGTCTTAGTTCAGGCTGTAATAACAGGTTGCCATAGACTAGGCGGCTTAAATCACAGAATTTATTTCTCACAGTTGTGGAGGCTGGAAGGCTGAGATCAGAGCGCCAGCATGGTCAGCTTCTAGTGAGGGCCTCTCCCTGGTTCCCAGATGGTGGTTTTCTTACTGTGTCCTCACATGGCAGAGAGCAGAGTGAGAGGGAGCAAGCTCTCTTGTGTCTTTTCATATAAGGGCACTAATCTCATCATGAGGGCTCCACCCCCATGCCCTAATTACCTCCCAAAGGCCCCATCTTCAAATACCATCACACTGTGGTTAGAGTTTTAACATAGGAATTTGTGGGGGACACAAACATTCACTCCATAGCTTCCTACTTGTGAGAACCGAGAACCGGCTTGTAGATATGGAATTATACTTACCCTGCATAGAAAGGTTGCTGGATGTTTCAGAGCAACAGTTTGCAGCTAAGGAAAGAGTTCTTAGCAATTCTCCTTTAGCATAGGCCACTCTTTCTGTCCAGAAAGCTGCTCTACTCTCTTTAATGGTCTAGATTCAACCCGTCCTTGAGACCTTAAAATGCCATTTATTCCGTGAGGCCTTGCTTGATTCCCGTCACCACTGTCATCAAGCCAAGATAGCTACTTCCAGTAACTTCCAGAGCACTAAGACTCTGCTGTTCCTAAGACACTCCCCACCCCTGGGGAGTGATAAATTTATCCATGGTGATAAATTCCTGCATTAAGTGGAAGGTACGTTATATGACTTCCAGGACCCCATTTTCTTCTAAGACTCCAAAATATTTATGGCATAATTTTATTCCTATTTTGTATTTTTTCACATCATTGTTCAAATATCACTTTATGCATCTGACCGAAAAAAAAAAATCCAGGAGCCGGCCCTGTGGCCGAGTGGTTCAGTTCACATGCTCCACTTTGGCGGCCCTGGGTTTCACAGGTTCGGATTCTGGACGCGGACATGGCACCGCTCATCAGGCCATGCTGAGGCAGCATCCCACATGCCACAAGTAGAAGGACCTACAACTGAAAATACACAGCTATGTACTAGGGAGCTTCAGGGAGAAGAAGGGAAAAAAAAAGATTGGCAACAGATGTTAGCTGAGGTGCCAATCTTAAAAAGAAAATCCTAAATGAATTTCTGGCTTTGACTTATCTAGATGTCTCTAGCTAGACAGAAATACTTTCAGGTGATATAAAGAAGATACAGATGGTAACAGATACAGATAGTAACAGACTATGTCTGTATTATCTCTTTTTTCCTTTAAAATGAATATTTATTGCTCTTTTCTAATTACAAAAATAAAGCATGTTCATAAAAAGGGAAATACAGAAAACACTCAGTAGGTACACAATAATTATGAGGTAACTAAAGGCATAAAAACAAAAATTTACCCATAATTTTGTAACTCAGAGATAACCTCTTTAACTTTTTTTCCTGATATTTTTCTGCACATGTGAATATATTGGTTGTATTGCTGTCTCTTATATATCCCTAAGCAGATGATCTATGCAAGTTATATGCAGGTAGAAATGTTATAAAAGAAAAATACACTTTATATGTATGTATTCTTGCATGTGTGCCATATCATTATATAGCATGCTTAGAGTTATAAAACATTTTTGCAAAACTCATTTAATTATACAGTTATATAGAAATACATGTAAGCAAATGTTTGTATATATAATATATATAACCATATATACACTATATAAGTATATATTTGTATATACAATGCATATGTATATATTGTATATACCTACACACACACACACACAGTGATTTGCAAGCTTGGCTTGATATTGAGGTTGCTTTTTACCCTGGAACACAGTTAAGATAGTGCCAGGATCGTTGTTCAGGGAATGAACCAGAGAAAGAGAAGAACACTGTATCAGAAGCTGTCTCCTTCCCCCTCAAGTCTCCATTACTACTTCTCCGCTCTCTTCCCACTTCTCTCCTTATGGATGTTATCATCTGGTCTCAGTGTACAAGTGCAAATAACAAGTCTGAGTGGAGTGACTTCCAAAATCAAAAGAGCGTGAAGAATCTTTCAAAGAGAGGAAATTTGAGTAAAGCGGTGTTACAGAATTTTAGATCTGGAAAAGACCTCACTTATTTCCATATACTACTTGCGTTTGCTTGGGCTAGGTTAAGAATGAGGAAACCTCATTATGCCTTTGAAATTCTGCTGCTTATGCCTAGAAATGTCAGTTGGCTCCTTGTTAGCACAGACAATTTTCGACTTTTAAAATTAAGTATTGGTAATTTGAGTCTAGAGCCAGAGAGAAACTTTGTTGATATATTTGGAAACATTTTGGTAACTAGGTAGCTATAGTTTAGTTTGTATAATAAACTATCATTAGATTATATCTATAGATTATATTGACTTCCAAAGATATTTTTTATCAATCTTTAAAAATATGATATAATAGGGGCCGGCCCTGTGGCCAAGTGGTTAAAGTTTTACATGCTTTGCTTCAAAGGTCCAGGGTTCGCAGGTTTGGATCCCAGGTGTGGACCTTCTCCACTCATCAGCCATGCTGTGGAGGTATCCCATGTCCAAAGTAGAGGAAGATTGGCACAGATGTTAACTCTTCCTCAAGCGAAAAAAAGAGGAGGATTTGCAACGAATAGTGGCTCAGGGCAAATCTTCCTCACACACAAAAACTAATAATATAAATTTTGAAAATGATATAATAGTCCTTCGAATACATCAAGCCCATTCAGGTTTCCATATATTTCTGTTCCCACTTCATAGAATGCAGTTCCTCCCTTGCCATCTGAAGAAGTCCCACTCAACCTTCAAAATCTGTTTGAATGGCTTCCATCTTGAAATCCGTTTTCTCTTATCTGGCCTAACCAAGTGTTCCGTCCTCTGTATAACTGGGGTTAATAAATGCTTCTTTCTACCAATACTTGTCTCAAGTGTCTTTTCTCCCACAGTTGGCTATGGAGTTACTGTAACCTAACAGATGTAACTGTAGCCCATTGTTGACAAAAGCTCACTGAAGAACAGTTTTTTGTCTGCTTTGTATTCCTAGCACCTCGCCCAATATCAAGCACAGTGGAGACACATAGTAAACACTTGATCAAAGAATGAATAACAGGATAAGGGTTAAGGCAGATGGACTGCCATAGATACAATTTCTTCCTGTTAACATTTGAATCCAAAGAACATCATGTCCACATTTTTTTGAGCTTTTCAAATATTTGAGCTTCCAATACCTATTTGCTCTGTATTCATGCAGATTGTAATTTGCAAAATGCAGTTACACCACGTCCTCACCCTAAAGTCATTTATTAGTTATAAGTATTTTCCTAGTCTTTATACCCAATAGAATTGGCCTAAACGTCCAGCAGCCTATGTTTAAAATCTACTTTGCTGATTAAAAGAAGGAAATGAGCTTGCACTCACTTGCTTGCTCTCCCCTAGAGCTTATTAATCTGTGTACACTTAGTTTATTAAAGAATGTACCCAGTCATGTGGTGAGGTGCAAATACATTGAGACCCACCATGTGCAATTCACTGCTGGATTCCATGGGAGTACAGAGACAAAGAAAATTGACTCTTCCTCCAGGAGTCCAAAGGGTAGTCACAGAAGAGATATAACTGCAAGTAATGTTTTTTATAAAAGGAACACTGAGATATGTGCTCTCTCAATGTTCTGAACAAAGAGAGTGGTAGAACAAAGAGGGAAAAACTTAACTCCTATGGATGGGATCTGAAAAGGCCTTTGGAGGAAAGGGTATGTGAGTGGAGCTTTGGAGAGTATGGTCTAAGCATTGCACAGTATAAGCAGTATGCAGAAGGGAACTTCTGAGAGGAAGACATGCCTTGGTCAAAAGGCTGGAAGCAGCAAGGTTAAAAGCTGTTCTTTGGCACAGATGGGATGTAGGAGCAGAGATGTGGTATCAAATAAGGCTGGGAAGTCAGATTTGAGTCAAAAGTTATTGGTGAGAGGTGAGGATCTTGCTTTAATTTCCCAGGCAGTAGGGAGATAATGAAAATTTTTGAGGCAAGGCAAAGAAGAGATAGGCCATGGTGTTCAAAAGTTTTCAAGAATCAGAGATGTCAGCGTCAATGGTCAGTGAATTTATAAGTAGGAGGAAATTTGATAATTTCATAAGGAAATGAAATGTTGAGACATAGCTCTCCTCTTCTCAAATAAGGGATGGGATGAGGGCAAAGCATGTGAGGTGCGTAGGGTGTCAATTTAGAGGAGGCACTCATTCTTAGGGCCATGCAAGTACATGAAGTGGTACCACACTCATCTTCACCTAGTCCTGGCCCTGCTCAGAATATTAAGCTAGCATTGCTGTAAAAAATATTCAGAACATTTCCAATCTCTTCCTATGAGTACTCTCAAAGTGGTCGACTGGATTCTTTTCTTGGGTCGCCATTTGCAATTTCTATTAGGAGAGAGAATAGAAAAGTTGCACTGCAATGAGGTATTCCAGTGCACCAGGCCAATTAGAAAAAGACCTTACTCTCCATGAGCCTGAAGCTCCCACTTATCCTGACAGGATATGCAGAATGCTCCCAGGTCCTTGTCACTTTGAGCTCTTTCAGCAAGATTTTCAGTCTGAGGTAGAGAAAAGGACATCTCCAACTGTTTGGTGCTGAGCACCTAACTCTGAGCAATGACTTTGTGTTAGTGGTCTTTTATGATAATCAAGGCTTATGGATCATTTTTAAGGTTGCTAAGAAGAAGAGAAAAAAACAAGAATTAATTTTTTATTTCTTCTTTTTAAAACAAGAAGTAGGTGTCACAGAACATTTACTCATTTATGGCCAAGATCCCTTCATGTTATTACTAATTCATTACTGGTTGCCTGTGTGAAGCTGTGTATAATCACCGATTCTTAGAGCAGATATTTTATAAATATACTGTGTGGTCCGTTGTTAAAATTAGCATGCACTGTATATGACTATCCAACCAAGAATATCTACTCAACTACAGCCAGCTAGCCTGTTTCTCACTCATGAGGAACAAAGGAGAGCAGGAAGCACCTATCACAATATTGGCACATTGTAGGTCCTCAGTCAAATACTGGCTCACTTTCTTCCCTTCTTTCGAAAAATCTCCTTCCTCTGTAGAATTGCTCTCTCCCACATAGACTGGGTCCACATCATTTTACTTCAAGATTCTAGTGCTAGGATAATGCTTCTAAAGTACTGTTTGATCATGCTATGCCAGGCAATTGATTGGTTTTAATATATTTTCATATATTTTACTTGGAAGAAGAAGTTATTAAAAATTATATGTATATACACAGAGACACATACATATATAAAATATACACATATATAATATACTAAATATATGCATATATATACTAAATAGACATATAGGTGTATATATATAGTATATACCAATTGGTGTATATATATACTATATTGGTATATATACACAGTGTTGGCATATTGGTGTATATATATATATAATTGGTGTGCGCATATGTGTGTGTATGTGCCCTTCAGTGTATAAGTCTACTAATTTCAAAAGCAAAAAACAATGCATAAAGAAATAGTCATTAAAAATAAGGGCTACATTTATTCCTTTGTTTATATTTTCCTATCCATCCAAAACAGTGCAGTGTGCAGTCAGAGCATTGTGGTGTTTACACTTTCAGAATACATGGCTCTTAAGATTGGCTCATGCAATAAGATTCAGAGAGAAGCAGGATGGAGGGTGGGAAAGAGCATGGGCTTTGAATCAGTCAGGCTGGAATTTCAGTCTCCCATCTATGAGCCCTGTGACCTTGAGCAGGTTGCTTGCCTTTCTGAACATTTGTTTTAGATATTAAATTGTCCTCCTGCAATGCTCTAAGCATTAGATGAGATGATGTATGTAAATCATCTAGTGCAGTTTCCAATCCATGGTAGGCACTCAGTAAATGGTAACTATTATTATCAGGCTGACATTGATTACATTTTATGAAATTATTTCCGTCCCGTACAATCACTCAGCCTCCTTAATCCCTATATGTTCCAAGGCTTCACTTGGAATTCAGAACACCTTTAAGTGTTCTATGGCTTCTGTGAAATGCAGTACCTGTCATATTGTGTCAACTAAATGAAGGCTGTTCCTTGGAACACACATAGAGATATTTGAAAGATTTCCCTATTCAGAATAAGCTAGAAATCTCCATACGAAATCTCCATGTAAAGACTTTATCAAATTGTCTTCTAAGATGCTATCTGTCCTTTTCAATTCCTTCCTGCTATCCTAAAGACTCTTACAAAGGAAGGAAAAGTCATTACCTTATTGTGTTTGTATATGACTCTTCTTGCCTCCACCACCACAGAGATACTGGTCCCGGTAAACCAACTCTCAGTGGTTACATTATAAATCTTTTGACTTCTTTTCCCTGACGTAGATCGTTTTAATTCCAGTAACAACTTTCCCTCTTCCTTGATTTGATAGGGGATCAGGCTGTGTAAGATCACACAATCCACTGATGATCGAATCCTAGGCTGTTAGAGCTGGAAGGCATTTTGTAGAGTATCTAGTTCACTTTGTTCTTTATTCACAGTACAAAGGGGAAGTTCTGAGAAGTTAAGGCACCTTCTGAACTATCATTCAATAGTGTTTGTGACTTATGTCTTGAAACCAAACACAGATTTCCTTCATCTACCTAGAATGAAATTAGAACACAGCTCTAACTTACCTTTTGGGCAGCCTCTCTTTACTCCCTATGTTAGTAGATATGACATGAGAAAACATTGCAGAACAGTAAATTTATACAGCCTTGTTAGTAAAACAACATTCTGTCAATGCCAGGAAAATTGGCATCATTCCAGTGGTTTCCTAACTTTTATTTTCAATATCAGCTCTTTGGCTGTCTATGCGTATACTGTTAGGAATGAACACTCATAATTAAATCCAAAGCAGCAAAATGATCATGAGTAAACAGCAAGGGAATTGCCCTTACCACATTTGATGTATTTGCATGATCCTTGGGATCAGTGCTGGACGTATACAACTGTTAACTCAAGACATAGTTAACTAAATTGGCATTTTAGGAACCCTGTCTGTTCCATGTAAACATTCATAACAAGAAAGGTGCACTTTTTCTGCATTCTTTCCAGTAGGATTTATTTTAAAACATCAATTGATACTGTTACATATGTGTAGGGACATAAGGTTCTTCTAGTAGAAAAACTAAAAAGATTGGTGCAAAAGCAGATGTGGCTCTTATCTTATTTGGAATCACTCTAAATTGTAACTCCAGTAAGTCAATGTGGAAGTGTAGCTAAGGAAAGAGCCACAATGTAAGACAGATGTTTGCACACTTTCATTAGAACTGCTTAATACCAAATCAAAACTCCATGAGATTGGAAAAACCAACGGGGACCATTTCAGAAAGAGCTTAGAAAGTATGTTAACCTAACTCTCTTATTTTTAAGTGCTTCTGTGCATGTGTGCTTTCAAATAATGGTGACATTTGAATATCTGCATTTTCATCCAGATATTATACCAAAGATCCTTCTTAATGAAAGCTCTTATGTTAAGCTCGTAGTTGCTTTCTTAGCAATGCCATACACATTTCCCATAAAGGACCTGTCTTGGCACCTTGAAAATCTTTCTCTGATTACCCTGAGTCCCTCCCAAACTTCTCTTCTTTGAACCCTTATATTTAACATTGATTAAGCAATTTTATGTGATAGGCACTGTTCTAAGCAGTTAATCCTTTCAGCAGTTTCTAGGGGGAACTACTCTTCTTGTTATCCTATTTTCAAAGATGAGAACACTGAAATGCAGAGGTCAACTTGACCAAAGGCACATGGCTAGTGGGAGATGAGTCAGGAGTGGAATCCAGGCCCACTCTTCTTTGACAGCCCGCCTTCCTAATTACTTCCTTAGACTTCCTCACATGTTCACTCCTAGTTACCATTCTCTGTGACTCTGTCTTGTCTTTTTAGGTAGTTTGTTAATACATTATAGGCATTGTTCTTCCTTATACCCTTAAAGGCAGAGTACATTTTGGTTTGATAAAGATCAGTTTAGCTTCATTTCCAGAAAGCTGAAGTAGAGGAGATGTTTTGGACATGCTAAGGTCAGAGCTGGAAGGGATGGTCCTACCTCCAGCAAACTTGGCATTTCCATTCTCTCCCCTCGCTCTCTCCTGCTCTTTGGTTCTCTCCTTTCTAGGTGCGGGATTAACTCCAGAATGTGTGTACAGAAGAGGTTTACGATTGGCCACCTTTGCAGAGAGAGGGACTTTAGGGATTTCCATGCCTTCTGTGTAAATTCAAGGCCATCTACATCATTTGCTAGGCCTAGTCCAAAATTAAAACATGGGACCCCCTATTCAAAAAGCAGGAAAAAATTTATTCCTTTCTTCTGTGGTCTCCTTCTCAACCTGTCATGGAGATTTTTATTTGCTGCTTAGTATTGTGCTCCCTGAGGCATGGGGATACTCACTAGGTGAGTGCACCTAGGCCCCCTGCAGAAGAGTGAGGGGAAGAGGGCAGTTGCTGGGTCGAGTTGGATGGAGGATGACCAAGAATCCATCCCAAGGAGGCAGTAGAAGGTAGGACTGTAGTTGAGCCTAGGCTCCAAAGCCCCAGCGCATCCTCCATTACCCCATCAGACCTCACTTACAAAATGCAAATTCAAAATAAAATGACTAAGAATTTCAAGATGGGAACTGGAGGGTATTAAACTCTTCTGAATATGGGAACCTGTGCAACTGTACTCATTGCAGGCCCACGAAACTGGTGCTTTATGCATGTTTCTTTGGTTTGACTTAGAGGTGGGAGATGATGGAGAGCATCGCCAAAATCCCTCTAAGCTACTTCTTGCTCCTGCCACTATTAGGGTAATAGCACCCTTTGAGGTTGTTGTTGTCTCAGTCCAGTGACTAGATTACAAATCTTAAGAGGGTAAAGAGTCTCTTCTAGATCCTTACGAACTCTCCCAAGGTCAACAGAGGACGACTGTGGGTAACATGGGCAGCATGGAAAGTCCATTTCAGGATGGACCAGCCCTTCTCAACCTGACAGAAGGAGGGCTTGCATCACTTAGTGATGGCAGAGAGTCTACACGTCCAGTGGACTCACTGAGAAATGTTGTTGACTGCTAAGCAAGCTGGAGAGGGAGCAGAGAGATGCCATTTGCGTAACCAACCACTAAGTTCCATTGGGATGACTTCCATGCATTTTTAATAAAGATTTATTTACTTTGCAGCTTATCTCCAAATGGTACAGTTCTGTTGTGCAAACCGAAAGAGACTTTTGAAATCATCCCTTCCATGCAGGTACTTTACCAAAGAGAAAAATGAGGCCTGGAGAGGTGACTTGACTTACCTAAGGTTACACTCCTCCAGAAATACAATTTTCATTTGGTCTGGTCTTTGTTACAGCCATCTTTCCCTTGGAACTTGGCACAAGTTCCTTGGGACAGAAGCCACCCTGAGGGAACAGTGCAGAGTGGTACTATCGTTCCTTCACTCCAACTTGTCATTGTCCACAGAGGAGACAGGTATACATTTTCCTTCCCCAGAGAGCACATTCTTTTTTCGTCTTGTGCATGATTCAGGTGTTTACCCAAGTATCAGCCACCATCTCTAATGGACACAAACACTTCCTCTCCATTCTTTGAGATGTTTGGATCATGCAAACAGAACCCTAGCCAGACCAACACAGAGACTTCTCCTTTCCGCCTCCCAGGAATTCAAGGTGGGTGCCAGGGTGCACAGTTTAGGCCTGATATGGAAAAACTGGTTCTCATTCTACTCAACCGGCAGTGAGTTCCTTGAGGCTTCTGAAATGGCATCCAGGCCCAGGGGAAAAGTGGGCCTTGACCCTTGGCCATGGCTTTCCGCGGGGTGGGGGTGGGGCAGAAAGGGTGGCAGTTGGGCTACCTATTTGCTTTGTACTGGTTTAGAC